>NC_030856.1:12791635-12830677 GCF_000208745.1 Theobroma cacao | reverse complement strand
AATTATGTACCGATAGTTTTATGAAAATTATTTTACAAGAAAATAGTTTATTTTATTGAATATTTTTATTATATTCAAATGGTCAAATTTTCACTTCAAATGAACGTTTTAGATACTTAATTTTTTTTAAATCATTAAATATATATTTTCGGCTTACCTACTACATTTTTAGCAAGTTTCGAGGTTTTCGACAAAAATGACGAAAATGCCCTTGTGAGCTAAAAAAAAATATGTTATGTTATGATTTGGAAATGATTTGTAATCCTTCGTATTTTGATTATTTGATAACTATTGCTCACCGAGGAAGTGCGAAAGCTGATACGAGAGCCTTGCGAGGTTTCGATCGACATTCGGGGTGAAGAATGTTTGTCGAGGCTTCGCGACGGTTGTCACGGGCTCGATGGGGAGTTTCGGGTCATGACAAATTCCACATTCACCAATTTCCTCTCACCTACTTCACCCTAACAGAGCGGAGTTCGGCACTTCCTTCCATACAAAGCCTTGTATGGTGCCATCCCAATACTAGACTGAAAGCTGTTATTATAAGCAAACTCCACCAATGGCAAGTGTTTGTCCCAACTCCCAATAAAGTCAATGACACAAGCCCGTAACATATCCTCTAAGGTCTGAATAGTTCTCTCAGATTGACCATCTGTCTGTGGATGAAAGGCAATACTAAATCTCAATTTAGTTCCGAGAGCTTCCTGAAATTTCGACCAAAATGGAGAAGTAAATCGAGGGTCTCGATCTGACACAATAGAAACTGGAACTCCGTGTAATCTCATAATCTCATCTATATAAAGTTTCGCCAAATTCTCAATAGGATACGTGCTAAGGATAGCCAAGAAATCAGCGGACTTAGTCAGTCTATCCACAATCACCCAAATAGCATCCTTCCCACTTTGTGTCCGTGGCAAACCCAATACAAAGTCTATAGTCACGTGTTCCCACTTCCATTCAGGAATCAGTAAAGGTTGAAAAGTACCTGACGGTTTTTGATGCTCCACCTTGATCTGTTGACATGTGAGACATTTCGCTACAAACGCTGCTATGTCTCGTTTCATACCCGGCCATCAATAACTTTCTTTAATAGTCCGATACATCTTGGTGCTTCCGAGATGTAAAGCATAGGCGGAAGAATGAGCTTCCTCCAAAATAGCTCGTCTCAACTGATCATCCTTAGGGACACAAATTCGGTCTCTAAGCATCAAAGTACCATCATCGCTAAGTCTAAACTCACTAGTTTCTCCATCTTGCAGCTTTTAAACTTCCTGTTTCAACCAATCATCAGATTTCTACAATTCTCTGATCTGATTCAACAATGAAGGTCTCACAACGAAACTAGCAAGTAGGGTTCCATCCTCACTATTATTCAACTGGATCCCTAGAGATTTCATCTCAAGTAACATCAAAAAATAAGAGCTCCGAAATGTTGCTAACGACGATGAGGATTTACGACTTAAGGCATCCGTTACCACATTTGCTTTTCCCAGATGATAATCAATCACTAAGTCATAATCCTTCATCAACTCCGACCATCATCTCTGTCTCAAGTTAAGCTCTTTCTGGGTGAGCAAATACTTCAAACTCTTATGATCTGTAAAAATCTGACAATACTCACCATATAAAGAATGTCTCCAAATCTTTAATGCGAAGATTACTGCTGCTAACTCCAAGTCATGAGTAGGGTAATTCGTCTCGTGCTTCTTCAACTGCCGGGAAGCATAAGCTATTACCTTCTTGTCCTACATCAACACACACCCTAACCCCAACTTAGATGCATCACTGTATACCATAAATTCTTTTCCATTAACAGGAAGTGTTAAAACGGGAGCGGAGGTTAACCGGTTCTTTAGCTCCTGAAATCGATTCTCACAAACATCATCCCACTCATACTTAACTCCTTTACGAGTCAAACGAGTCAAAAGAGCTGCTATCAATGAAAATCCCTGAACAAATCTCCGATAATAACCGGCTAAGCTAAGGAAACTATGAATCTCTGTTACCGTTCTCGGTTGCTCCCATTGCAAGATTGCCTTAATCTTTTTGGGATCAACATAAATTCCAGCTCCGGACACAACATGACCCAAGAAAACCACTTCTTTCAACCAGAATTCACATTTAGAGAACTTGGCATAGAGTTGTCTCTCGCGCAAAGTTTGCAACACAATGCGCAAATGGGTAGCATGTTCATCATCATTCTTCGAATAAACCAGGATGTTATCTATGAATACTATCACAAACTTATCCAAGTATGGATGGAACACCCTGTTCATAAGATCCATAAAAACTGTCGGGGCATTAGTCAAACCGAACGGCATCACCAGAAACTCATAATGCCCATAACGCGTCCTGAAGGTAGTCTTGGGTACATCCTGCTCCTTAATCCTCAACTGATAGTACCCAGATCTCAAATCAATCTTAGAGAACACCATAGCACCTCGTAATTGATCAAAAAGATCATCAATTCGGGGTAAAGGGTATTCATTCTTGATGGTCAGTCGGTTCAGCTGACGGTAATCAATACACAATCGAAGAGTGCCATCCTTCTTCTTGACAAATAGGACTGGTCCTCCCCAAGGAGAAATGCTAGGGCGAATGAAACCTTTATCCACCAAATATTGCAACTGGACTTTCGGTTCCTTTAACTCTGCTGGAGCCATTCTATATGGAGGAATAGAAATAGGTGCGGTACCCAGAAGTAAATCAATAGGGAACTCAAGCTCTCGATCATGAGGTAGTCCCGGTAAATCATCAGGAAATACATCAGGAAACTCATTTACTATTGGGACATCCTTTAACTTAGGTTCCCCCTTTGAAGTATCAATCTCGTGTGCCAAATAAGCTGGATACCCTTTTTGCACTAATTTCGAAGCTTTGATGGCCGAGATTACACAGGACGGTAATACTCGACGTTCCCCTATAAACACAATCTCTGCTCCCTCCGAATTTCAAAGAACAACTTTTTTTCGGAAACAATCCACATTCGCCCGATGTGCAGTTAACCAGTCCATACCCAATATTAAATCAAAATCCAAGATCTCTAGAGGAATTAAGTCACCTCTAAATTCTTCCTCACTTACCCTTACCCTACAGTCTCTATAGCAAGTATTTCTAATCAACTGTTCTCCTTGAGTGGTATGCACTACAATTTTTCTCTCTAATGGTGATAGGTTTCTATCAGCAATTGATGCAAATGTCGTACTCACATAAGATCTATCTGAGCCAGAATCTATCAAAACGTAAGCATCTTTATCAAATAAAGACATAGTACCTGTCATCGCTCTAGGTCAGACCCGTGCCTCTTCTTCTGTCACTGCGAAAACTCTTGTCGAAGTACGAGTTTGTGGTCTCGAAGGTGGATGCGTCGGGGTATTACTCTCCACACCGAACCGTATGGCTACTCCCTGTCTCGATGGCGACCCAGAAGAATCTCTCCTCTGCATATTAGTGCGAACTGGTGGAGATGATGCAGTTACATTGGTTTGTCCTAACCGTGGGCAGTTACTCCTAATATGACCCGACTGACCACAATAAAAACATCATGCAGGCCCCCTACACAGCCCAACATGATAATTCTCATAATTTCTGCATCTGTCAAAACCTCCGAAACTCTTCCCAAAACTAGCCATAGCAGATCTGCTAAACCTCGAAGGTCTCTGCTGTGATGATGGAAATGGAGGTCGAGGAGATGTCACGAAAATAGAAGTAGTGCTCTCTGAAGTCGCTGAGTCCTTACCTTTTTTTACTGGCTGACTAGAAGACATACCAGGATTCCTCTTTTTTGCAAACTCAGTCCGAATCTTCTTATTCTCAACCGCGAGCTTCTCAGCCCGTAAAGCCATCTGTAGGACCTCCTTATGTGGCTCCCTACCAGCCACTGTCATCCGCTCTCTAATCTCATTACGGAGCCCTTCCTCGAAATAACTGGCTTGATCCTGCTCAGATTTCACCAGATCCGACACATATAACATCAACTCATTAAAACGAGTCTCGTACTCCTCTACAGTTAGATTCTCCTATTTTAAACTCAGAAATTCTCTCTTCTTTTCTTTCTGATGGAAATAAGTGAAATACTGACCATTGAATTCCCTGAGAAGATCGGACCATGTTTGAGGAGTAGTGGAACGGGACTTCACCGAATTTCACCAAGTACGAGCCCTCTTATCTAATAATCTCGTAGCCACCATCAACTTCATGTCGTCGTCTAATCCCATATCAGAGAGAGTCTCTGAAACCTGATTTATCCAGTCTTTTGCCACAGTAGCAACCAACTCACTCGCGAAAGGCACACAACCCAATTGCCTAGCCTCCTTCAGCTTCTTGGAAATGGATACATCCTGTACTGATGGTGGAACTAAAGGAGTAGATGGAGGCACTACAGGTGAAACTTGACCAGTCTGAGCTTGACCAGCCATTACGGCAAAGAAAGTTGCCAATGCCTGTGCTGCCTCAATAGGCATGGCGGGAATACTAGTAGGAGGCTGAGGAGATGGAGGATATGGAGGACTATCGGCCTGCTCAACAACAGATGCTGCCCGAATGGTAGACGCAGCCGATTCCTCCTCTACTGTATCTGGCTGATGATGTTGGGAACGACCTCTTCCCCTCCTAACCGATCTAGTGAGAGGTGGGTGTCCGCGTCGAGGAGGCATTATAATCTATAAAAAAAATACGAGCAAGTTTAGGTACCCTTAGGCTCTATATGCAGATGCATGAATTCTATTCAACCTAACCTAACTTAATCCGGGGTCACACTGATACTGTAAATTTTAAAACAACTTTAAAACTAAAAACTTTGATCTTTAAAACCAAAAGCTTTGATACCAATCGAATTGTCACGACCCGGTACTCCCTTCGAGCTCGTGACAACCGTCGCGGTGTCCCGGTAGACACTCATTGCTCGAAATGTCAACCCGAAACCTCGCAAGGCTTTATTATCAGTTTCTCTGTTCCCTTGTGAGCAACCATTGTCAAATACCGTGTTCTAAAAGATTTTAAGCTGTTTCCCACTTAAAACAAATAAAATATTAATTTTCGTCTCACAGGGATATTTTGGTCATTTTTCTAAAAAATTTTGAAACTGGCTAAAATGTAATATACAAGTACAAAAGACATAATTCATAATCAAAATGAGTTTAAAAGTCTAAAATCTTCATTTAAAACAAAATTATGGTTGTTTGAATATAATAAGAAAATAAAAGAAATATTAAGTAAAATATTCTATTTTCTTATAAAACAATATTTATAGAGTTATACGTAAATAATTTTTGTAGCATAAAAGCTAAATAAATTTATACATGCTGAAATACAGTAAGCCAAAATATTTAATTTAATTTACAATAACAAGAGGGCCCCCGAATAAACAAAAGTAAAGAGGACTGTGAACCTACGGTTTAGAAAATGCAGATCCCACGGTAGTCCTCGATGAGATCAGCTATCTACAGTCTATACTGAACCTGAAATGGGTGAAAAGGACGGTGATGAGATTATAAAATCCCAATGAGTAAACAGACATCATCATAAACATCTAGAGTTGAGTACATGGAGATAATAAAGTAAATCATCATAAACTGGGTTATAGCATTAGAACACATTTCGTTCAAAACACGTAAAGAGGCTTATGAATCTCATAAAAACTATGCTTGTGCCATAAATCCATTCTCGGGGACACCTTGGCCGAGGTATCCTACCGAGACCGCCAAGGCTATTAAAATTCACATTTCACATAAATCATGTTTTTGTTTTGAAAACATAGCCGTTCCTTGGCGTTGGCTGAGCTCTCCCTCACGTGGTGGTTTAGGGTGAAGTGAACCCTAAGCTTTACCCCAGGAGATACCCTAAGTGCCTCTCCGTTCGAGGTAAGAATATAATGGGGTTTACCGTGGCCCTCTAATAGGCTGGTCCACAGAAACCCCCTACTACAGTGATTAATTAATATATAATCCACCATACAATAAAACTCAATAACATGATATGGCAACTTTTGTAATTCACATTTCAAAACAATTGCCAACTAGCCAATCATGCCTAATTTAACATAAGCCAATCAATTTAAACAATAGAATTGCAACAATTCACAGTCTCTGTGTACTCTATTTTTCAAAATCATTATTAATTCCAAAACCATTTATAAATTAATTTCATTGAAACACATTTATTCATAAAACATGAAAATTTACCATTTTAAATTCCTTTTTCCATAGAATTCATGAAATCATCTAAAAATCCACCCTAGATAATTAAAATGACAGTAAGTTTACTTATAATGTCTAGAGTGCAGACTTTCAAAGTACTTTGTCTACTAGTCCTCGGATGCAATTTCCTTGCCTTTATCGGAGGACTCACCACCTTCACACAGTACAAAATCAAGAAATTTACCAAATTGGTATTAAATCGAAATTAAACTAATTTAGACTACCAATGCATGATATGGAATGCAAAAATGCACTGGTAACTATCTAAACCCCGTATTGGCCTAATTTGTCTTATCACCCGATTAAATTCCTAATGCGTCCGTTTAAACTCCAAATTAATTTTTTTCAGTCTCTATACCACAATTGCACCCAAATTGACTCAATGTCCCTCAGTGTGGTGCAAATTATCAGTCCCAATAGCAAATTACGAAAATACCCCTAGTGGGTAAAAATTCGTATTTTTGTTCCGAAAATTCCCATTATTTTTCTAGGCTCATAATTCATCATTCCTTAGCCAATTCTCCTAGAATAAAAATCAAACTCATCCTCACTCACTACATGGTAAATTCAGCCATTAATGGTTGGGGGAGAAAATAAATTCTTTTCTTGTTGTTTTGTTTCTAAATATGCTAAACTAACTAAAAACACTAACATAAATTAAAATCAAATAAATCCAACAACTTTCTCTCTCCTAACCCATTTTGATCAGCCAACAATTTATCATAAAAACATGTAACTTAAGCATGGAAAATGAAGAGAAATGCTTAAGAAAAATAGATTTCAAGCTCAAGTTGAAAAATCTTACCTTTTTCACTTGTTTTCCTTGATTTTCCACACTTTTTCTCTTGAAATTCCTCACCTAGGGTTTGCTTTTCCTTTCTTTCCCTCTCTACCTTGCTTGGCTGAATATTTGAAGAATAATGGGCTGATTTATGCTGATTTTTAAGTTAAATAATAAAATATCTTAAGCTTGACACATGGCATTTTCTAATTGGTCTATTTTTAAAATTTTAAAAATTTAAACATTTTATCTCCACCACATGATTAGTCAAAGGTCAAAAATCAGAATAAAGGAAGACCATGTGCTGGAAAAAATATCCTGGTGGTGGAAAATTACAAATTTTCCCATGGAGTGGCAAAATTACCTTTTTACCCCTATACTCCAACTTATACCAAAATTAAAATTTTTCACTTCTAAACCTCAAATCATACTCCAATAAGTCAAATTATACTCCAATAAGTCAAATGGGGCCAAAAAAATCTTTTTTAAAATTCCCATTTTGTCCCCAAGTGGCAAATGACCATTTTGCCCCTAGATAGTGAAAATTTCGATTTGACTCAAAATTGATCCTCAAACTCCGAATTACCATTTTGAGTCATCTTTGGACTATGATACTCTTAATCTCACCTTAAAATTCCTATTTGATCTAGTTCGAGGATTCAATCAACTTTGTTGTACCTCTAGGTACAATACCGACTTTTGTAAATTTTTCAAGACTCTCCTAGCATGCAATCATGCTATCATCACATGTATGTAATGACTAGTATTTTATAAGGTCGGGCTTTACAGGAACACCGATGCTCCCTTAGGGAGCCCCATATCAAGTTCCCCATCTTGGGAGTTTTTTTTAATTAATAAAAAAAATAAATTTATATAATAGTAATTTTAAAAATTAATCAAGGGTAAAATTATCTTTTTAGCCTTACCACATCAGCAAGTTGATAGAAATACTAATAATTGACTAACAATTGGACCTATGAGTCCAGTAGAAAATATTTTTTTTGGGAAGGGGTGTCCATTTTGAAAACTAATGGACCTTTGAGTAATTTCGATTAAAATTTAAGAGAGTAAGAGTATTTTACCCAAATATATATATATATATATATATATTTGTTTGAGCTTTTTATAGTTCCTAGATTGGTTAAGTGTTTGGGGTGAATTTGAACTTAAATATATCCTTTATCATACCTTGACCCTAGCCTTACATTATAAGCTTAATAAAGACCTATTGATCCTTGAATAAGTGTTCTTCTATATTAGTGGAGAAAGAAATGAAAAACAAACTTATTGGATTCTAGTACTAACCTATACTTAGACTCGGCATAAAGTATTCCAAATTGCATGATATTCTTTATAAGAGATGATTCACACATATAGGAAGTTTGTTCAAGAGTAAGTTTTCATTTGAATTGATGTATGAATTTGAAAATTATCTGTATTTTACCTTAAGTTAGAATTACGAGATAAGTTTTGAGGAAAAAATGAAAAATCATGACTTGGTGAATGTTTATCTCTTGAAATATTTTTTCTTTATTTTCTTTGTTTTCTTTCCTTTTGCTCAAGCACTAGCAAAAGCTTAAGTCTAAAGGTATGATAATTCTATTTTATAGAATTATTTTAATCTCATTTTGTTCTTAATTATTAGCTAAATCCTTAAGTTTTAATAATAATTCAATTATTTTTAGTTGTTTTTATAATTAGTTTATTTTTAGTCAATTATTTTAACTTTATGTTTATTCACTTTAATTGGGCTATTATTTATTAGTTTTTATACTTTTGTAGGATTTAAGGGAATAGGCCTTAATTTTGGAAAGTAAGGTGTTTGAAGGATCTAGAATTCTACTTGCATATACTTTAGTGTTTTGACCATAACTCACACTCCATACATCCAAATGATGCGATTCTTACACCATTGGAAATCTAAGAGACAAGCTACAACTTTCCTGAAGATGACTTTGCCTAGTTCTGCATCGAAGATAGAGAAAATCATATCGGAAGATGACTAGATGTAATGCTACAGAAATGGCAATTTTAAGGATGATATTTGATGTTTGAGCCTCATTACACTTTTGAGCCCAAAAGTTAGAGTCAGTAGGTTAACTTAGGAATTTTAAGTTGAGATTGTTAGAATAAATAGGATAGTTTTTAGAGAAATTAAGGTAGACAACTCTTAGAGATTCAAGAAGTCGAAAGTTGAGGTAGAAACTCGGAAAACAAGGCTGCAAATAATTGTTTTGTTTTCTTCCTTCGTTTTTATTTTTCTTGTTACTCTCAATGGTTGAAATTATATATTGTTATTTGTCTTTGCAATTATGAGTAGCTAATTTTATTTTTCTACAATTGCAATTGAACTCACATGTAATCTAAATTTTTAATCTTTTTTTTACTTATCTTTAATGGGATTTGAATTATTTATTCCAATTTGTTCTTAATGTTTTTTAATTGATTGGCCACCAATGAAATTGATCTAGGAACCTAACAAACTTGGGAAAGGGAGTTTAAAAACTAAAATTGGGATAGCATGTTATCATATTAATTGATTTGTATATAGGATAGGGATATACCTATATGCAATAGGTAGCTAGAATTATAGCTTGAACTTAATGAGTCTATTTACTTTCAATTCACATAAGGATATAGTGTTTTGATTAAAATAGATGTTTTTATAAGACAAGTTGGGAGCCCCTTATAAATAATTGAAGACTCTAAATTAGCAATTAAACATATTGAAATAAGTTAAGGAATAAAGGTAAGATTTAGATGAAGTGTGAAGGATATTGTAATCCTAGGCTTGTTTGATTTGATTTTTACTCAAGTTATTATTATTTTGATTTTTCTTTTTTGTTTAAATTTTGGGCAATTAGTTTTAGGTAATTAATTAATTTTGATTGTTTGAATAAGATTAAATTGTTCTAATTTTAGTAATCAGTAAAATTTTAGATCAATTCTCTGTGGGATCGATACTCTACTTACCATTATACTATCTTTTTTATACGTATATTTTCGTAGGTAGAAATTTAACTAACCAAAGCCAACTTTGGAAAAGATGTTTATGCAACACATGGCAAATATGGATGTGGTCATTTATAGTAATGAAGCTTAATGAGAAATATTGAGACACATGTGAGTCAACTTATTAATGACGTCAACAATAGACTTCAGGAAACTTTACCAAGTGGCACTGAGCCTAATCATAGAAGAAAAGAATATGGTAAGCATCTTGATGAGGTAAATGGCAAGAATGTGGAGATAAAGTAGATCAAGGAAATGTTGGAGTAGGATCTTAGTAGATTGATGTGATTGTGTAAAGCATGCATTTCAAAAAATTTCTTTTATAAAGAAAGCAAGCAATCCAATTACACAAGTGGAAATACTCATCATTCTTATTGCAAGTAACATAATTACATCCTAAAAAAAGTAAGAATCTATTAAGTAAGAAAAAACATACTTTTTATTTTGAGATTATTATCTTTGGACGCCACCAAACCAATGAATGATTTCTCAACCAAACAAATTTACCACTTATTCTTCAAGAATGCTTTCAACTTGAACCTTGAGTGGACGCAGTGTGAAATGCTAGACTATAAGATGGCAACCGATTTTGTCTCTCTCTTCTTCCTAAATATTAATGGCTATTTTCTTTCAAAATAATTCAGCCAAGAATAGGAGAGAGGAAGAAAGATATGGCAAAGTTTGGAGGAGGAGAAGTGAAGTGACGATTGAAACTTTTTCAAGAAAAAAGTACGTACCTTTCTTTTCTTCCAATCTCTTTTCTTTTTTATTAAAACTCTTGCCTCAAAGATTTAATCAAAATCAAATACCTTTGAATCAATCTTAACCATCCATTGAGAGTTATGGAAGCATCAAACATGCTCCATAATTCTCAAAATTAAAATTAAAGAATAAATAATTTAATTCTTTTAGTATCATTTAGGGTTATTGATAAAATAAAACTCTTTATTGAATAATAACTCTTAATTTATTATTATCCATCTTTATTTAAAAAGAATTAATAATAAATGAAAGAGTGATAGTCAAGCATGGCCTCTCATTTCATCAATATGGATGTCTAAATTCATTTTACAAGAATCTTCCTAGCATTATCTTAATTTAAAACAACTCTTGTCTTTAATTAAGACAAAAATATTTTATCTTGTCTAAATTGAGACTAATATGTTTTCTTGTCTAGATTAATACAAAAAATATTTTTCTTGTCTTAAATTAAGACAAACATATTTTCTTGTCTAAATTAAGACCAAACATATTTTCTTGTCTAAATTAAAACAAATATACTAAAGATGCCATTTTTGTACATAATTTAATTAATCAAATTAAATCATGCATTGCAGCTTAAACAAGTTGAATTCTATGAAGCTAAGTGGGGAATCTATTTGGACATAAATATTCTAAGCTCCAATAAACTTAGAAATATTCTTAATCTCATTAAAAATAATTCAAGCTTATTAACCTTAAAATCACTCCACCACAGATTCATGGTTGCACTATTAGATTAACTATAATTGCAAGAAATAATTCAATACTTGATATTAATTATTAGTTGTCTAGTTGCAAACCTTATATTGTGAACCCTCATAACCATCCAATGACAAAAGGTGAAATTATCGTTTTACCCTTTAGGTCAATTTTGTCCCTTGGTCTCAAATTGCATCCAATTAGTGATTCAATACTTTAGATCTAGTCTTTTAAGTATCTATGTAAAACCCGACCCTATAAACACATGTCATGACATACATGCACTGAGTAGCATGTTATCACGCTAGGAAAGTTCCTAAGAATATACGAAACCCAATATTGTACCTAACGGTACACTTAAGTTGATTTAACCTCGAACTAATTCAAATAGGAATCGTAGGATGAAATTTAATATTTTACAGTCCAGAAATGACTAAAAATGATTGTTCGGAGTTCGAGGGTTCATTTGGGAAAAAATTGAAAATTTTGATGTTCAAGGGCAAAATCGTCATTTTGCCACCTAAGATAACAATTTGATCATGGAGTGAAATTTTGACCAAGATTAACTATTTGGAGTATAATTTAATGATAGGAAGTGAAAAATTTCAATTTCGGCAATTTTCAAAACATAGGGGCAAAACGGTAATTTTGTCACCCCGGGGTAAAAACCATAATTTTCACGACCCAAAACTTGTCAAAATTATAGGATTTATTTATTTTTGGTATGAATAACTATGGTATTTCAAGTGGTGAAAAATAGAAGTTTAATGGATGAAATTTTAAAAAGGGGCCAATGGGAAAGTGACACTGGCACTTTTTAATAATTTAATATTATTTTAATGAAAAGTCAGCCCATTTAAACCCCATATTAAGTGATGGCCGGCCATAAGGAGAGAACAAGAGAGAAAATAGAGAGGAAAGGAAGAAAAGAGAAAAACCAAAGGAAAACTAGAAAATTTAAAGAGAAAATCGCGTTTTTCGTCTGTTTATGCGTCTAACGATAAGATTTTTCGACTTTAGCTTGATTTCTACCTTTCCTATGCCTTTATTGCCATTTAGCATGCTTGAGGAGAGAGATCAAAAATTGAAACCAAGGGCTGGCCGAATTTCAAGCGGAGAGATTTTGAATTTTTTAGGTTTTGATTTTTAGTTAAATTGATAGTTTTAGTTAGTTAAATGTGTATAGAAATCAAATTGGGCAAGAAAGCATGAAATTTTCACAATACTCACCCTTGGCAGAATATGCATTGATGTACAATGATGATGAACTGATTTTTGTTCTAAGAGAAATGAAGAGAAAATGATGAAAAATGGTTAAATGTGATAGCAAAACAAAGTGAAAAATTAACCGAGTAAATGTCCCATTTTTGACCGAATTTTCCAAGGAGGAAAGTGAGCTGATTTTGGTGATTTTAGAAGGTTATTGGCTGATATTTAATGGTTAGAAATGTTGGAGAGAAAATGAGACAATTTAGAGCTAAAATGGAGCGCGTTAGCAATTTATCGGGTAAAGTGCCAAAAATAAGTTAATACCACGTTTAAGCCGTTTTAGGCTATTGCATTTCATACCATGCATTAGTATAGAATTTAAGTCAATTATATAGTGATTTAACATCAATGTGGTGAATTGGGTAAATTTTGCAATGTGTTTAGGAGGAGAGCCTTCCGATGAAGGCAAGGAAGTCGTACCCGACGAATAGTGATCAGGGCACCTAAAAAGCAATTAGTTTGTACAAATGGTGAGTAAACCTATTATTATTATAAATTATCTAGAGTTTATTTTTAAATGCTCTTCATGGATTTTATGAAACGAAAATGAGATTAAAATGAGATTTTTTATGTTTTAGAAATAAATGTAACAAATAAAAATATATTGTGTTGATTATGAAATTGAGTAATTGGAGGCTGCCAATTATTTTGAAATATATATTTTCCTATGAATGGCTTATGATATATGAGTATATGTGTCTATATGTTATAATTGCATTGGGAATTTATGTAAGCTGTCTTTTACTATGCAGGGTGGGTAAATAAATAAAAGCCACGTTATACTGTTGAAATTTTATTAAAATTGGTGGGTTTAGTCACTGCAGTGACGGGTTTTCGTGGACTGCCTATTAGAGGGCCACGGTAAACCCGGTTATATAGTTACTCCGATTGTAGAGGCGAGGAGGGTAACTCTCGGGGTAGTGTTAGAGCTCACTTCACGTCGAACCCCCACTGAATGTGTAACTTGGCCAACGCCAAGGAACGGCTTGTTTTCAAAACTAACATGTGTTTGACATGTAAATATCTTAACAACCTTGGCGGACTCGGTTAGATGCCTTGGCCAAGGTATCCCCGAGGATTAGTTTTGGCTTGAGTCTTGTTTTTAATAAAATTTATAAGCCTTAACAACTGTTTTGGTAAATTACAAATATTTTATGGTTTAAGAAATAAATTGAAAACCTTATGAAATGGTTTGTAATTTGTTGTTTAAACTTGCCTCCATTTTACTCGCCTTTAGATATTTATGATAATGTATGTTTACTCATTGAGATTACAAAATCTCACCCACCTCCTTTCCAAATATTTCAACCCTGTGGTAGCTTGTAGATACCTGATTTTGTGGAGGATTCCAGTTGACCCCTCTATCATATAGATAGTAGGTTACTATCACTAACACTTGGTGTATTTATGGGCCACTTGTCATTGTAATTATTATTGTACATTATAACTTTGTAAATTATTGTATGTATGAATTTATTTTACTTCTAAGTTACAAAAGATTACTTACACATGTTTCTATAAATATTGTTTTATATAAAAATGCTATATTTTTGTCTTTTGATTTACTTGAGCCGAAAACGACTGAAAATTGTTTAAAACTGATATGTAAGCCTTACGGGGTTTCGATTGGTATTCCGGGTAATGAGTATCAATCGAAACGTTGCGACGGTTGTCATGGGCCCGAGGAGGTTCCGGGTCGTGACAATCTAGATGTGATGAGTAGCTAATTCATCAATCCACTGGGCCCAAATTAATCACCAATCTTCCTAAAAACACTAAAAGTGATGTTAATGCTATGAACTCCATTATTTGGATATATGTTCTCAGATGTTCATCTCGATTATAATCTCAAAATACGAAGTCTAGATCAACACTTATGATGATCATGCTCATGGCAAATCAAAGATTTTAAGGAGATTAAACATAGGTCCACTATCCATTAGGATTACGGTTCTACTATAAGCAAATGCATAAGTGTGAAATCAAAATTTAAGTAACGGTTAAACTTAAATTTGATTCTCACATGATTCAAGTCCATGTTATAGTGTCATACTCATAATCCACCATTTCAATGATTTGAGACTCATCATTCCCTTGAAGTGAATCACATTCATTTCATTGGAAGTAATCTAGACACTATAGCCTTAACACAATAAAGTGACCAGCTTTATTATATGGCTATGAACAATTTTTAGGTTCAATTAAAATACATGTCTCCTATGTATGACTCTTCTTACAAATGTATTTTAATATCTCAATAGAATCATGGTACCTTAATAACTAGATAATGAATGCTTACTTAAAACAAACTCTTCGTCTTATTATCAAAATGTACTTTCATTACAAATTTAATGAAATTAAGCATGAGAATATACTTGCTTTCCAAGGAACCATATTCTCAAACTTCTTAACAGGAAATACTTCAAGCAATCAAGTTCGAGATGAAAAAATAAAGCAAAAGGAGGAAGTGTATACAACACCACAAGTTAAGACATATGTGCCTCCCATTCCCTTTTTGGATACAATTAATGAGTTACCTAAGGAGGCTGTTGATATGAAAAATCCAAAAAAACTCCTTTAAGCTTGTTTGGTACTAGATGCAACGACAAAAGACAAGAATAAAGAACTCACAAATGTTACACATGTTTTGAAGGTTATACCAAAAGTGCAATTATTCCAGAAAAACTCAATTTGAGAAGTTGGGTATAAGTCAACCTATTCCACCACCTTGGATTGAGCAAGTACTAAATCTTGAGTTAAAACCACTATAACCTCATCTTAGAAAAAGGCTACTTTCACACCTCAAGCTTTTTCCATGTAAACTCAAACCTCCTTAAATGGTGAATGAAGACCTCCGTCAAAGTCAAACTAGTGACTACAAAGAAGCACTTTTTTGGAAGCAACCCAAGCTTTCAAAACTCATATGTTATCTTTTTAATTATTTTTATTTTATTTTTTTTTATTTATTTTCAGTGAAAAAAAGGCCTCCCACAAGCATTGGTGTAAATGAATATGAGGAGGAAGATTAAAGCTTCTTCAATTCATCCAACCACTAGGGGAGTATTCTTTACCTTTCTTTTATTTTTTTCAAATATTGAAGACTATGTTTAGTTTAAGTTTGGAGGGTGAATTTATTTTTCTGCGAATGGATATTCTGTGGAAACTTAAAATTTTATTTTATTTGCATGCTTATTTAGATTTTAAGTAATTAGGATTAGTTTATCATTTACTTTTTATGCTTCCTTGAAAATTTCAGATCTAGAGAAAAATAGTGCCAAAATTTTCAATAATTTCCTTATCCAATTATGAGAATTTAGTTATCTTCTGTCTTTAGCTCTTGGTGAATATGGATATTGTTTGATTAATGTTAAATCTTTTGTTTAATATCATTATTAGGATGTGATTTCTACATATATTGAGCACTTTATCTTTTACTTTGCATTATTATGCATATCTAGAGAATGTTTAGATTGATGTAAATTTTATATTATGTTAAGAATTCTAGAATTTGTTTGCTTCTCTCTCAAGGCGAAATCTTAAACAATACTTAGTTAGAGAGATGATTTATGCCATTTTTGGACCATTTTAGCTTTTCAAGCTAACCTTATTAAATCTTTATCCCTAGTATACCCTTTTAAGCCTAATTCCCCTTTCTTTGTTAACCACATAATAAAGGAGCCTAGCCTTTAAATAAAATTTCCAATTTGGCAACCCTTACTTTTAAGCATGTATATCATTTCAGGAAATGCATTAAGCTAAATGTGAAAAAAGGTAGAAAAAGTTGAAGTTGTTGACAAAAACAAATTACCCCTTTACCTATAATAAAAAGAAATAAGTCTGGAGATGTGAAATTGTGATTAAAAAAAATAAAAAGAAGAAGAATAAAGTGTTAAACAAAAGAAAAGTTCAAAATGAAAAAAAAAAAAAAGGTGTATGTGGAGAATGAGAATAGAGCTATTTATAGGTCCTAGTATGATTGTGTGTTTAGGGTGAATTGAGCCAAATTATTATCCTCTATCCTACCTTCACCTTAGCCATACATTACAAGCTTAATAAATATCTATTGATCCTTAACTTAGTATTCATCTACATTAGTGGAAAGAGAGAAGAAACACAAACCTATGGAGTTCTAGCACTAATTTAAAATTGTGCAATAACATAAACTCATTCGAATAAGTATGATGTTTTTTGTAAAAGATTTCACACACACACACACACAAATCCATTCAAGAATGAGCTCGTAATTGAATTGAAATATGAACTTGAATGATCTGGATGTTTATAGATATATTTTTGAGAAAATTATCAAGATCATTGATTTGGCACTATTTGTCTCTAGTTAGTTTGTTTATTTATGTTGATTTCATCATTTAAATTGCTTTCGCTTTTGTTTCATTTTTTTTATGTTTTGCTTGAAGACTGGCCAAATTTTAAGTTTGGATGTGTGATAACTCTGTGATATAGAGTTTTTTTGTCTTAATTTTAGCTATTAAGTTGCTAGGTTCTTTAGTTTTAGCATAGATTTTAGTTGTTTTTAGTTATTAATTTAATTATAGTTAATTATGTTGGGTCAATTGAATTTAGATTATTTTAGGCTAAGTTAAATGTTAAATTGCTTAAGAAAAGCTACTATTAATTAAATTGTGCTTTTGAATGTGTGCTTTGAAAGACTTTTAATTGGACTAGGAAAGTGCATTCTAAGTGCAGACTTCCTCTACACATGTTTTGGTTTTTAGAGTATATCTCCCACTATACAAAAGTCCAAATGACATGATTGTTAAACCATTAAAAAGCTAAGAGGCAGAGCTACAACTTTCATGTTTACCACTTTGCCCAGTTCTGCTCAGCAGAAGGATAAAAATGCACTACAAATCAATGTCGCGGCACCTTAAGATTGCAAAGATGCCTTTTAGAAGACCAGAGCTCAAATTAAGACTGAAATTATGTCTATGAACCCTATAAATACATCTTTATGAAGTCAAATTGAAAGGGAAGCTAGAGGAAATCAGTTTTAGGTTGTTTTGGACGGAGATTAGCCACCAAAAACTTAAGTAGAAAAATAAGATCAACCATGGAAGATTGAAGATCACCAATCTCTAGTTTTCTTTCTCTCTCTATTTTTCTTGTTTCTTTTTTTTGAGATGGGTAAACTCCATTGATTTTTGTTCTTTATTTTCATCATGAGTAGTTAATTTCTTTTATCTAGGATTGCAATCGAACTCACATGTAGTTTAAATTTTTAATCTCTTTTTTGCTTATTTTCAGTGGAATTGAATTGTTTATTCCAATTTGTTCTTAATTTTTTTAATTGCTTAATCACCAATTAAATTGATCAGGAAACTTAAGCATAACTTGAGAAAAGGAGTTTAGTGTAGGATAAGGTTTGAATGGCATATGCTTATATTTATTTGCTTCGATGAATAAATTGATTTGTGTATAGGATAGAGATATACCTATATGCCATATGTAGCCAGTATTAGAGCTTTAACTTAATGAGTCTATTTTAATTTCAATACATATAATGATATAGTGTTTTGATTAAAATATATTTTTATAAGAGTTTCGAGAGAACCTTATAAATAATTAAGGACTTTAAGTTAGCAATTCAACACATTGAAATAAGTTAAAAGAGAAAGGTACGATTTAGATAAAGTGTGAAGAATATTGTAATCTTAGGCTTGTTTGAGTTTATTTTTATCCAATTTTATTACTGCTTTGATTTTTTTAGTTTAAATTCTTGTTAATTAGATTTAGTTAACTTATAATATATTTAGTTCCTTGCTTTTGTTTGTTTGAATAAGACTGAATTGTATTAATTCTAGTAATTAGTGAAATCTTAGATCAATTCTTTATGGGGTCAACACTCTACTTGTCATTATATTATCTACTCGAGACATATACTTACGTGAGTAAAAAATTAGACAGTAGCTAGCTAGGGTCCTTAATTTAACTAAGCTCCACTAAAACATCTTTATAAGTTTCCAATTGTCCAAATGTTCATTTCCAACACAAAGGGGTGGATCCATTCAACAACAAAATCAAAGGGGTTGAACAAGATTAAATCATTGTCATCAACTTAATCCATCATCTTGAAGTATCGTGGTCTCATCCAAGAAAATCATTTCTCATTTCAAAGATTCAAAATCATCAATTCGTTCAAACAATCATAGACAAATATTTCAGTTTTAAGATATCAAAACGTTCAAAGTGCTTGTTCCTCATGCACAAAACTAAATACGTAATAGACATATTTAAATAGCAAATATAGCCTACATCAAAACATACTTAAAACCATCTTTCACATCACAAATCATCGAAACATGTTTTAATGCAAGGTTGTAGAATAAGCAAGCTTAATTATATCAAAAAAATTAAAAACATTGTATCTACCCATCTTGCTAAAGTGTGTCTTTCCTCATAGCACCTTTCGTTGGTAGCTCTACTTCTCCAAGATCTCAAACTTCTTCAACAACACTTATCACAAAGTTTCCATCATAAATACCTTGTTCTTTAATAATGTCTTAGACTAATAACCATTTATCCTTCCATAAGCATTCTTCGTTAAATCCTTAATCTAAAATCAACAGCTAAATCTAACTTTAACCAAGTGATTAAACTACTATTAGTTAGAATTGAGAGCAACTTTACCTTGGTGAGCTTGATAGTTCCAAAACTAATTAAAAACCTAAGTTTTTATGAGAAAAATGAATTTCTTGGAATCCATAAGTTCAGAAAATTAAAACCATGAGTTTAGATGTTTGGAATGAGAAAACCTTACCTCCAAAAGTCCTTATATTCAAAATCTGAGCTTGAGAATATTTAAAATACTTGAAATCCTTCAGGTTTAATATGGATGAGAGTAAAGAGAAAAAAGAGAAGAGGGTGGTTGGGTTTTGTTGAAAAACACGTTTTTAGCCAAATGGGGAAAAGTCTAAGGTTTTAAGGCTCCTAAATGAGTGCGAAAAGTTTGAAATACCCTTATTTTTTTTCAAATCTACGACTAATCTATTGATAGATTTTGTTCTGTGTTGAATCTATCAATACATTTTCATCATATATTGATAGATGTTCATCATAAGCCTTTTCTAGGCTTCGTCAATCAATACATGATGAACATGTATTGATAGATTTTGTCCAAAATGCATTTTGAAAGTTTAAAATACCCCTTTTTGACCCTTTAATGGTCCAAACTTTCAAATGAACATATTTGGTTATTAAAACATACACGTTCTAAGTTATAATGGTCTATAAATCATGTTCAAAAACATCAAATTAAGAGCTCACCAAGTTAAGTTACAAATCTAACCTTAAGTAAAAAGTGAGGTTTAACATCGATTATGATATGTTAGCATGCAACATTATCATCAATTATGATATGTTAGCATACCGCGTTAGTGCCACGTTACATAGAAATTTTGACTAAGTTAATTATTAGTTATAAAAACTTATTTAACTCAAAATAAAAGTATAAGAGATTATTTGGCTCAAAACAAAAGTATAATGATTTGATTGAATGTAATAAAAGTATAAAGACTTATTTAAATTTTTTAAAATAATTTTAGGAATTTTTTAAAATTTTGTACCAATTAAATTTACTCGTTAATTTAGTGTCATTAAAAGTAAGATGTTTCATACGATATTTATGTTGAGCCATTAATCAGTTTGATTTGAAAGGCTTTTCATTTCAAGCCTCTAAGGTTTTTGGTTGTAGTTTAAGTTATAGGACTTTACTTTCTTGAATAATCAAGATTGTGGGGACATTGAAAGCCATTGAAAGCTAATGCTATAAAGTTTTAATGGTTGATAGTGAAGAACTTCACCTACCCACTTTAGTTTGTTATATAGTCATAGTTGGAATAGTGACCAATTATGTCTTTTTATTCAATATACAATGGGTTTACGTCTATATACGTCTAGAGAATATATCAAATCCATCTTACATGTAATAGTAAGGTAGGAATACCAACTAAATCTATTAGTATGACGTAGATGATTCTTTTGACCACCGTTCTGAAAATTACAAGCTTTGATCATTTAGATGATCAATTTCAAATCATGCCACGTCATGATGAAAAAAAAATTATTTGATATGTGAGATAGAAAAAAAATTTTCTGGTACTTAAAGAAGAATGAAATTTTATATTTACTCTTACTTGGTGTAAATATCAAAAATATTTATTTATTAGAACATTATTCTTTTGTGTACACATGAAGATTTACAAAAGTTTTGAATTATACAAAAAGTACTCATCTTACCTCATAAATTTAATAATTAGTATTCTATACACTGCAATGGTGTTTTTAAACTTCATAAACAAGAGTTATATATTTATTTAATACTAATTAATTTATTAAAATTTTAAAATATTTTTGTCCGATACATATTAATTTTTTAACTTCACTTGTGAAATTTAAAAACTACCCTATCAATTTAATATCTCTAATTTAAGATTTATAAATAAGACCTTCAATTGAAAGTTTTTAAAATGTTTTAACTGTTAAGAAAATTTTTCTTAAACGTATTTCAATTTATCAATCCAAAAAAAAGTTAATCATAATTCATGGTAAAAATTGTTAGGCAAGGTTTTTTTTTAAAAAAATTTTCTTTAGTATCTTTACCTATTTGATTTATATATTTAATTTTGGGATTTCAGTTAGAATAAAGTTTGTGGCAATCTTTTATATACTATTTTGCCTCACTGTATTTCGAAATTTGATTTTCATCACCTCAATCCCTCGAAACTAAACAATTTTAGAGATGGAAATGGCCTAGAAGAGGCTGGGACACGAGTTTCGAATTTCATATTCAAGAGAAATGAGGGAAAGAAAAAAAAAAGCGATGCATGGGCACTTGGATTCTCTTTGGTGTAAGAATCCAATATACATAAAATACATACATAGACCCATGACACAGGTAGAAAAACATACATACATATATTATATATATTGATGTACATTTTTGTAGATGGCAAACGGACGAGTTCGATCATTTAAGCGGTTCAAGCCATCTTGAATTGTTTCGAATTCAAGTTAGTTGATAATCATTTTAGATTTTATATAAGATGTAATCATTTCAACATAATTTTTGGGTTTAAATTGTTTCAGATTTGAAACTTTGTTTAGGATCAAATAGGGGTGTACAAAAGTCAATTAAAATGGAATTAATCCACAAAAATCGGTTAATTCTCTTTAGTTAAATCATTTTAAAATGGTTGATTCGGTTAAGAACCTCAATTAAATTAGTTAAATCATATCAGTTTGATTTAAAAAATTTAAAATTGATTAACCGAATTCACCGTGTTTATATTTTTTATTTCTATAGCCTATAAGCTGCTTTCTTGCATGTAAATAAAACAATTGAACACAAAAAATAAATTATATAAAAAAGATAAAATAAGATATAGCAAAAAAACTGTTATGTTGATATAAGTGGATCCCTCCTCTTTCTTTTAGGCATATATGAATTTGGATTGCTTTAATTTCATCTCATGTCTCAAGAGACAAAATATATGATTTTAGATTACACAATATATAGGAGGTAATCCTCCCTTCTCTCATAAATCTTGTTGCCTCCAATTTTTATCATTCGAATTTAAGACCTGCAAGTTAGAGTGTTAAATTCTCAAAAATATACTTGTTTTTGCACGATACGTAGACATACATTTTTTATATCATTTTAATGAAACCAACTAAATTAATTTTTGTATGGGATTGAAAGCTAGAAGATGTACCAAAGAGTCCTTGATACAGATTTACCCCTGCTCCTGAGCTATTGGTCAGAAATTGGCCATCACTTAAATGCTAGTGCCAATTTTCCCCTACAAGCAGTATAGGTTTCAATCAAACAATGACAGGGCATATTAATCTTTTGAAAGATCCTTCTTTGCCTTGGCTCTTTGAAGCTTTTTAAAAGGGGTAGTTTGAACATTTGTTGAGTACCCTTCAATTGTTGGGATTGTCTTTAAGTCCTTGACCTGGGGCTGAGATATATATGGCCTCTGGGGTTTGACTAAATGTTTGGGGCCCCTCCCTACAGGCTATGGCTCAGCATTAGTCTTGTGTTTTGTTTTTATTTATTGTTTTCAATTTAGTGGCCTTCATTACAGCATGCTACGCAGTTAATCTTTCCCTGTCCTGCGTGACTGCTTTCAGCTCCTTTCCCACTTTAGTCCACCTTATATTTTAGTTAGCACCCATCCGTGCAACTTAAATTGGCCATTTCACACCATAAGGTATGGATTTTCTAAGTCTTGGTTGACTCCTGAATGTGAAAGCCAGAAAATTACTCTTTTGTTTTGTTGCAAATTCACCACAACTTTAACTTCGATTGATGTACTTGACATTTTGCTTTCCATGTAATGAGTGGTAGTGTCAATACATCTAAACACACCAAATTTCCCTCTCAAAGCAAAACACCAAAAGCCATCATCTTAAATGATGACAGCAAAACAAGACCTAACGTTTTGGTGTAGTCTGATTTTTCTTTTAATTGTAATTTGTAATTTTGTTATAGTTGAGCTGAATCTAGCTGTAGAATTCTATTACTTGTCTCTCTTCAGTCTTTCCATTTGGTCCAATTGAGCTGTCTTCCTATTTGAGTTACTTTTATTTGATAGCTAGCAGTTCTACTCTTACGTGTCATAAGTGTCGTTGGGTTATTTGATTATTGTAGTATAATATTTTAAAAAATTCTTAAACTATTTTTAAAAAATTTAAATAAGTGTTCATTCTTTTATTACGTTAATCAAATTCATATATTTTTATTTTAAATCAAATAAACTCTTATAACTAATAGTTAACTAATTATCATTAGTCGACAATTAATTAAAACACTACTTATCATTTTATACTCACATAAAGTTGACATAACGTTGATGTGAGATTGATGTAGAGAGTAATCTATTACATGTTTGTGTCATCATCCCACATCAGCATATCACATTATCTATTATGACATGTCAACATATCACATATAACTAACAGTTGACTAATTGTCATTAGTCGACAATTAATTAAAATGTCACTTGTCATTTTATAACCATATAAAGTTGGCATAACGTTGACGTATTTGTCACATGTTTATGTCATCATCCCATATCAACATGTTACATTATGTGTTATGATATGTCAACATATCACGTCAATACCACGTGACATAGAATAATAAGTGATATTTTACCCAACAATAATTAGTTAATCAGTAGTTATAAGAATTTATTTGATTCAAAATAAAAATATAAGGATTTGATTGAACATAATAAAATTCTAAAGGTTTATTTGAATTAATTTTTATGAATAGTTTAGAGTTTTTTTTTTAAGTTTTATGCAATTAGTTAACCATTAATCATAAGGGCATATTTGATTTAAAATAAAATATAAGATTTTAATTGAACACAATAAAAATAAAGAATTAGTTAAAAATTTTTTAAAATAAACAAACTTATATATAATAAGACTTGAACCGAGACATATGAGTATCTCCCTTACTTTTCTATACAATATTTTACCATTTCACTAGTATTTTACTTATATCAATCCCGTATACCAATTTTTATTAAATGAGTACTCATAAATATTTGATTGACTTCACCACGGCAATAAAATGTAATTATAACTAATAAGAGCATGTACTGATTTTAGTCAAAAGGCTGAGAAAATTATAGTATATTGGATTCACATTAAAAAAAAACAATTATGTACAAAGAGGCACAGGCACTGTATTTGTAGAAGCTAAACTGACATGAATCAGAAAACAAGTGGAGAGCATCACCTACCCACTTAGAGATGTTGTATAGTCATTTGCTTGGAGAAAATTTAAGGTTTGGTTCAAACTACAATGAAATGATTAAATAAAGATGAGATGAATATTTTATATTATCCACCACTCTTTTAAAAGACCTAATTAACTGAACTAAGTTTGGAAAACCTACTAAATAGTCAACATCACTAAGGAACTGCTGGATTGAATTTGCTTCAGATTGCAGGACTGTGTTGTGAAGAGGACCAGGCGTGATAGTGACCCATTCCCATATCAGCTTCTGGCTTCAGCAGCATGTCATACATCTCAGGGACTAGTGGCTCAGCAGCATTATTTGACAAATCGTTTTGGTTTTCATCCCTGGTTACTTCCAGCCCAAGTTCATTTTCCAAGTCATGCAACCACTTCTTATTTACAGCTTCTTTGATGTATCCTTCCCCAAAGTTTGAGCTCTGGTTGCCCTCCATCTCATGTAATTGAATCCCATCAGACTGGAATGACCCTAAGTTATCCAGCATATCCCAAAAATCCAAATCAGACTCCAATGGGATATCGAAGGCGGTATCCAAGATCTCTGGCTTATTCACTTCCTCTGATGCGTTATTGGCATCATAAAGTCCTGCAAAGTTGAACAGGGAACCTGCTTGATTTTCTGGATTTGAAACATCAATCTGACTGGAATTGGTGATGTTGGAGTTGTAGGACGAGATTGAAGAACTCGACAATTCTTTTGGCTCCTCGAATGGGCTGCTGTGGTTTGACAGCTCTGTTTTGAAGTCTTGTGCTTTGTCTGATACTGACATAGCAAATGCCTCTCTGGGCTTTTTGTTTACAGATCCTTCATCCCATTGATGCTCAATGTCAATCTCTAAATTTCTCTTGCCACTTGATGATGACACAAACGTAATAGAGGAGCATGATGATGATGAGGTCATGGAGGACTCCTTGGATTCATCTGTCTGCTGAATATTCCCATTCTTTGAAGCTAATCTCCGTTTCAAATGAGTGTTCCACACATTCTTTATCTCATTGTCTGTCCTTCCTGGTAAATGTGATGCAATTTTGGACCACCTGGAAATTAATTTAATTGTAACATAAGGAATTAAGATAACTTGACAAGAAAAAAAGGAAGGGTACTTCCTAACTGAAAAAATGCCAAATCAAGTCAGATTAATGCATATTTCTAATTGTAACTCACTTGTTTCCCAAACCCTCATGCAACCTTATAATAGTATCCTCTTCCTCTCTGGTGAAGTTCCCTCGCTTGACATCTGGCCGCAGGTAATTAATCCATCTTAAACGGCAACTCTTTCCACATCTCAATAGCCCTACAACATAGTGAAAACAAAGCATGTGAACTCTGAAATCGTGTGTGCTAAAGCAATAATAACCAAAGTCCTGTCAGTTTCTCTATCTGTTGAGACAATGACATTATCAATGGTGACAATTCAATGTTTTTGCCTTCAGACTTCAACTAATGAAGATAAACGGAAGAAACATAGCTTTCTGTGCGTTGGGATGTTTATATCAGATAGGGAAAGCAAAAGAAATTCATCAGTTTGTTAAGATGTCAAAGGTTTCTCATTAAAAAAGGAAGAATCAATTCATTCTTTTATCTGGTATCAAAAACTAAGTGCTTGGAAAAACTTATTCCATATGGTGGAAGTCACTGGCTTTCTATTAGTTCTTCCACTTTGAATCTAAACAAAATGAAAGTTCTGTTAAATGTTAAACAAAAACGGAAGCAACAATAAGCTACTAGAGGCCTTGAGACAATCTGATGTTGACCCTCAATTCTTCAGGTAGAAAATTTCCTAACTCGTGAAAGATGTGAGGGTTGACAAGGTTTAGGACAAACAAAGGGAAAGTAGGTTCTTTGCATTGACCTTTTCATTTCAACAAAACTGGCCAAACACCAACCAAATAAAGTTAATGTAGAAAAAATTAATGCCAGAATAGTAAAAAGGGAAGCTTCTTATTCAAAAACAAACAAGTATGAAGAGTTCAAACATTTCGTTCAACTAATTCGGATGGATTGTTTTGTTGATTAAGATTTTCCTTCACCAATACGAAGGTGTTCCGAAAAGTAGAAATACGCCGGATAATGACATATACATGCTCATATGGAATGACATTAAAGAAGGGACTGGGGTGATTTTTGTTTTTATTTTTTGCAAATGACATTTCAAAGTTTGCAAGGTGACCATAAAAGAGAAGAAATTCACTGTATCAGAAGCTTAATGTAGCGTATGGTTGAGAAGTAGCAAAGAATTGGCCGTATCTGCGGATTTGAATAAGTATTTCATTACTGCAAACGTTTCAAACTTGCCTTCCAATCATTGCCTCGTGAATATTTATTACCTATAAACAATGAAACAGTCACCAGCCACACCTTATTCGAACAAACAGCGACACTTTTACAGACTCTGCAATGCCTTCTTCTCAACAGGGTGGTTTAACAAACATGGTTTGGAAGAAATAAAATATATGAATAGTGGCAAACTTTGGATTTACATGAAAGGTGATTAAAGGGAATTATAAAAAATTATAAATTTATATATTTCAAATTTTATTCATGCATTCGAGTATTTGGTTCATTGGTTGGTGTATTATCTCCTGCTTAAAGAGAAGGGTTCGAATCTCCCTTCTCTCAATTATAAAAAAAAAAATTATACATATAATAATCAAAAATTAAAAACTGAGACATGACGATGGCGATGACCACCGCCACCACCTTGTACCCGCCACTGGACGAGAATGAAATGGATGAGAGAAAAGTTATGAATAAAGACTAACAGAATAGAGTAATTGGTTACTATCGATAAAATATAACGTAGGGTTCTGAATTTTGTGATGATGGAACAAAATATAAATTCCGTTGGTTAATTCAATGACCAAGATCAAAGTCAAGAACAAATCAAAAAATGTTGTTTCCATGCCTGAAGCTATGAACAACATTGACTCCTGGAATATTTTTATGATAACGATATCCAGATTTGACACAGAGAGAGAGAGAGAGAGAGAGAGAAAGAGAGGGAGAGAGAGAGAGAGGTAGAAGAAGAGCAAAAGAGACTGACCAGCTTGTTTAGGGAGAGCCCTCCAGTTCTCATGTCCATGTTTCTGAATAAAAGTGATAAGCCTCAAGTCCTCTGCAGGACTCCATGGACCTCTCTTCACTTGGTTCTTATCACAACATGGAGCTCTTCCTTTACCCATATCTGATTTCCAACTGAACTTTTTGCTTAGAGCGCTCACTCTTGTTAGTGATGAATTCAAGGACTAAAACAAAAAAACAGAGAGAAAAACAGTACTTCTCTCTGTTTTCTTCTTTCTTTTTTCCTTCAGATATCTGATTCTTCAATCACCATTCTACTCTCTTTATATATATAAATACAAGAAAGGCCACAAGGGTCATGCCATGAAATTGGGGATCCCCTTTTGAAAGCAATATATAGAGGGATATCCAGGAGGATTACTAAATATCTATAATTCCAAATATTAATTAATTATTCATTGCACCTGCATTCATATTCTCCCAAGTTCAAAAAGCTTATTTCACCTCCAGTTGCCCTCTTTGTTTTTCCTTTTATTTTGAATTTATTGCCTACTGAAATAGTGACTTAATATAGAAGTAACTATCATAGTCAAAACTTAGATGGAATTCACAGCCCTTGGTTGGCCCCAATTTCAAGCTCACTTACCATTTCTATTCTATATTTATATATTTTTCAAGCTATATCTGATTCGTTACGATGAAAAGATGCACACTCAAACTTGTGGATGCTTTGAATTAATAGTGTCCAATTTTGGCATGTCTACTCTTGTACCAACCCTCGTTGCTCTGTTTTGGGTATGTAAATTTGAACGAGATTCATTGTCAATTCAAGATGGTTTAGGTTGACAATTTGTTGCATAATTCATAAAGCAACGCGGTATGTAGTTAAGTGGATTTGGATTTAATTTGTGTAACTGTATTCATACGATAATTAGCAACACAATATGTAATTAAGTGAATTTGGATTTAATTTGTACGATAATTATGTAAATCCAATTAAAACAATAAAACTTTTATGTTCCATTAATGTTTATGTCGAATATAAAAGTTTTCATATCTAATTTGTGTTGACAACAAAAGTTGTAAATAAAACGTAGTTTGGCAAATTAAGATTTTGTCTACAATTGTGCTGCAATCATGTCATTTGATTATAACACCACAAATTTTTATATATACTGTCAAAAAAAACATTGTGTCTGCATATGAGTTGACCATCAACACGAAGATGGAAGGGGAAATGGATACGCAAATCTTCTTTTGTTGGGGAAACATACACTTGTAACCACTTCGATGCAGCATATATTTGTACTTCATATCTTTCTTTCCATGTTTATTATTTTTGTTTTGCATATTATTATAAAAACATCAAATATTAAATATAATTAACAATTCCTAAAGAAATAAAATTTAAATTAATTTATATATCTAGATATTAATAATAATTAGATGACATTATATTTATATATCTTAATTTTATTGTGCTTTAATCCCCTTGATAGATTCTATGTTTGTTCGAATTTGAATTTTGCATAATTCTGTAATTGTTAATATTAACTTGATTGTGACACGATAAACTTCATGTTGACATGAGTTGACTCATTTCACTTTTATATGATTTAGTTTTGACAAGTTTAATTAGTTAACGATTTTATTGGGTTAACCTAAATAATTCTAGCACATCTAATTTTCTTTAGACCTGTTAAATTATTAACATATTTATCATTGAGTCAATTAATTATGTTTAAACATGTTAATTGTATTAGGTGGTATTAACATGACTAGCTTAATTAAAATGGATTACCAAAAAATCCATATGATTGCATAAACCATTTTCTTATATTTACACTAGAATGCACGTGTGTTGTGTTAGGGTAAAATCAATATGTTTAGGAATTAGTTGTTATATTGATTATTAGATAGATTTGGGTTGAAGAAGGTATGGAAAGAAATTTATAAGAGCATATGGACTATTATATATTGTTATTAGTATCATATAGTGTTGTTGCTACAAACGCTCTGAAGCTAATTTTGTAGCCATAGAGTGCCTTTTGTTATAAAAAAAAAGTGTCAAAGTTAAGTGATTTTACTAATGTATTGCCAGCATTGCAGTTATATACAAAAGTTATAATTAAACTGTATGGCAGAGGCTGGTGCCTTGAAACAAAAAGGAGAAAGTACTTTGTTATGTAACTGGCAATTGAATTTCAGTGGCATGTTCATGAACAAATTGTGAGCAAAAAGTCTACAATTGAGCTATGGATTTATTAGTGTGTTGGTTTGAAGAACACCCATATTCCAACAAAAGAGTTTATTGTTAATATTACTTTTTTTTAATTTTTTTGCAAGTAGACATAATTTCTATGAAAAAATAGAAATTATATAGTTAAATGTCATTAGGAGACTTAAATATTGGAATAAATAGGACACTTTGAAAGAAGAAAATAAAGATAACAGAAAGGTAAAATACAAAAATCACAGTCACTAAATATTTTTTTTTAAATGGTGAAGACACAAAAAGTTTTGCACATGCATGTATAAAGTTTTGCATATGTATGTATAGAATGATGCTGATGAATCATAAAGTAGAAATACTTCAAAATGTGGAAGCATTAATATAGCACCCTCAATTTTTTGTGTAAAATAAGTTAACTGAGAATGATTTATGAACTATATTGTGTCTTGAAGACTTCCAATGATAGATTAAATGTGTTGAGTATATGGAAGCATGCCTAATGACATTTAGGCAAATTTTTATGAATATATTTGGCAAATCTTGAAGTTTGATATTTTGATCAAGATTTGATCATATAATTAAGTATATGTATGAAGGATTTCAAGTAATATGAATGATTTGAAGTGTTTTGACTGAAGGAAAGTGAATTGGAGACCTTGAGGATGAATTCAAACACTTGAAAAAGTGAAAAATCTGAAAATTGGGTATGATCTACTGATAGATGTTTTACATCTATCAATAGATGAAAGATAGAAGGCTTGGGAGGGCAATTTGAACAAACATCTATCGATAGATTGACCTAGACTCTAGATAGATGTCCACCCAAGAACCAAATGAAGTGATTTGGATGAAATCTATTGATAAATTCACGGAATCTATTAATAGATAGCCATATGAAATTAAAGGAAACCAAAGTCAGAAGCATCTATCGATAGATCTACGGAATTTATCAATAGATGGTCAAACAAAAAAAAATAAAAAAGAGGCTAAGGTAAAATCTATTAATAGATTTGAGGAATTTATCGATAGATGAAAGTTAACGCCCAAAATGTTTAGAAGGGTTTATTGATATATGCCTCCCATCTATTGATAGATCAACTCAAAAATGCAAAAATATAAGGGGATGAAGGCTATTAATTCATTTTAAAAACAAAAGAAAAATGCTCTTTCTCAAACCCCTGAAACCCTAACCTCCCAAACTGATTTTTGGAGCTATTTGGAGTATATTGGAGCTTGAGAAATGCTTCTAGAGGTAAAACGATTAATTTTCAATTTAATCAATTAATAGATCAGCATCAATTTGGTCTAGCTTTGGTGAGATTTTCTCCCTTGGGTTTGTTAGGGATTTAGAGTTGAGATTTGGGCAACCCAGCCACTAAGGTAAGAATTAGCTCATTATTGAAGGATTTGAGCTCATATATTGAATTGTGTTATTTTTGAAAAGCTGAATATTTTCGAAAGCTAGGAAACATATATTTTTTGGATGCTTTGATGTGTTTAAGGGGAAATTGGAGTTACCTAACTCGTTGGTGAGCTAAAGGATGGTTGGAGACTAAGAATTGGAGCTTGGCAATGGAACACACCTTTAACTATTACTGTGAGTGGGTTTTGTTTGAAAAGCATGTGATGTTTATCACATTGTTAATGTGCTACCATGGTACTAGAATAGTTTGTATGAATATAAATGCTTAGATGAACTAGCCTAGGCTAGCGAACAAAAATGTATGTGAATATGCGTGTTGTGTATTGTATGCCTTAATGTAAGCCACATAATGCCCTATATTATTTGAGCCTAGACTAGGAGTTCTAGTGGATGTGATAGACGTTTAAGAGTTGCTCACTTTAGACATTGAACCCCATGAAAGGTTAGAAATATTCAATACCTTGAAAAGTTATGGACTCTTATATGAGATATAGAGCAAAAGATGCTTATGAGTCCATAAAAGTAATCTATGGTGTGGATTGTGGAATGTGAGATATATAAGGCATGATGGCCTCATTGTGGGTTCGTGTTTCGTTCGATGTTGAGAATTTCGGATGTTGATCTGATTTAAGGTCAAATGGAGACCTACACTCTGAGACTATGTGTGCTTGCAGAGATGGTGCTAAGCCAAGACAAGTGGTATTAGTCTTGCCTGTAATTCTCGTTTGCAGTGCTTTAATGCCATTCATTGAGATTACTCTAAATGATGGCTATGTATATGATGACACCCATCTGAGACTACTTTGAGTGATGCCATCCGTTGGGAGATTACTCAAGATGATGATTCTGATTTTTCGCTTGTTGCCTCAGCACGCACGTGATTTGATTCTCTACCAACACCTTCGCCCTGAGCATGATTTAACTCAACTGGTTGGTCAGCACGCTTGATTTGATGATGTCCAAGGGAGGCCACTCTATTATTATGATTTGAATTTGTGAGTGATATGGCATAGCCATGGATAGTTTTAGATAAATTCGATTTGAATTTGATATAATATTCTAGCGACTAAAGTGTGCCCATGAAGAATAACTTTGAATGGCTTTGAGGATAAACCTAGTGACATACATTACTTGTGGAGACTCTTTAGGGATGCTTGATATACCCCTAACATTGGAGATATTTGCTAGAATATTTGGTTGCACTGATAGTGCATTGAATATAAATTTGTATAATATATATATGTTTTATTTATTTGCACTCTTATTGAGTTTTAGATGACTCACTCATTTATTGTACCATGTGCAGACAAATAAGCCAGAAGACTGCGTGGCAAGGGTCATCCATTGGTTGACCAATTTTGGCATCCAGTAAGTCCCCATCCTGACATGTCCACTATGTTGAGTCTGTCATGAGCTTTTGCCTTTGGAGTTCGGTTTAGTTGTTTTATATGTAGGAATGAGTGCCATTTGAACTTGTGTTAAGGGTTGTAAATATGAACCCACTTTGTTGGCCAATGTATGGCCTTATGAATATTGTATTAAATATTGTGTATGAACAATGTGCCAAAGGCAACTATGTGTATTAGAATTTAAATATTATATGAATATGTGGATTTAGAAACCCTTGGCTATGTGTGTATGATTTAGAATTTTAAGACTTACTCGGGTCTCGAGGGCTTCGCTTGTCAGACTCATGCACCAATCATGGACCCTCGGGTTTGGGTCGTAACGATTATTCCTCTACATTATTTTCAATCAATTGTTGAAAGATTGATTAAAAAGTGAAAAGAACTTGGTTAAACAATCAAAATGATTAGTCATAGGATTTTCTAAATAAGTTATAGTATAGGTTGAATGTTTCCAAACATTGAAACAGGGAGATATAGTTTGTAGTTGATAGAAAAGGAAGAAAACCTAAGAGATAGAGAAAAAGAAAGAGAAGAAAAATGCAAGAAAAGCTGAATAGACAAAAAAAGAAGAAGAAAATCTAAAAGCCCCATGGCCATCTAAACGTGAATGATTTGGTAGCAAATGAGTACTATCCTAAAAGCTAACATAGTGGCTTGAGGCCTCAATGCCCCATGCACGACTAGTAAAATTATAATCATCATTTTTTGCTACTTTTCTTTTCTTTTAAATTCCTTTTTTTAATCTTTTTATATTATAATAAGCAATTGATTACTCCTAGCTTGGAAAGAATGAATTGGCTGGTAAAACTAAAATGTAGGTTATTAATGTTGGCTAGAAGAAAGGCATGGGAAATTTGAGGAAAATGTGCATGTGTTAAAACGTTGGTTGCTACCTAAGCAAAGCATAGATTGCATGTTTACTTTATCGTATTAAGGCGATTTTTGATTTGTCAAATTTGGTAGTTGAAATTGAAAAGGAGAAACTTTGGAGGCTCTGTTGAATTGAAAAGTTGATATTGCAGTTAGTTTCTTAATGATTCTAGTCAACAAAGAAAATTAGGTGTAATATAGATTTTATGCATATCACGTAGTGACGTTAAGAAAAGAACTACCCTAAACCAAACAAAAGAAAGCATAATAAAAAAAAAAAAAAACAAAATTACCCAATACCCAAAAGAAGCTGACCCATTTAATCACAAAAACTCCTAAAATAGACCTTTTAAAGTTGTCTTCTTTTGTACATTATCATGTACTTTAGACACTACAACTGAACCCTAAAAGCTAAATACAATTTCTGTGAAACCCCAACTTTTATTATGTAAAATTTGATGAGCTATATTTTATTCTAATTACTAGATGAATTTTTCCCAATCATTTAGTTATAAATCTTCATGAAAATAGTGTTATATTTGTGGATGATTAATGGTTGAAAGTATGGAAGAGAAAAGAAGCCAAAAAATATATTTTTTGGTATGTTAAGACATGAAGGGTCAATCCCTAAGCAAGACGGGTTGATCCTTGGTAGTATTTTGACTAAATTTGGCTACTGGAAACATAAGGATTGACTTCTAAGTAAGGGAAGGTCGATCTCCACCAAATAGAATGCTTGAGAAAGCTTCTAGAACCAAAAGGATCGACCCCTAATGGCTAAAAGGTCGATCTTTTCAAGATGGAACACCTAGAAAACTTTTTGAAAATACTAGGATCGACCACCAACATTTAAAAGGTTGATCCCTATGAAACAAAACCTAAAATTAGCTATTGGGCACGAAAACGATCGATCATTAAGGAGTCTATGGTCGATCCTTGCAATTCTTGGAAGAAAAAAAATACCCAAGGATCAACCCTTTGGGTTTAAAAGGTCGACCCCTAAGGTCTAGTGTGGAAAAGGATATAAGCTTAACTCGAACCCCAGCTCTTGTTTCTCATTTCTTCAACCTCTATTTCACATCTAACAACCTTTAAACCTCTCACAACCCTTCAATACCCTTTTCGACAATGTTTCAACCTTTCAATCTCGAATTTAAGGTAAGATTGAGCACTTTGGGGTTTGAAACTCATGGTTATAACCTACCTTTATACTTTTACTAATTTTAGCATATTAATCCTTCATTGAGGTAAGGATTTAGGATTTTTACTCTTCAAAAAGGTTGTGGAGGTAAAGATACTCAAGGTTGTTTAATATATGGTTTGAAATTTGGAAAAGTATTGGAATTTAAATGACGGATATTTGATTATTCGATTAGTTTCGAAAAGAATTTTTCTAGAAACTAAGAGACTCATGATAGGTTTTATTATGCTAGGTGGTTACTAGAGCTCAAATTCATAGACAAGCAAGGTTTTGACGACTCGAAGCTTAAGGAAAAATACACTTCTTTTTAAGGTGAGTGAGTACACCTCTTTAAGTACTTTAATAGGTAAAGTGAGCATATCCTTATGAGCTATTTTACCTTTGCATGATTTGAATGACATTGGTAAAAATATGAATTTTGAGTATTTTACCCAAAATGCTTTCAAGAAAGTTTTAAATCTACTATATATAAATATGGTATTATGTATTAGTTTTGAACAAGAAATGACAAGCCCTTTCGAATGATTTCTCTTTAAATATTCTTCCATGGTATGGAAAAAGTGAAATTGACATGTAAACATCAAATGTTTGTATGGGTAAACGAATATCCCCTTGTTTGATATTGATAAGGAAATATTGTTGGTAATAGCTTATGTGAGCATTGGCTTTGTGTGATTAAGCATGATATTGCCCATTGTTATGAACAATTGTAGATGTGTATAGTTATGTTGAATATGTTTGAATGAATGTCTGGTTATAATTACGAAGTGTGAAGTTGTGGAGTGAAGGGGTGTAGATGGATGGCCTAATTTCTTCATCATGCGTGATGATACAATGGCATATAAGGTGTAGATGGAGGGCCACAACCCATCAAGGCACTAATGATTTGGACAATATACGAGTGTATTCAACATCATGTTACATTATTTATGGCAACGGAGTGTAAAGGAAAGGCTCCAATCCACAATATTTATGCCAGTTGAAGGACACTTGTGATATTATGTGTGAGGCACAACTTATATGATATGTATGTTGGGAGATATTGTGATGTCACTCACGTTGTTGTGTGGCGAGGCGCTTCTATATACTTTGTGTTTGATGATATTGTGAGGAATTGAGTATCAATATGTAATTACTTGTTAGCTCATGATTTATAAACATGTGTGATACGTGGTAGATTCTAGTATATGATCCTATATGATTCGAGTACGAATCCTTAAGTTCCCAAAGGGCGGGTTTAAGAACATGGTATCTAACCCTTGTGAGGGATCTGATACTTAGGTAAGTGTAACATCCTTGTTTTTTGTTAAGGTGTTTTCACAAGTGCTCAAATGTTTCTTTCATGAATGAGTTTATGAAATACGGTTTTTGAGATAGAGAAAGTTGCTTGGTTACTAGACACCTCATTTTCATGGATTGAAATGAGAAAGTTATGATTATGCAATATGCATGTTTATGATAAATTAATGATTTATGTAAAAAGTCTTCCCCTTGGCTTGTCCCCTTCCAGTATCTACTCACGGAATCTTTGTGACTCATCCCCTAGTTTTCCTTATTTTTGTTTTACAGATCAGTAGCTCGCTTGGCTTGACAACTTATGAAAGAGTAGCTCAGCTCATTTTTTATAGATGTGCGTTCCTTCCAACCCTTTAATGTCATTATACTCCGCAGTGTGTCGAGTCAAGTCCAGTCTTATACTATTTATATTAATGTTGACACTTGGTTTGTTTAAATAAGTATTGAGATACTCATGTTTACTTTATGATTGTGGATATTTGTGTTAAGCCCTGAAAAGGTGCATATGAATGATGTTACCTATGGTGAAAAGACCATAGATAATAATGGCACAGGATGTGTGTCGGACTACAGAATCTATATGTATACAAATGTTAATGTTTAATGAAAGCAATTCCACACTTATATTGAAAAGTTCTATATTTGTGTGATAGTGCTCATTGTTTATAAATATGTTATACTGTATGCATGTTGTATGATGTGGTGGATGACAAGCCTACACATGTTGATTAAAAGGATTGCTTGGGTCTAGTGAGCCATACCCAGTAAGTCAATGCGCTGGTCATGTCTCAAAAGCAGGATGTGACAATTTCTTATAACATATAACAATCTTTAATAAATCAATCATCACAATTGTCCAAAAATAAAGCAAAAGGTTGAAGAGGATAAAAAAAATATATTAAACAGAAAAAGAAGCCAAAACTAAAACACTTGAAAGCCCCTCAAGAAAAGCTACGCCAAGACTTGAACCATTTTTTTTCAGAATAAAAAGAAAACTCTATTATATATTTTATTTTTCTCCCAAACTTTATTTGATTCGTTTCGAAAATAAGAAGCATAACACCAAGACTTGTGGATGCTTTGAATTAATAGTGTCCAATTTTGGCATGTCAATTCTTGTGCCCACTCTCATTACTCTGTTTTGGCATGTAAATTTCCTTGCCAATTCAATATGGCTATATGTGGGTGGGTTGACAATTTGTTAAATGATTCATAAAGCTACACGATATGTAGTTAAGCAGATTTAGATTTAATTTATATAATCATATTCTTAGTATAATTACATAAATCCAATCAAAACATTAAATTTTTTATTTAATTAATGTTGATGTCCAGCATAAAAATTTTCATATCTAGTTTGTATTGCTTAGAATACTAATAAATTGTGTGTCTGTAGACACTAAAAAATAAATAAAATATATAAAATATATAAATAATTAAAAAAATGAAATGAATGATGAGTTTTGGTAGGGTAGTGGAGCGTGCCCCTGCCAGTACCCAGACACCTCCCTCACCGCACCAGACGTGAAAAATTAGCGTCTGGCAAGGCAGTGGAGCGTGCCCCCTCCAGAGCCCAGGAACTAGGTATAAAAGGGAGGGGGCACTGTAGCATTTGGGGAAGAACCTGCAAGCCAAAAACAAGCAACCAGAGACCCAAAAATCCTAGTCTAGCAGCCACAACAACCCACAGATTCTGAATCAAAAAATACAAAAAAATAAAAAATACAATGAGAATGGAGAGTTGATAGCTCGTTTTAAGGGAGTCATTTCACCGTCGCCGGTGGTGGCGGTTTTACTTTCCCAAGCTTGGGTGCAAGGAAGCCGACACTGGCACTAGAGAGAGAGAGGGATAAAGGTCCGATCGGCGATTACTTTTGGGGAAGATCTGGAAATTTTAAGTTACCGGTTGAAGAGGAGAAAGTTGAGGGCTTAGCCGACACCAGATCTGGTCCTGGGAGTTACCGCCGTACAACCCAGAAAAAAGAAAGAGAAACCTGATCGACGGAAGGGCTAAGAGGGGAAGGCGCCGGGAAAGGGAGAGTCGCCTGCTAGGGAGCAACGTTGGCGGCCGTCAAGTAAGAAGGCTAAGAGAGAGAGCTGGCGGGTGAAGAGAGATGGGAGAGAACTGGTGCTATTAGAGAGAGGAAGTGAAAGAGAAAATAAGGAGAAGCTTAAAGGGCAGTGGGCAAAACGGTGCCGTTTCGCTAATCGATTTTTGGGTGCCACAAAGAAGCTGAAACGGTGTCGTTTCAAAGGAAAAAGAATACTCTTTTGGGCCTCCAACAGTGAATTCGGGAAGAGGGTCCAGTCGTTTGTCCTATTGAACTTGGGTCAGCATCTGAGCCCAAGTCAGGTAAAAAATTTTCACTTATTCCTTTATGGGCTTTTTGTGTTTTGTGATGATTAGACCGAATATGGGTTAGCTAGATCATTTAGTAGAATGTTTGAAAGTTTTTTTTAAAATAAATAAATAAATATTTAAAAATATAAGAATTAATGCAAACAACAAATATAAAGGTGAATATTAGTGGTAAAAGAAATAAATTTAAATACTTTGTGAGTCATAAAAATTATAATAATAAATAATGAATATAATAATAATAATAATAAATAATAATATAGCTTTATATGAAATAGAGAAAGGAATACGAATGAGGATAGAACGAAAATAGGATAAGAGAAAGAATCATTAATGAAATAATAGTTTAATTTAATACCGATGATGGGATAATCGGTCGAGATACGAGAAGTCGCAATCCCGGGCCGATATTCCCTAGGTTTGAAGTCCGAATCAAGGCTCCATCAGTACGATGGGAGGGTCTCGATTTCAAGATTCCGAAATTCTTAATAAATAAAGAGTTTGACTATACCAAAAAAATTTACTTGATAAAAATAATAAATAAATAATAAATGATAAAAAATAATAACAATTCAAGCATATAATAAATAATTAATTTGTGAAAATACAATATACATGACATTAAATAAAAATAAATAAATAAATAATAAAAAAAATAACTAATTTAAAATTAAGCATTGAATATTAAGTGGCATAAACTATAAAAAATGTGAAGATA
>NC_030856.1:12776902-12791355 GCF_000208745.1 Theobroma cacao | reverse complement strand
ATTGCATATAAATATTTCTGTTTTCGAGTTTAAGCCCCGATGATGGGATCGTCCGAGGATCTTGCGAAGGCGGGTATTTCTCGAAAAGTTCTCGAGGTGAAAATATGTCCTCGGGTCCCACCAGTATGATGGGAGGGCTCGAGAATCATCTTTAATAAAAGGCTTTTGCCCGAATTAGGTTCATTATGCACAAAAATATTATTTTAAAAAGAAAACGTACGATGACCCCGATGACGGAAATTATTCGTCGAATTTGCAAAGGCGAGTTTCTCGGATAATTCCCTAGGTGAGAGAATATCCTGAGTCCCACCAGTATGATGGGCGAATTCGAAAAAATATCCTCAATAAAAGGTTATTCGTCCGGCATTTTTATGTCACGCCATGCATTTCATCTTACTTCACATTTGCATTCCATTTTAGGATAAATAAGGGATAAAATAAGATAATCATAACTAAGGAAATATAATAAAAGTCTAATAGGATAATCTAAAAATGGTACCGTTCATGGAACGGGCGTCCCGGGGGTGCTAATCCTTCCCCGGGCGTAACCGTACTCCCGAACTTAGATCTAGAAAATGTAGACCATTTTAAGGTTCTTTTCGGTGGGCTTAAAATTAATTTAAGGCTTCATCGATTAGAATCGAGTCAATGGGTGGCCAATCGCACCTAGTAAAAGAAGATTGGTGGCGACTCCTAGTTTAATTTTTTAGTGAGTTTTCACATTCGCGTCTGGCGGTCAGGTTCTCGGACTCGCACGTTACGACAGTTGGCGACTCCACTGGGGACTGCCGAGAGTCGAACCATTAAATAATAATAGGTTATCAAAGGCTTTAAATAATTCAATATTTCCTTAGTGTTAATGATTTGTTCTGTATATTTTGTTTGGTGCATTAGTTTATTTCACATTTATTACTTTATTGCTTTTAATAATTGTGGGGATTTAGGGTAGAGGGATGTGAGATTGTTACTCCAAACTCGATGTTTTCCTTCACACACATAGCACATTTTGTATTCATGCATAAACCCTCCACCCGGGTTATGTCCTTTTTAGGAGGGAGTTTAGTAGCTACGCTCTCATGAGGTGATAACCTCCGCACGGGCTAATGAAGACTCCCACTCAAATTGAACCTAGTCCGTTTGAAGCTTGTAATGGGTGAGGACCGGGGTGCCTTACTAGTCCGCGTAGACGACAGTGAGGAACGATTTGGGAACCTTAGCTTTGTCTACAGTCCCAACCCAGCATATAGAATACCGAGAGTAGCTTAATCCTAGGTACGGCCATTCCCGTGAGAATATACCCTATAAATAGGTACACATGAAGGAATTTCTCCCACTCCCTCTATTTTAAATTATGCCACGAGATAATAAAGTATCGTGGAGTAGACAATAATACCCATGATATTGCTTATTATTCTCTCATTATTTTTAACATTCCATTCCTTCTTTTTCCCATACTAACTTAAGATTATTTTGCTTGTCATGTGCATGTTACATGTTCATTTGCATGCATCGTAATTGCATATAGGAGAAATATTGGCTACACAATATCCAACCTAAGAGATCCCGGTTACATCCATGGCATCGTCATCGGCAGGTCCGCTCAACATATACAGAAATGACTATGAGATAGAGTTACAGATGGGGCAGATCCAACAAGAAAAAGGAGACTGTTTGACCCAAGGACATGTCCCAACTTTACCCAAGAGAGTTCACTTGGACCTTCAGCAGAATGACATCACAGAAATGGTAGGAATTTGGGAACAGTGGAGACGTGCTCACCGAGACAATTTTCAGAACAAGTATGGACACATTACATGGCTCCTATATGTACCTGTTGATGACCAGATGCTCCGAGCCATTGTCCAGTTTTGGGATCCCTCATACCATTGCTTTGTCTTTAACAAGGTGGACATGACCCTTACCATAGAAGAGTACTCCTCTCTACTCCGGATATATCACATGCAGCCTGACAAGATCTATTGGAGAGCCTAGAAGACAGGACACCGACAAAAGTTGGCCAAGTTGTTAAGAATGACTACGGTAGAAGTGGATCAGCATTTGAAGAAGAAAAGAGACACAGAATGCCTTCCGTGGAGTTTCTTGAATGGATATATTAAAAAACACATAAAGGATGAACAAGGTCTCTTAGCTTTTGCGATGGAAATCTACGGCTTAGTGATCTTCTCGAAGGTTCTAGGTCAAGTGGAGGTGTCAGTCATAGACTTCTTTGATCAGGTGATGAGGAGCATTAACCCGGCCCCATCTATCTTAGCTAAAACTTTTAGATCCTTGAATTTCTGTAGACGCAAAGGCGAGGGACGATTCATCGGATGTGCCCAACTCTTAACTATATGGGTCAAAAGCCATTTCGAATGTAAAGAGAGCAAATTTCGGAAGCCTTATCTGTCTGTAAGTTGCCCTATCCTCGAGTTCTGCGAAAGTGTATGGCCTGACTACAAGAGGAAAGAAGAGTGGGTTACAAATCTCCAGAGGTTATTGAGCGTTGAAGTAACTTGGAGAGCTCCATGGATGCCGCGAATGCAAGTGATGTATAAATGTGGAGACAAGTCGTGGGTGTCGTTGATGGGACCATAGGGAGCCATTAGCTATGCACCGATAATGGTACGGAGACAATTCAGATCTGAGCAATTCGTCCCCATGACTCACTAGCTCAACCAGTTAGAGTTTACATATGGAGAGCCGAAAACGCTAAAGAAAATTGAGGAAATTGCACAAGATTGGAAGAAAACTTGCCGAGTGGATCAGGGAAGGGTTACTGATGAAGTCACCATAGGGTATCATACTTGGCACGACCAAATGGTGAAAGATGCCGTATGCCCCCCGAAAAATCCATCAAAACATCCCATAAACCCAGAACCTCAAGATATCCTACTAGAGAGTGAGTTGACAAGAAAGATACTTGAAAAAGAGATGATGAATATGAAGCGGAGACATGACGATGACCTAGAAGAAGTGAAGAAAGAGACGGCAAGAAAGGTACGGATGGCTTTGGAAAAGCTGGATGAATGGCAAAGCAAGTTTAAGAAAGTGAGCGTGGCAAATTCTTCTTTGATAGCCAGAATGCAAGAACTCCAAAGTGCCAACAATGCTTTGCAGCACGAGGTACGAAGACAAGGACAAACCATCCAAGAGTTGAAAAATGACTGCGACTTGTTGGAAACTACCATGGAGGGCTACAAGGCATAGTACGAAGCAGTAAGGCAAGAATATTTCCAAATAAGGGAAAGAAATGATTCGTGCACACAAAGCCTTCAAAGAAAAGAAGTTGAGATGTGATGGATACTGAGACAGATGAGAGAAGTGGCATTTAGAGCTCGAGTAATGGCAGACAAGACCGAAGAACTCAGGCGAGAGATTCTTCCCAGGGATGAATTGAGTGAGCGGTTGATCGATCACCTCAGGATGGTTAGGGACCAATATGACAAAGTCGATTTTTCCTCTTGATAGTTATGTATGGTTTTAGACAATGATGTAATTGGATATTTAAGTTTTATGGATGCGGATTTTCTTATGGTAAATGTTGGATGGCCAATATTTTTCCTATTTTTTCTTTTCAATACATTTCATTTGCATCATAATGCATGATTTAAATAAAAGTAATAAATAATAATGCACTCAACATAAAATTCTAACTTATTCCTTGAACTAATAGAACAAAATTCCAGAAAAATAAATTCTCCACAGATACAATACAAGAGCCCATTCTAAGATCATGGGGGATGAGCATTCAGAGAGGATGGATAAGATTGAGAAGAAGCAAGAAGAAATCATGGGTCAGTTATCAAAAATTTTAGAGTTAATATCTACAAATAAAGGAAAGAGAGCGGTAGGGAGTTCTAGTACACCAGAAGACGTTCAACAGACAGAAACCAATACAGACCCTGTGTATCCACTAGGATTTACACCACCACCTGCAAGAAATGCGTCTATTCCCATGCCATCAATGGTCAATATCCATTTTTTGGGATGCCAATAGGGCCACCACCGACTTATGCTCAACAAAGGCCAATTTGAGGGGCAAGTCCTTCAGATCCCATCTCTGTACCTGATTTGGATGATCCAAAGGAACAAGAGAAGCTCAAATGTGGATCCGTTGAATCGAAGGATAATCCTGATACCCATCAGAAATTTGACCTTTTTGAGGAAAGACTGCGCATGATAGAAGGAATGGGAATGTATTGTTCTATGGATGCAATTGAGCTCTGTCTTATTCCAGATGTGGTTATACCCCCAAAGTTCAAAGTTCCAGACTTTGAGAAGTATGATGGAACCAAGTGCCCGGTCACACATATCACCATGTATTGTAGAAGGATGGCCGCATATGCTCATGATGACAAACTCTTGATACATTGCTTCCAAGATAGCCTTATTGGTGCTGCAGCAAAATGGTACGTCCAACTGGACCGCAATCGAATCCACACGTGGAAAGACCTTGCTCAGGCGTTTGTAGCTCAGTATAAGCATGTTACAGATATGGCTTCGGATCGCCTTTCTTTACAAAACATGGAGAAGAAAACCACTGAAAGCTTCAAAGAATACGCTCAAAGATGGAGGAATGTGGCCTCTCAAGTTCAGCCACCATTGACTGAGAAAGAGACCACTGTAATGTTTGTTAACACCCTGCGAGCCCCTTACTATGAACGATTGGTTGGTAGTGCCACAAAGAACTTTGTTGATATGGTGATTTCAAGAGAAATGATAAAAACTGCCATTAAGCAAGGGAAGATAGAAGGAGGTGATATGGCAAACACAAGGAAAGGGGGAACTTTCAAGAGAAAAGAGGGAGAAGCCCAAGCCATCACTTCAGGATAACACCAAGGAGGAATATACAACCCTTACCAGCCATACCCACCATACCCCTATTACTCAACTGTGAACAACACTTCACAAAGCCCATACCTATACCCACCCATGCCAAATGCCTTTCCTAACCTGTACCCATATACTCCCATCCAACGGACACCTTACCCCACAAATATTCACCCACCTACTTTCACACCTGTTACAACTTCAACCACACAACAAACAACACCTTCAAACAACCATACAGCTGGTGAATCAAGAGGATGGCGAAACAAGCAAGAGAAAGTGCAATTTGACCCAATCCCAATCACATATGCTGAACTCTTCACTCAGTTAGTTGCAAACCATCTGGTGGCACCTTTATACATAGAGCCATTAAAACCTCCATTCTCGAGATGGTATGACACTTTCGCCCACTGTGATTATCATTATGGAATCAAAGGTCACTCGATCGAGAATTGCACGACATTCAAGCATAAGGTGCAAGGGTTGATCAAGGTAGGAATCCTGAACTTTGAAAAAAAGCCGGAATAGAATGTTAACAACAACCCACTGCCAAATCATTCTGAGGTAGGGGTAAATGCAATCGAAAGGGAGGTGTATGTTAAAAGGAACATTCGGGAAGTGGAAACCCCCATGGAGAAAATATTTGAAGCCTTGGTAAAAGCCAATATGCTCGAGGTTTGGCCGAAATGTCCTAATGTGAATGACTCGAGAGATATCCAAAGACGATGTTGCTTGTATCACAAAGGATGTGTGGGCCATTTAATCCAGAATTGTAGTTCTTTCTAGAAGGAAGTGTAAAGAATGATGGACGAATCAAGGATCGAGTTTTATATGGAAGCTTCAGAGTCAGCAGTAAACATGATATCCAAGGAGTCCACTCACCCAATGAAGATAAAACCTTTAACCATTTTCTATGAACCAAGAGGAGAGCTTGTGGAGGACAGAACCCATGCCAAGATGATCATCGAAGTCCCTAAACCCTTCCCCTACAAAGATGACAAAGCTGTCTCATGGAACTACAACTGCAGTGTACAAGTTTCAAAAGCGGAGAAATGGATAGCTGAATCTCAAGATGATGCTGCAAATATAACTGGTGTTGGAGGGATTACCCGCAGCGGACGTTGCTATTCACCGAAAGCATTGGAGAATCTCAAGAATGATAAGGGAAAGGAAAAAGAGCAAAGTTCGAGAGAAGAAAAGATGCAACCTCCGGAATCGACAAATGGCTCAAAAGGACCAGTGACGGAAAAAGATGCTGTCGAGTTCCTCAAGTTCATCAAACATAGTGAGTACAATGTGATCGAGTAAATGAATAGGTTGCCCGCTCGTGTTTCACTATTATCTTTGCTCCTCTGCTCGGAACCACATAGGAACTCTTTGATGAGGATTCTGAACCAAGCATATGTGGATCACGATATCTCAGTTGAAAATTTGGACTACATCGTTGGGAACATTTCGGTGGGTAACATAATATCCTTTAGCGATGAAGAAATCCCTTCTGGAGGTAGAGGAAATTACAAAGTCTTGCATATCACTACCAAGTGTAAAAGCTGTACCGTCGCAAAGGTACTGCTTGACAACAGATCGTCCTTAAATGTGATGCCCATGAGAACCTTGGCCCGTTTACCCATCAACATGTCCTACATGTGAAAGAGTCAGATGATCGTGAGAGCCTTTGACAGAACAAGGAGATAAGTACTAGGGGACATTGAGATACCAGTAGAAATTAGCCGGTGTACCTTTACCATTGAATTCCAAGTTATGGATATCGCTCCTTCATACAATTATTTGTTGGGAAGACCTTGGATCCATATGGCTAGAGCCATACCTTCATCTCTTCATCAGAAGGTCAAGTTCATCATGGATGGGAAGATTGTCTATGTTAACAAGGAAGAGGACTTACTCATAAGCAAGCCAGTAGATACTCCTTACATGGAAGCGACGGAAGAAGTGCCTGAATGTTCTTTTCGATCCTTCGAGTTTGTCAACACCACATATGTTGGAGAAGAAACCACACCGCATATTCTGAGGCTTTCCAAAACCACCAAGATGGCTGTCAGTCAGATAATAGGGAAAGGATACCGAGCGGGGGTTGAACTGGGAAGAGAACTACAAGGCATTAGAAGGCCCATACGTGCTACCAAAAATGAAGAAAGGTTTGGCTTGGGGTATAAGCCAACTAAGAAGGAAAGAGAAGAAATGATAGTCGAAAGAAGAAAGGAAAGGTTGGCTCGCTTTAAGGGGCATGAGTTGGAAATCCAAGGAATGACATATCCTCATCTCTACGAGACATTCAGATCTGGAGGTTGCATCTTTCCTGAATCACTCACCGTTGGGAGTCGAGAATCAGTGTCAGCTTTAGGGGAAGCCTTTTCTGATTTATCAATATGTGTAACGGAGGAAGGTGAAGAACAGTCAGGAAATGTGGATAGGATTACTACTACATTCCTCGGGCCACCGAATCTAAAGTTGAGCAGTTGGACCACCATGAGTTTACCAGTCACTTGTGATTCAATTTCAAAGTAATGCAAACTAAACATCGTGCTTATGCCCAAAAGCATTGGAATTTTATGTATCGGGCTTTTATCATTTGTCATTCTAATAAATTGACATGCATAGTGCATTTTTCATATCTCTTCTCATGATTAACCATTTCCATTCGTGTCATTTCATCCCTTTATTGTAACTGTTTATCTATACAATAGCTCTACATATCTCAATCCCCTTTACCTTCTAAGATTCCAAATAATGAATGCGAAGATGATAATGACAGTGGTTTTGAAGTTAATTTCGAAAAAGGTACAAGTGTCAGTGAACTTGACGATACAGAAAACGTGAAGGATTATGATTTAACTTTGAACTTGTTAAGACTAGTAGAACAAGAGGGGAGACAAATTGTCCCACATCAAGAGACACTTGAAACGATAAATTTGGGAAATGAACAAAATAAGAAAGAAGTTAGAATTGGTATGATGTTGGTGCCAATGGAAAAAGAAAAACTAATAAAGCTACTCCATGAATATGTAGATGTGTTTGCATGGTCCTATCAAGATATGCCAAGACTCAATACAGACATTGTAGCCCATAAACTGCCTTTGAAACCCGAATGCAAACCGATTAAGCAAAAGTTGAGAAGAATGAAACCTGAAATGCTGTTCAAAATTAAAGAAGAGGTGAAAAAGCAGTTCGATGCAGGATTCTTGGAAGTAGCTAAGTACCTTGAATGGGTTGCAAATATTGTCCCAGTACCTAAGAAAGACGGGAAAGTGAGAATGTGTGTGGATTATCGAGACTTGAATAGAGCTAGCCTAAAAGATAATTTTCCTCTTCCCCACATTGACACCCTTGTTGACAATACTGCCCACCATTCCATGTTTTCCTTTATGGATGGCTTTTCAAGGTATAACCAAATTAAGATGGCACCAGAGGATAGAGAGAAAACTACCTTTATAACTATGTAGGGGACCTTTTGTTATAAGGTAATGCCATTTGGTTTGAAGAATGTCGGGGCAACTTATTAGCAGGCTATGGTGACTCTCTTCCATGATATGATGCACAGAGAGGTTGAGGTGTATGTGGATGATATGATTGTAAAAGCTCGCAAAACAGAGGACCATGCGACCAATCTTGAAAGATTATTTAAGAGGTTACGAAAATTTCAGCTCAGATTAAATCCGACAAAGTGCATTTTTGGAGTCACTTCAGGAAAGCTATTGGGTTTCATCGTTAGTGAAAGAGGAATAGAAGTTGACCCGGATAAGGTTCAAGCAATCCGTAATCTACCTCCTCCCAAAACGCAAAAAGAAGTTAGGATTTTTGGGAAGATTAAATTATATAGCCCGGTTCATATCACAGCTCACACTCAAATGTGACCCGATCTTCAAACTCATTCGCAAACATAGTCCTGGGGCATGAAATGAGGAGTGCCAAGTTGCTTTTGACAAGGTTAAAGAATATCTGTTGAGTCCGCCAGTATTAGTACCACTTGTGGTCGGGAGACCCCTCCTCTTATACTTGACGGTAAATGAAGGATCCATGGGATGTTTGTTAGGACAGCATGATGAAACTGGTAAGAAAGAAAGGGCAGTTTACTACTTGAGCAAGAAGTTCACTGAATACGAGTCCAAGTATTCCTCGTTGGAAAAGATGTGTTGTGCTTTAGCATGGACGGCGCATCGACTCAGGCAGTACATGCTATATCATACCACTTGGCTCATTGCGAAGTTGGATCCTATTAAATACATCTTCGAGAAACCTTCCTTATCAGGTAGAGTGGCAAGATGGCAAGTGTTATTGTCTGAATATGATATTGTATATGTGTCCCAGAAAGCTATCAAAGGAAGTGCAATCGCAGATTTTCTTGCAGAAAGGGTGGAAAAGGATTATGAACCAATGGAGTTTGAGTTTCCGGATGAGGACTTGATGTCAATATGCCAAACAAGTGGGGAGAAATTGGAGAAAGAGAATTGGAAGATGTTTTTCGACGGAGCTTCGAATGCCTTGGGGCATGGCATAGGGGTCGTGTTAGTATCACCAGAAGGAGATCATTATCGCATCATAGCTAAACTCAATTTCTATTGCACCAATAATGTGGCTGAATATGAAGCTTGTGTCATGGGTCTTCAGGCAGCAATCGAGAGGAAAATTCACATTTTGGAAGTATATGGGGACTTTGCTTTGGTTATTTATCAACTGCGAGGAGAATGAGAGACACGTGACTCGAAGTTAGTCTGATATCACAAGTATGTTTCAAAGTTAATTGAAAATTTTGATAAGATTTGCTTCACCCATTTGCCTCGAGAGGAGAACCAAATGGCCGATGCATTAGCCACGCTGGCGGCAATGTTCAAAGTTGGTACCAATGTCAAGATTCAACCCATCACGATTAATCTTCGAGAGTGCCCCGCACACTGCTTCAGTGTAGAAAGAAAAATAGACGGGAAACCGTGGTACCATGATATTATGCATTATCTCAAGTTTTAGCAATACCCATATCAAAGCTCAGAAAATGATAAGAAAACCATTAGAAGGTTGGCAATGAATTTCTTCTTGGATGGGAACATCTTATACAAGAGAAGTAGGGATCAAACGCTTTTGAGATGCATGGATTCAGCCGAAGCTCGGAGAATAGTTGAGGAAGTTCACGAAGGAATTTGTGGAGCACATGCAAGTGGACATAAGTTGGCAAGACAGGTCATGAGAGCAGGGTATTACTGGCTCACGTTAGAAACGGATTGTATAGATTTCGCTCGAAAGTGTCACAAGTGTCAGATATATGCGGACAGAATCCACACCCCTGCTAATTCACTGCATGTATTGACATCACCATGGCCATTCTCAATGTGGGGCATGGATGTGATTGGGTTGATAACCCCGAAGGCATCAAATGGGCATCAGTTTTTTCTGGTGGCAATTGACTACTTCACTAAATGGGTAGAAGCAGCATCTTATGCCAATGTGACCTAGAAAGTGGTATGTAAGTTCATCCAAAAAGAAATAGTATGCCGTTATGGTCTCCCGGAAAGGATCATCACGGATAACGCTAGTAACCTCAATGGTTCGATGATGAAAGAGGTTTGTGCCAAGTTCAAGATCAAGCATCACAATTCAACGCCTTATCGCCCAAAGATGAATGGAGCGGTAGAAGCAGCCAACAAGAACATCAAAAGGATAATTGAAAAGATGATAGATGTATACAAAGATTGGCATGAGAAGCTACCCTTTGCTTTGCATGCTTATCGCACAACAGTCTGAACTTCCACGGGAGCTACACCGTTCTCTTTGGTGTATGGGATGGAAGCAGTTTTGTCAATTGAAGTAGAAATCCCTTCCTTTCGGGTCTTTAAAGAAGTACAGTTGGAAGAAGCCGAATGGGTTAATGCTCGTTATGAGCAATTGAATCTCATAGAAGAAAAAAGGTTGACGGCACTTTGCCATGGGCAGTTATATCAAAAGAGAATGATGAGGGCATATGACAAGAAAGCACATCCTCGACAGTTTCGAGAAGGATAATTAGTATTGAAAAGAATTCTCCCGAACCAGCATGATCTTCGCGGGAAATGGACACCGAATTCGGAAGGACCATTTGTGGTGAAGACAGCTTTTTCAAGAGGAGCACTAATTTTGGTGGAGATGGACGGAAGAGAGCTTTCCAACCCGGTGAATACCGATGCAGTCAAGAAATATTTTGCATAAAAAAAAAAGAAAAGAAAAAGAAAATTTTCAAGTTGAAAACCTAAAAAGGCGGCTTGAATCTAGGAGATGTGTTTAGGGCGAAAACCCGAAAGGGCGATCTAGACACGAAGGAGGTCCAAGTACTACAAAAGCTTAACACAAAAAAGGTGAAGATCATGATCCGAGATGTTCATACAAAAGACAAGGGAGCTGACAAATGTGCCTTTTTCAGGATAAAATTTTGAGACTACTGTTAATATTTATCGAAACAGTCATTAAGAAAGAACTGTATCCCTTTTGTATTAATCAATTTTCCCTTGTTCCTTGTCATTATGCTTGATTGTAGAAACTTCCCTTTTTTCTAATGAAAAGTAGCCTTTCTGCTCCCAATAATGCCATCATTTCCATTCTGCCAAGAAAGGAGATATGAGTACATTGCATTGCATTTGTCATAAAATTGGAATGATACTTAATAAAGAGCATGATAAAGTAAGAAATGTTTGCAATATTTTGAAAAAGGATCGTATTTGACAGGGAATGAAATGGAGTCTGGTAATGTAAGAAAAGAAAAGAGAAAGGACTAAGAAAAAAAAGAAAGAAATGGAATTCGCAATAGAATGGAGCACAGTAAAAATGTGAAGAATGATTGGACCATGCATATGATAGAGGAAGAAAACAGTTATGAGCAATGAATTGGGGAAGACGAGAGATCGGAAGCGTGATCGATTCATCCCCCATTGATCAAAGAGAAGGCTCTAAAACACCCAAAAAAAGAAAACTGATGAAGATGAATTGCCATGTTCAAAATTTTAAAACAATTGAAAAAGAGGGAAATTCATCTTTAAAATCATAGAATTTCATATGAGGAATTGATTATTTTTCACCATTTCAAAAAAGAAAAAAAGGTCTCGTTGCCTCAATTTTGAGGAGTTCATTTTTAAAGTCTCGTTGCCTCAGTTTTGAAGAGTTCATTTTTAAAAATCTCGTTGCCTCAGCTTTGAGGAGTTCATTTTTAATAGTCACATTGCCTCAGTTTTGAGGAGTTCATTTTTAAAGTCTTGTTACCTCAGTTTTTAGGAGTTCATTTTTAAAGTCTCGGTGCCTCAGTTTTGAGGAGTTCATTTTAAAGTCTCGGTGCCTCAGTTTTGAGGAGTTCATTTTTAAAGTCTCAGTGCCTCAGATTTGAGAAGTTCATTTTTAAAATGTCGTTGCCTCAGTTTTGAGGAGTTCATTTTTAAAAGTCTCGTTGCCTCAGTTTTGAGGAGTTCATTTTTAAAGTCTCGTTGCCTCAGTTTTTAGGAGTTCATTTTTAAAAGTCTCGTTGCCTCAATTTTGAGGAGTTCATTTTTAAAGTCTCGTTGCCTCAGCTTTGAGGAGTTCATTTTTAAAAGTCTCGTTGCCTCAGCTTTGAGGAGTTCATTTTCAATAGTCACCTTGCCTCAGTTTTGAGGAATTCATTTTTAAAAGTTTCGTTGCCTCAGCTTTGAGGAATCTCCAAAAAAAAATAAATATATATAAAAAATAATAATAAAAATAATAAAAATAAAAAGAGAAGAACCTTGGTAAAAGAATTAAAGAATTTAGTTAAAAATAGTGTCTAAGTCTTTGCACTATTTCGAATTTTTGAAATGCGCAAAGAGCGGCAGCTGTAGACACTAAAAAATAAATAAAATATATAAATAATTAAAAAAATGAAATGAATGATGAGTTTTGGCAAGGTAGTGGAGCGTGCCCCCTGCCAGTACCCAGACACCTCCCTCACCCTACCAGACGCTAAAACTTCGCGTCTGGCAAGTTAGTGGAGCGTGCCCCCTCCAAAGCCCAAGAACCGGGTATAAAGGGGAGGGGGCACTGTAGCATTCAGGGAAGAACCTGCAAGCCAAAAACAAGCAACCAGAGACCCAAAAATCCTAGTCTAGCAGCCACAACAACCCACAGATTCTGAATAAAAAAATACAAAAAAATAAAAAATACAATGAGAATGGAGAGTTGATAGCTCGTTTTAAGGGAGTCATTTCACCGTCGCCGGTGGTGGTGGTTTTGCTTTCCCAAGCTTGGGTACAAGGAAGCCGACGCTGGCAACAGAGAGAGAGAGGGATAGAGGTCCGATCGGCGATTACTTTTGGGGAAGATCTGGAAATTTTAAGTTACCGGTTGAAGAGGAGAAAGTTGAGGGCTTAGCCGACACCAGATCTGGTGTTGGGAGTTACCGCCGTACAACCCAAAAAAAGAGAGAGAAACCCGATCGACGGAAAGGCTAAGAGGGGAAGGCGCCGAGAAAGGGAGAGTCGCCTACTAGGGAGCAACGTCGGCGGTCGTCAAGTAAGAAGGCTAAGAGAGAGAGTCAGCCGGTGAAGAGAAATGGGAGAGAACCGGTGCTATTAGAGAGAGGAAGTGAAAGAGAAAAGAAGGAGAAGCTTAAAGGGCAGTGGGCAAAACGGTGCCGTTTTGCTAATCCGTTTTTGGGTGCCACAAAGAAGCTGAAACGGTGTCGTTTCAAAGGAAGAAGAATACTCTTTTGGGCTTCCAACAGTGAATTCGGGAAGAGGGTCCAGTCATTTGTCCTATTGAACTTGGGTCAGCATCTGAGCCCAAGTCAGGTAAAAAATTTTCACTTATTCCTTTATGGGCTTTTTGTGTTTTGTGATGATTAGACCGAATATGGGTTAGCTAGATCATTTAGTATAATGTTTGAAAGTTTTTTTAAAATAAATATGTAAATAAATAAATATTTAAAAATATAAGAATTAATGCAAACAACAAACATAAAGGTGAATATTAGTGGTAAAAGAAATAAATTTAAATGCATTGTGAGTCATAAAAATTATAATAATAAATAATGAATAAAAAAATAATAAAAAAAAATAATAATATAGCTTTATATGAAATAAAGAAAGGAATACGAATGAGGAGAGAACAAAAATAGGATAAGATAAAGAATCATTAATAAAATAATAGTTTAATTTAATACCGATGATGGGATAATCGGTCGAGATACGAGAAGTCGTAATCCCGGGCCGATATTCCCTAGGTTCGGAATCCGAATCAAAGCTCCACCAGTACGATGGGAGGGCCTCGATTTCAAGATTCCGGAATTCTTAATAAATAAAGAGTTACTTGATAAAATTACTTGATAAAAAAAAATAATAAATAATTAAATGATAAAAAATAATAATTATTCAAACATATAATAAATAATTAGTTTGTGAAAATACAATATACATGACATTAAAAAAATAAAAATAAATAAAAAAATAAAATAAAAAAATAACTAATTTAAAATTAAGCATTGAATATTAAGTGGCATAAAATATATTACAAAAAATGTGAAGATAAAGATAAAAAAGAATTAAATATAGGTATATAAAATAAGATCTTAGGCATTAAGTTTGAATAAAAGATTGCTTATGAAAAAATATAATAATAATAAAAATATAAAAATACATAAA
>NC_030856.1:12769287-12776501 GCF_000208745.1 Theobroma cacao | reverse complement strand
ATTGCATATAAATATTTCTGTTTTCGAGTTTAAGCCCCGATGATGGGATCTTCCGAGGATCTTGCGAAGGCGGGTATTTCTGAAAAAGTTTTCGAGGTGAAAAGATATCCTCGGGTCCCACCAGTATGATGGGAGGGCTCGAGAACCATCTTTAATAAAAGGCTTTTGCCCGAATTAGGTTCATTATGCACAAAAATTTTATTTTAAAAAGAAAATGTACGATGACCCCGATGACGGGAATTATTTGTCGAATTTGCGAAGGCGAGTTTCTCGGATAATTCCCTAGGTGAGAGAATATCCCGAGTCCCACCAGTATGATGGGCGGATTCGAAAAAATATCCTCGATAAAAGGTTATTCGTCCGGCATTTTTATCTCACGCCATGCATTTCATCTTACTTCACATTTGCATTTCATTTTAGGATAAATAAGGGATAAAATAAGATAATCATAACTAAGGAAATATAATAAAAATCTAATAGGATAATCTAAAAATGGTACCGTTCATGGAACGGGCGTCCCGGGGGTGCTAATCCTTCTCCGGGCGTAACCATACTCCCGAACTTAGATCTAGAAAAATGTAGACCAGTTTAAGGTTCTTTTCGGTGGGCTTAAAATTGATTTAAGGCTTCATCGATTAGAATCGAGTCAATGGGTGGCCAATCGCACCTAGTAAAAAAAGATTGGTGGCGACTCCTAGTTTAATTTTTTAGTGAGTTTTCACATTCGCGTCTGGCGGTCGGGTTCCCGGACCTGCACGTTACGAAAGTGTCTATGTATGAGTTGACAATCAACACAAAAAAATTTAGTTTCTAATACGATCAAATAATACAAAATCTACTTCTTTCCACGAAAGGCATGGCTTGTGACTCTTCCAAAAGTTATAATTGTGTAATTGTCATAATAATATCGACAAGATAAACTTCATGCTTGATATGAGTTGACTCTTCAACTTCTATATGATTCAGTTTTGTCACGTTTAATTAGTTAATGATTTTATCACTTAACCTAAATAACTCTAACACATCTAATTTTCTTCAGACTTATCTATCACTTTATTAACATTTTTATAAATTAATCAATTATTATGTTTAAACATGCTAATTGTATTGGGTGCTATTTGTACTTTTAACATGATGAGTTTAATTAAAAGGATTAGTAGCTACAAATCCATATGGTCAAGGGCGGATGTAAGAATTTTTCTGAGCAGTGTCATAACTAAAATAATAATAATAATAAGGAAATTAAATTATAGAAAGTAATATTTTTGAAGAGGAAGAGTAGTTTAGGTTTAATTATAGAAGGTAATTTTGTGAAGATGGAAAGTAGTTTAAGTTTTGATTTCTTTAATAAAATCTTAAATTATAGAAAGAAATTTTTTATCTTTCCATGTAGAATTTAAAGATTAGTATATAAATTACATTTTATAAATCTACTTTGACTTAGAATCTTAGACCCCACTCCTTACAAAATTACAAAAACAAAAATTAGTGGGTTCATTAGTATCATTAACTTCATAAAACTCTAACCTAAGTAATATACCAAATAAATTTTTTTTTAAATTTCCATGAATAAGTGGTGTCATGTGATGCCACTCCTTTCAATGTAGGTCCACCCATGCATATGGTTGCATACATCATTTTCTTCTATTTACATTTATCCTTCCAAAATGACTTCTTCAATGTTAAGTAAAGAAAACGAAACATTTGTTCACAACATTATGGTAAGCCCTTTACACTAACTAGTTAGTGATATCATGCAGGATTGATTATTGCTAGGTTTAATACTCACGTTATATTTCATGCCATTATTGCTAGGTTTATTATCATACTCACAATTTTGGAATTTATAAAGCCTCCATAAAGGGGTTTATACGTCTGTCACCTAACAAATTATTTTAATTAAATAATTAATTATGGATCCTCCATAATTAGGCATATATATGCAGCCTAATTAATACCAACGGCGTGCACAACCGTAGTTTAGGCAGCTTTTCCATATATATATATATATATATATATATATATATTTCATTTTATAATTCATAATAGACTTCATCCTTACTTATAATTTTTTTATTTTTTTGAAAGGCATCCTTATTTATAGTTTTTATATATATATATTTTTTTATAATTAGGAGAGAAAGGATTCGAACCTTGTTCTTTAGATAAGGAATTATACATTAATTAATGAGCCAAATACTCGGGTGCATCTTTATTTATAGTTAAATGGACACAAATAAATAAATCAACTTGTACAATTTTTAAACTTTATTTTGTGTGTGTATATATATATATATATATATATAAATGATAAGATGACAATGATTTTGTGAAGTATTTGAATGATATAAACAGTCACGAAAGCCGGTGAAAAGGAGTTTAGTTGGCTTTTGTTTTCATTGTAGGTAAAGGCCTGGCCAAACTGCAGTGACGTTTTGACTTACTTTTAGTCGTTGAAGACTACTTTCGTTCGTTTATGGTTTTGAACAATTGGCAAGGCAAAACATGCAAAGGTTTTTTATCTCTTTACGTTTCTCATGATTTTGTAATTAAAAAAAAAAAGAAAGAAAGAAAAGCTTTCTTTCTTACTTAACTAAACTTCAAAAGTCATTATCTTCAGTAGTCAAAAGAGAAAAAATAAATTAAGTTGAGAAAAAGTAGTCTCACCTTTTCAAACAAATGCCATGAATTGTTGGTAAAAAAAAGAGGATACCTAATTGAAAAAGGGCATTCAAAAATATTTTAGAAATTTTAGTTGTAGTTCAAATTAGTACCATAGTTTTCCATCTCTATCTGTATTGATGAAAGGAAAACTGAATTAATTACATATGCATAGATAGGAGAATAATTTTGCATTATGAAAAATTGTATATGTTTACACAAAAATCTAAATTATTAAAAAGTTTATGTTTCTTCAAAAGAATATCTAAAAGAAATTCTAAATATTATAAAGTTTTTCTGAACAACAAAATATTTAATTTCTTTTTTTTTTGTAATAAAAAAGATTTAAGTTTGATCGAAGCATATTTAAAATAATAATAATAAATTTCAATTAGTCTCTCTAGGGTCTACTCCTAAACCCTGTTGTATCATCAAACAAACATCTTAACCAATATTTACAATCTTGTAGGGTCTCGCTACAAAACAAACATCCCAGGATGAATATTTAAGTAATGAGAGAGAAATTAAGAGGAAAATTTGAAGTAGGAAATTAATCAAGGTGTGTCATTATTAATATTATGAAGGCATATATTTCAGCAGTAGGACCCCAATGATGCTAAAATATCTGTTTCTACCTAAATTGCTAAGATTTGCAGCTCAATTGAGACCACAAAAACATCCTTCCTTATTGTCTACAAGCGTATCCTTTGCTCCTGTTTGATTATTCTAGCCCAATTATATAATACAGCAGCAAGTGGAATGTTGTGAGATTCATGGCGTGCATGTCTAAAGCACCCATCCATTTAGTTATGAAAACAGCATAAGTCTTATAATTTAGGTGACCAGCCATGCCTTTTGAATATAATAAGATCATAGCTTGACATCTTTATAGAGTTTTATTCAATGATTATAAGTCTATTATAAAATTCAAAATCGCCATAAAGTTTTATAAATTACTTGCCACGTATTCATTTTAACTTATAATTTAAAAAAAAATCATTCACCTATGGTTTTTTCATAAAATTATGGTAGACCATTAATCCATGCAATCTCTACAAGTCTAAACATTTGAAAGAGACCAAACCACATTTAATTAATTAAAGCTTCAAGTCATTTGTTAGGGAAACTAACATCATAAATCTTTTACAATTTGCTACCTAATCTTGACATATCTTTTCTTTTGGGTTAGTAGACAGTCACTAACCATGAAAGACTTTCTATGACTACCAAACTAAAACAAGTCTAAAGAGAGAGGAAGGTTGAGATAATGAAAGATTGACAAAAACTTTTGGGAGAATTGGATAACATACGCATGACGTTTTGCTCATGTGGTGAGCCTAGAATGGTGCCAATTGGCAAATCCCAAAGTCCAAAAGCTTGATCAAAGGCCTTACGGTTTTGGAGATTTGCCTTTGTGAACACGAATGGCTTAAGTACACGAGTGGTTGGATCTTCTTGTGGGAGTTTTAAGTTAAGTTTGACAAAGATTGGGTACTACCTATCTGTACTGAAAAAAATGCCAAGATGGCTGCATTTTTGCTTACATTTAGTCATTACATCAGTTCAAAAGGTAGACTAATCCATGCCTTCCCCCACCCTCCCACAGTCATATTTTCAAATGAAATGACTTAATCATTCTTGTTACGCGTCTTATTTGAACTTCAATTGGATTCTAGCTAGGGGGCCACATATATTAACCAATTGATTCTGAGATTGTTGGTGGCGTGTTTAAGTACTTCGAGGAATCTGACGAAATTTTACATGTAGTTGAAGCCGACATAACAGCATAACAGCATGGTTCATGTCCATATAAATATATGTAGATTTTACGTAGTGATGATGACATATATTGGAGCATGGCATCCTGAGACCGTGTGAAGTGCAAAAGACGTCATCGTTTTCAAATTTATTCGAATACTTTCTTCTTTGAATTATAATAAGATAAAATAACTTATTAGAACAATTAAATTTAAGCCTTTCAAATCAACACTTCATTGATTATAAATTTAATATTTTTTCATAAAAATGTTAAATTTAAACTTTTGAAATGAGAAGATAAGATTACATGTTGGTGTATTTTTAAAATAAAATGTCGTCTCTTCATATAAAAAGTTATCTTACCACAAAGATTATGTTATAAAATGAAAAGCTATTTTAGTTAAAAAGTTATGTCATATAGTGCGACTATTGAATTGTAGGTGAATTTTTTCATGTGAACAGTTATGTTTCTTGATAAAGTGAAATGTTGAAAAAATTTCTTTATAACCAAAGGTTATGAAACAATTAAAAAACACCATAACTCAAAAATTTGAATATAAAAAGTTAACTTTTCATATTGTAACTCAAAAATTATATATTATGTCTTATAAAAAACAACTTAATTCAAACCCTTCAAATAAACACTTCATCGGTTATAATTTAATATTTCTTCATAAAAGTATTAGATTTGAATTTTTAAAATGGGAAGATAGGATTACTTGAATGATTAAAGAGAGTTATCTCTCTTTTCATGTAAATCAATTCAAATTTAAGTGATGTATTAATTGTATAATAGAAATTAAGTTTTTGATTTGCTGCTTCGACTTTGTTTAGTTTTAGTTTAATTTGTTATTTTCTTCTTACAAAATTATTAAAGGAAAAAGGCATAACATATAAAAAAAACTCTGAATTATTCAGGAAAATTTAAATAAAACTTTATTCTTTTATTATATAATCAAGATTTTATATTTTTATTTTAAGCGAAATGAACTTTTATAACTAATAGTTTACTAACTGTTATTAATTAAAATACCAATTGTCATTCGATATCATGTGATGCTGATGTGGTATGTTAACATGCTATTAAATGTTTTACATTTATTATTAACATTAAATGTTTTTTACTTTTTATATTCAAAAGTTTTGTTAAAAATATAAAAAATAATTAACGCAATAATCAAATGGTACTTAAATTGTCCAGTATTCCTTTGTTGGAAACATAGGTTCTTAATTCATGTGATCGGCTTAATTTTCTTTTCCAGATTGAAGTTAGGCAGCATTCCTACGTCCAAGCCTCAGGTTTGCCAAGCTCAGACCCAATAAGCTGGCCTTATTGGGCTCTGCCCTGCCCACCATCACCATTTTTTATTATTCCACTTAAATTGTTTCGAATTTCCTTCACTCAAATAACAAATAAAAATTTTTCCTTGAAAGCATAATTTCAGAAATGGCCCTCAAATTTTGTCAAAATATGTAATACAACTTATCTCTTTTATTAGATTCAATTAGGGATGGCAATGGGTTACAAGGTACCAGTGGATACCTGACTCGATTACAGAGGGTTAAGGTATCTTATAACCGAGTTTATGATGAGTTCGGATAACGAAATCGAGTTCGGGTACCACCTCTTGAGTACTCGTTATCCGAATCCAATTACCATTTATAAATATTTTATTATAATTTCAATACTTGAATTAAAATATGCAATTTTTATCAACTTTACAAGTAATTCTTTTTGTTAAAAATTAACAAATATATGAAAAGTGTGGTTACTCTAATTATTAATATGATGACATTAATATATTTAAATTAAAAATTATTAGATTATTAATTATGTTTAAATAATATGAATACATATCATATTATAAAGGAATAAAATTACTATTATATACATTTTTAATAAAAATGTATTTACTTTTTATTTTGTGTTAACATTACAAAATTATAACTTATAAAATTATTCATTATAATATATATACATTTATTTATATAAACTTATAAAATATATCCTTAAAGAGCTTTTGAGATTAGAATAGTTTTGAGACCTAGTTATTTTTTTTTAATTTTATGAAATTAAAGACAAATCCATATATTTAATTAAATTAATTAATGAAACAATGATTATTAATTGACTTGTAATATCTTTTAATACATACACTTTATATATTGTGTTAATTTATGAAGAATATAATTAATATTATATATATTTTTAGTATATATACTTTAAATATAAATATATTTACTTATAAAATTATTAATTATAATATATATACCTTTGTTTATATAAACTTATAAACTATATACCTAAAGAGAAGTTGTGAGATTAGAATAGTTATGGAACCTAAAATTTTTTTTTTTGCACCTGAACATTTGGCTTATTAGTTGGTGCATAGTCCCCTTGCCTACAGAGCAGGGTTCAAATCCTCTCTCCCCCAATTATTAAAAAAAAACTATTTTTTTTAAATTTTATGTAATTAAGGACAAACTCATATAGTTAATTAAACTTATAATATTGTTTAAGTTGTTTGGATATTTGTTTTTAGTTATTTAAGTTGATATTTGAAATATTTATTTGTGATTATTTAAATTTAAATTTTATTGTTTGTATGCTTTTATAAATTCAATTATTAGTGAATTATATGGAATATGGATGGAAATATTATTGTATATAGATATGGGTACGGATTTGGATTTAGATAATTGGATACTCATGAAGAGCATTTTAATAATTTTTTTACATAATCGAGATTTTAAACGGGTTCGGGTAATTATCAGATAATTGGTATGTATTAGGG
>NC_030856.1:12759390-12769029 GCF_000208745.1 Theobroma cacao | reverse complement strand
ATATAATATATATTAAATAACTTTAAGTTGTATATATATATATATATGTACTTTAAATATAAACATATTTACTTTCAATTTTATGTTAACATTACAAAAATTATAACTTATAAAATTATTAATTACAATATATATATCTTTGTTTATATAAACTTATAATATATAAATCTAAAAGGAAGTTGAGAGACAAATCCATATAGTTAATTAAATTAATTAATGAAAGTATGATTATTAATTGACTTGTAATGTCGCTTAATATATATACTTTATGTACATTGGGTTCATTTATAAGTAATATAATTACTATTATATATAAATATTAAAAGTATTTTAGTATATATACACTTTAAATATAAGTATATTTACTTTCTATTTTGTGTTAACATTGCACAAATTATAACTTATAAAATTATTAATTATGTTTGAGATATTTTTTATTATTTAAATTTAAATTTTATTATTTATGTATTTTTATTAATTTAATTATTAGTAAGTTATATAAAATATGTAAGAAAAATATTATTATATATGAATACGGGTACGGATTCTGGTTCGAGTAGTTGGGTACCCATGAATAGCATTTTAAAAATTTTTTACATAATTGGATTTTTAAACGGGTTAAGATAATTATAGGGTAGTGGAGATGTATTAGGGTTAGGGTTATGGTTAGGGTAGCAATTTCAAAAATATTTGGATAGTTAATAAAATTCGAGTACTTTACTTTTTATATGGTTAAAGTTCAGGTATCTTAAAATTAACAAATATCCTATCCATTCACATATTCAATTAAACCCTGGTACTATGTAAGTCCAATAAAACTCTATTTTGGTGGAATCTGCAAACATCATATCAGATCTGACTTTTTATTCTTGAGGGTGATGTTTTTTGGTCCCTCAAGATTGATAGGAATCTCAAACTAGGAGAGAGGAAGAAGAAAAAGGATAATAATATGCAAGTCAAGACTCGATTAATTACCACATAAATTATGATTTGTGGCTAAATTTTGCCACGTTACATCTGATAATGAATTTAACAATATAATTAAAAAAATGTTACTTTTATTGGATCAAATTAGAATGTACATTAAAGATAGGTCCATCGGACCACAACAGACGCTGTCATTCTATAGAATAGAATGATAGCTTTATTCTTCCGATCACTCAGTCATGAATTTTCCTGGTTCTTTTACCCATTTGATTCAATACTAACGAAATCATCTTCTTTTCTCTTAGTTTATTAACCAAAAAGCATACGCGCTTTTCATCTTTTCCCGTCAATCAATAATTCAGTATGAAAAGTCTTTCTTGAAACGAAAAAAACGTGCATGTAAAACGAAATAGAACCAAATATCATCACATGATTTGACAAGAGATGAAAATGAATATTACGAAAGCAATTTCAATTTTTCCAACGTGGGGTTGGAAAGGAGTGATCACTACGTGGGTGGTTGGTGTTAATTGTGCAATTGATGAATACAGGTTCCATCAACAATAAAGCAATTTGGGATATTTTTCTTGCATGGCTTATCAAAAGAAATGTATTTATACAAGTGTTGTGACTGAATACTGAATATTATATGAATGTCATTCGGCCTTTTACATAGAATTAACTAACTATTTCAACAGTCACATGCCTCCTTCAATAACGTTTCAAAAGCCACGAAAGCACCACTTAAGCAACAGACATTCTTCCTTGTCAAAATTGGCCCATCAACTTAAGCTCACTGTCATTTCTGCTTAAATGACTTCTTGCACTTGTCGAGAATGAATATTTACAATGCTCATCTTGCTAATTCTTACTTTAAGGGTTATGATTTCAGCAAAGATTAAACCAGTCAGCAAAATGGGAATTGAAATCCAGTAGCTGCATGGAGAAAAGAAAGCTTTAATCTTTCGAATTTTATATATAATGCATGACTTCAGAAGTTTTGCCGCTTTGGGGTTAAAATATTGCTTGGGCCCTCTGCGAATGCTTCTCACCGCAGAATGTCAGTTTGAGATCTTTGATTAGAAGTAAGAGATCTCTAAATATTGGTTTCGATATTAACTGGCTTTGAACAGTACGGACAATTCTCAAGCAGAACATTGAAAGATTGTCACTGAATCGTGCAAATTAGTTATCAAAATTGTTAATAATTGGCACATGCTCTGCATGCCTTCATTTCTGTTAGACTTACTGATATATTTAATGGGAGATTAAATACCTAATTAGGTTAAGTTAGATTAGATTTGAGATCGAATTTAAATGTTTTTAGTTATTTTATTGATTTAGTTTAATTTAGATTTAAATATTTATTTTAAGTTAATAATGTTAGTTTATTTTTATATTTTGTAGGAGTAGAATCAAAAATAACTTTAATTGGTGAAGAAAGATGCATAATGGATTGGTGCTCTATCTGCATATGTTTTGGTTTTCTAAGCATATCTCCCACTATAGAACTCTAAATGAGGTGATTTTTAAACCATTGGAAAGCTCAGAGAAAGGGCTACAACTTTGATATTACCATTTCACCCAGTTCTAATTGAAAGATGGTTAAAATCTTTGTTGAAGTCAAAATATTGCACCAGGCAAGCAAAAGTCAAGACAAAACCTTTGAGAGCTGCGTTCTGAAGACTAAGAGGCACGATGCTCAACGTATTTTTGAAAAATAAAAGGCTTACGAGATATTGGAAGTTAGGGCTTTTGGAGGCTATTTAATAGCCTTTTTCAGAGGTTTCTAGAAAGAGGCAGGAAGCAATTTCTCTGGAGAACAAGAGCTAAAAACAAAGCAAAAAAGTAAGAAAATTTGAGAGAGAATATCAAGATCACAAACCTTCAACTTTTAGTTTCCTCTTTCTATTTTTGTGTTTTTCTTATTTTCTTGACATGGATAAATGGCTAATTTTCTTTGGATGACGTTTTTAGTAGATATTATGAGCTAAACTATTTTCCAAGGATTGTGGTGGATTTTAACATGCAGTTTGAATATTAATTTCTTTTTTATTTATTATGAATGAGTGTAGTTTTGCCTATTTAAATATGTACTTAATGCTTTTAATTGCTTGATCAGTAATTAACTGATTTATTAATCTAATTGAAACTCGACAGAGAGATTTCGGATTGGACTGATATTTGAATAGTGTATGCTGACATCACTTAAGTGATCTGATTCACGATTCAGGTAGACATATGCCAAATGCCATACATAGCCAAATTAGAACATTAGCTTCATGAACCTTAATTAATGGATTCCTATAGACATATAGTGACCCAATTAAGTTAAGTATTTATGCAAGCATCTCGACGGAAACTTGTTCTAAATTAGTAAAACGCCCTATGAATGTAAATAATAAGAGAAACTAGTATCAGATGAAGTGTTGAATGAACTCATAATTCTAAGTTTTAGTCTATTGCCTTCTTTAAATAAATTTTTAGTTATGTTAATTAAATTAGTGTTTACTTTAATTTAGTTTTAATTAATTTTCTAAAAAATTTAGTTACTTGGATAAAATTAATTTGCCATAATTTAAGTACTTAGTGAATATTTATGAACAAATCTTTATCAGATACGATTCTAGACTTATTGTTTATATTACTTGTTCGATACGTATATTTGCATGTACTAAATTAACAACACTTGCACTATAGCTTTGAAGCCAACATCATCGCTTTTTTATTTTTAATTTCCTCCAAAATTTCAGTTATATAACTCAAAAAGAATTATTGCCAGCATGAAGTCAAAAATTGGAGTGGTTTTTCTGCACGTCCATAGATCAATGGCAACCATGGTTACTTCAAGGTCAGATTTCTTTGATTTTACTTTCTACACTGTCTTGTGCTGTTGTAAAATGTGTTGTATATTGATATGTTGTACAGCATTATAGAATAATAGAACTCGGAAGTTCTTTAACTCGATGTAGTGTTCTATTATTTACATCAAACAAATCTAGCTCTTTCATACATGCGATTATAATTGGATAAATACATGCGATTATACAAGTCTAGTTTTTTATATGCAACTCTCCCAATTTTTTTGTTTTCTTCTAGAGCAATATTGAAAAGAAATGTTGTTTTCACACCTATTTCTTATGACACATGAAAGGTGAGTCATGTAAATGTTGTGCTAAATTGGGAGGGAAGTTGTATTTACATTCAATAATTACCTACAAAATCATGCCTATTAGATTTATAAAAGTATGTGAATATATGACTAAATGATTGATGCATGTATTTAAACTTCAAAATTGTATATAATAAAATAGGACTGTTTTGGGCAGATTTGGAATGAGCTCAACACAATATCAATGAAATTAATACACTCGATCATTGACTTAATGATTGATGCATACTTCTAGTCAATGGTTGATGATACATGTTTCTCTACTCAAAAAACTATACATATATATATATATATATGAACAGCTTAAGAAGCTTGGCCAATATAACACCGTACATGTAACTATCACTAACCTAACATCCTAAGTGATCATTCACATTTGAACAAAAGACCACATCCGAAGTGCATGTAATGGGAGTTAGTACAACTCTTATGTTCCTAGTTAATGCATCCTTAAATATCAATAGAAACGACATGCTTACAAGCATCATAAGCTTTACAAACTTCGAAGCCTTGGACCACATAATGTTCCTTTATTGGATCAAATTCGTAGGTAAAATTAGATCGTCAATCAGGTTGGGTCAATTGGACCACAACAAACGTTGTCATTGTGTAGAATAGGATGATAGCTTTGTTCTCAAGCTCTATTTCTTTTAAGGGGGAGAAGGGTATTTATTCTTCCCATGACTTTTCCTTGCTCATTTACCCATTTGATCCAATACTCTTTCGAATCTTTTCCCATCAATATGAAAAGTCCTCAATTCTTGAAAAGAAAACAAACACATGCAAAACAAAATGGAATAAAAAGTTTCAGGATTTCACAAAAGATGAAAATGAATATTACAAAAGCAATTTCAATTTCAATTTTCCAAGGGGCTTGGGTGGTTGGCCGTCTTAAAATTGAGATTACAGACCACTGATTTGAAGTCGTTTTTAACAATGTTTAAATTATGGATTAATCCATATCGTCGTAGGACCACTTTTAGGACCAACCCTGTATATGATATGCAACTATCCAAGGTTGATGGTAAATTTTATAATTTAAAAAAAAACACTTAAAATGAATAATATTTCATTATTATAAATGTAAATTATAAAAAAAATGATTACCAAATTCACGATGCTACAATAAACTTCATACATTCACATTATAGTTCACATTATAATTCATTTATTTTAAGTTTAACTTCTTCAAGTCAGAACATTTTATTTAGTATTTTTAATAGTTTTATTTATTTATTATTTGTGTTGGAAATAAACCTTTTAAATAACTTTTCGATTCAATGATCAAGATCTTTAAAAAAGTACTTTGTTATAGGTTCAGAAACTCAATCTTATAATTTAGGATGGGTGGGTAGATGTTTAAGATTATAAAACACTTTAAAACGTGTCGATCTTAAAAATTTAAAACATAAAATCACTCATCAAATCATGAGACCACTTTAAGAAAATGGTTCTTCGTCCAAGAAGTCGCAAGAGATTGACTTCTAACATCATGTTTGGTTGACGGAAATGATCATTCTATTTCGAGTTTATTTGGGTGAAATGATTATTTCAAATTTTGATTCAAGAAATGAACACGTCAATGTCTAATGGGGGCCGATGCTTTAAATATGCAGAATAGCCATTTCGGAGGCCTACAAGTCATTAAGGTTGAGATAAGTCTTCTGCCACAAAGGCCAAAGACTTAAATCAGCATCATCCACCAAATCATTAATCAATACCTATTAATTGCTTAGAAATTGGTGAGGATAATCTATCTATGATAACTAATTAGTAAGATTAGGTTTTCCTTTTAATTCATTTGGTTCACAGAATGGAATAGAATAGAATAGAATAAAATAATTGAAAATAAAATAAAATAGTTATTATGTTGTTTGGTTCATGAAAAAGAATATAGTAGGAATTGTTATTATAACTCATTCTAATGTTGGTTGGTAGGAATAGTTTTGAAATAGTTAAGGAACAAATGATAAAATGACAAAATTACCTTTTATTATAATTTAGTAAACTAGACAAAATTATTCATCATTATAATTTAATAATCTTTTTCATTTTTTAATCTTTTAATTTAAATTTTCATTAAAAATTTAAACATTAAAATTTTATTATTAAATTATTAATATATCATCATTTAAAATTTTTTATTTTTTCATTTTCATTTTCTATTTGTAGGTTGTAATTATTTTCAATAAATAAAGATCTTTTTGTCCAATAAATTTTTGATTCTATTCCATGGTCATGGAGTAACCATTAACATGAGACGGCGGGGAATGATTAAACCAAGATTTTGAGGAATAACCTTTACTTTGGAATGATTATTCNAATCATTAAAAATTTAAACATTAATAATTTATTATTAAATTATTAATATATATTTTTATTTTAATTTCTTTTTACTTTTTCTTTATTTTCACTTTCTTTTTGTAGGTTGTAATTATTTTCAATAAATAAGGACTTTTTTGTCCAATAAATTTTTGACTTGATTCCATAGTCATGGAATGCCATTAACATGGGGGAGGTGGAGAATGACTAAACCAAGATTTTGGAGAATAGCCATTACTTGAAATGGCTATTCTCCACCTCAAAAACCAACCAAACAAGAGAATAAAAATGAGAAAGGAGTAAAGAGGGAATGGCTTAGCTATTTTCCCATACCAAACGTGCCATTTATATTATAGACAATGAAATGACATTTTGTTATCTGAATAGTATCATATCAACAGGCTATTGGTACGTCCTTCAATGCGTTGCTACATATTCATGAACTGAATTGTAATAGGAACAAATATCTTCCAACTTAGGATAATTGAATAATCCTAAATATTTGTACTTGTCAAAATGGATACTAATTTTAAAATGTGAAATCTCATATAATATAATATATACATATATATATATATATACTTTTATTAATTTTTTTAATAAAATTTTTTATTTATAATAGTTTGGAACATAAGAAAATTAAAAAAAATATATATTCCAACTTAAAATCCAACCAAGAAACAATTTCAAACCAATTTCTTTCATACCAACACAGCACATCCTACCCACCAAGTGGAGATCACAGAGTGTAGTTGGTTTGCAGCCAATTCTTGAGAAGACATCGGCTTTGGCTTTGCATCTTTTATTTCTTTTTGATACAATTGATTTGGGATTTACACAATTCGAATGCAATTTGAATGTAATTATCTAATTGTTAATGTAATTCTCTCAACCAATAAATAAATAATTAAAACAAATTGAGAAACATTTTATCTAGAAATAAAAATATTACTCTTTTGTCTCATGCTAAATTTTTTAAAAATGAAAAATTAATTTTAATTAGTGTATTTAAGTGTTTAAAATATTTTTTAAAATAAAACATAGTTTACAGAGCTTTGAACAAAAAATGGTTGCAATAGTATTTAGATCTACGGTAACAATAAAAACGTGCATCTCATATTTAGTTCCAATGGTAAATGCATATATCTTATATTCAAAAACTTGAAGATGTTTTTCTATATAATTAGCAAAAAAGAAACATACAAAATTCATATATCCATTTAAGTGTTATTAAATATAACTTAAAAGAAATATAAGAGAAAGTATTTAGAGGGAGAGAAAGTATTTAAAGGGAGTAAGAAGATCTTATTCAAGTGTGTATTTACAAATAAAGTGAGAAGTCTATTTATAAGCTAGTAACCTATATATAGATAGAATTTATAAGATGAAAATGATATTAAGGGATTAGATGGATGGATTAAATTCTAATCTTAATCTAGTCTAATCTACATCCAAATCTAAATATACATAACATAAATGGATATTCACAAAAATATTTATAACAGTATGATTATTTTTAAACTAATGACAAATTTTTTTATAGTGAAAAAGGTCAACATTTAGATTATTGTGTCAAAGCTTTCTATTTTTCTCACTTATGGCATGTTTTATGCAGACATTCTTACTTTTACACATCAACCAATCATTTTCTTCCTCTATGGTATGTTTATGGATTTTTTGTCTTTTCCATGTCCTCATTGTTTTTTATATGTTTATTTATCATTGCAGCATTGGAGACATTTCATTTTCTGCATCTTTTACACATCAACATAGCTTGAACTACTTAGATTACTCAGAAAGTTCCTGTAGTATTTTCATCAATTTAATCTCTTTATTAAAGATTAGTCAATTTAGTCCATGTAATCTAACATAGCGTGCAATTAGTCATTTTGTCTAACCAATCAAATTGACAGTTAACGGCATTGAGTGTCAAATGATGTTGACATGGCACTGATATGGCTTTTCTTTTTCTTCTCCCTTTGTTCACAACTACATAGTTTTCGTGAGACTATTTAATGTGTATTTTTTTTTCTCATTTCACCTCCTCTCTTGCTCTCCTTTCTCTCTCTCTCTCCTACCCTTCTCTCCCCAAGACTAACCTCCCCAAGCCCAAATTTTGGTTGCCATTGACTCCAATCATGGCTTTCAGTGGTCGAAAATTCCAAAAAAAAAAAACCCCTATATCATCAAGCCAGGGTGAAGCAGCAGCAAATGCATTTACATGGTAGAAGGTAAATTTGGTCAAAAAAGTTTACTCTCCTTATGTTTGAACCCACCGATGAAAGGAAAAAGGCCTACTTGATTTATCAAATCCTATTCTATAAAATAATTACGACGTCATTTACATGCTCAATAGAATGTTTGCATGTTTAGGAAGTTCGAGGAATCGTTAAAAGACGATATTGCCCTTAATGGTACCATTAAGTTGATTAAGCCTCAAACTAGTTCAAATAGGAATTTTGAGGTGAAATTAAGAATTTCACAGCTCAGGGATGACTCAAAATGGTAATTCGGCGTTCGAGGATCAATTTGGAGTTAAATCAAAATTTTCACTATCTAGGGGCAAAATGGTCATTTGCCACCTAGGGATAAAATGAGAATTTCAAGAAAAGATTTTTTTGGCCCCATTTAACTTATTGGAGTATGATTTGAGTATTGGAGTATAATCGGAGGGTTTGGCAGTGAAAAAGTTTAATTTCGGTTATTTTTGGAGTGTAGGGGCAAAATCATAATTTTTCCACCCACGGACAAATTTGAGATTTTGAGAGAATTTAGATCAAATTTGACAAATTGGAGAACGGTATGAGTATAAGGCATGAAAAATATGTCTATGGGCCATTTTTCAGTTTTTGGGGCAAAATGTAATTTTTGACTTTTACGGGGGCAAAAGTGTAATTTCAAAAAATTACTCCACCAAGACTTTGGATAAGTCTGAGAATTTTATCTAAGCTATGGATATGTGGGACAAGTGTATGGTGAAAATTTGAAAATAAATGGATGGCTAGAATTAAAAGAATTAATAAAACAAAAAAAAATAAATAAAATAATATTATATTATTTTAGCCTTTAAAAATGTCAAAATTCCAGAATTCTCATCTTCTTCAGCTGTCCAAACCAGGAGAGAAAAAGGGGGAAAAGAAATAAGAACCCTAGCTGAAAAAATTTGGGGAAAATCAAGAGAAATCAAGAAATCAAGCATTAAAAAGGTAAATTTCATT
>NC_030856.1:12718376-12754681 GCF_000208745.1 Theobroma cacao | reverse complement strand
AATTGAATGGCTTATGACAATAAATGAGCATGAATGGCTAAACTGATTTTGGTGTTAGAATTATTTGTACTGTGTATTTAGCCTTGAGAGGCTAGGTTGCGATAAATTGCCATGTCATGCGGAAAAAGATTTTATAAATCAGGTGGTAGATAAAAGATTAGCTACTGCAGTGGTTGGGGGTTCCGTGGGCCAACCTATTAGAGGGGCACGGTAAACTTCTTTATATTCTCACCTCGGTCGTAGAGGAGCGTAGGGTATCTCCTGAGGTGGGCTTTTTGACTGCACTTCACGTGGACCACCTCATGAGAGTGAGACTCAGTCAACGCCAAGGAACGGTTATGTTTCAAAATAAAAATATGATTTATGCGAAATATGAATTTTTGACAACCTTGGCGGACTCAGTTGGATACCCCTGGTCCAGGTGTCCCTGAGTACAGGATTTGACATGAGCCAAGTTTTGAGTAATTCATGAGCCATATTGATTATTTGGTTGAAATGAATATTCGTGATGTGAAAAATTCGCTGAAGTTAATTATTTTTTAATTGTCTCCATTTACTCGCCTTTAGATAGTTTAGATGGTGTCTGTTTACTCACTGGGATTTTATAATCTCACCACCCTCAATTTCCCACATTTCAGGTTTGGGATAACTGGTAGATAGCCGATTGCATCAAGGACTTCAGTTAGCCTTGCATTGACAAAATTATAGGTTCACAGACTCGCGTCTTATTGGTTAGTTGGGGGCCCACGTGTCATTGTAAAAGTAATTTTATACTTTAGTTATTTGATTTAAAATATGTATGAACATATTTAGCTTTTACACCATGTTTTTGGCGGGTTTTGGTATTTTCAAAGAAAAATAATGAAAATGCCCTTGTGAGCTAGAAAATAATATTTTATTGATTTGATTTGGAAATGAATTATGATTTCTTGAAATGCAAGATTTAATAACTGTCGCTCACCAGGGATATACGAAAGCTGATGCTAAGCCTTGCAGGGTTCCGATCGGTATTTGGGGTAATGAGTGCCTATCGGGATATCGCGGCGATTGTCACGGGCCCGATGGGAGTTCTGGGTCGTGACATGATTTACTATCAAAATTTATGGCAAACCTACTCTTGTTGAAGTACTTTGATTTTTTTTTGAAAGGCTGAAGTACTCCTCTTATACTTGAAGATCAAGGGGATTTGTTGTTTCAAACGTATCTATATTTACTTGGCATCTTGTTCTTTTTTGGAAACTCATGCTAGATTTCAATTGTTCCTAATTAATCTGTTCATGAACATTAAAAATGATCAACTTCCAGCACTGTTTTCCATGGAAATGATGCCATTCTTTGGTTGGAGGAGTTTGAATTTCTCAATCAAAGTAGCAATTAATTAATTAATTAAAAAATTCCTAAAAATAAATAGTCAGAAAGTTTTTAACCAATGAATTTTTTTGTTGCATATTCTAAATAATGGAACGTGATCTCCCGCTGCTGTTTCCCAGCCTCATTTGTTGATCTCTTGAAAGCACTAAAAATGTCTTCATTATTTCCTTCAAAACCACTCGAGAGTCAACAATCTGCAAAATATGTTTGTTTCTTGAGTTTCTTCTCTTCAAGCAAACCGTTGGAAAGAAACACTTATGGCAACAAAAAAAAAAACAAAACCCATTTTCTCACATAATGAGTAAATTATTGCCAATCGCATTTTTGGGCAGACATGAGGCTCTTTGTTAACTAAATTGCTGTTTCTCTAGTTGAGACAACTTCTTTCCCAAATGGTCGTAGCACAGTAGCAAGCTCATCAAGTTTGTCTTGCTCAAGAAGCTGGGCACATAGCTCAAGCAGAGAATCTAGAGCATCAACTCTTTGCTAACATGGATTCTCCCACATACGCTTAATTTCATCACCACTCCTCATTTAACATAATCTTAAAACTTTTCTAGAAATTTTTTTTTTGCAATGGTTTTCTTTTTTAGATCTAGGAAAATTAAGATAGATTTTGAAAAAACTATCCCGATTAAAGAAAAGAGGATGAACAAAATGAGTTTATGGTGTTTTTTTGAGAATTTTTGACCACCAGAACGTTGTAGCCATAATTTGAATTTAGGGAGGCTGGTCTTGGGAGAGAAGAATAGGTGATAAATCTATGATATAGAGTTATTTTGCCTTAATTTTGATAATAATTTAGTTTAGTTATTGTGGTAATGCATAGAAATTAATAAGTTTTATTTAATGATTTTAAGTTAATTATTTATGTGAGTCAATTTAATCTTAATTAATTTTATACTTAAATTGGTGTTAATGTGCTTAAGATAGATTGTTATTGATTTATTTGTACTTTTGTAGGTGTTTATTGAAGGAAGACTTTTAATGGAAGAAGGTGAGCAATTTTGAGGTACAAACTTCCATTGCACATGTTTCCTTATTTTGATCATAAATCTCTTTACAGAACTCCAAATGAAATGATTCTTAGACCAATGAAAAGTTAAGCAAAAAATCTACAACTTTCATGTTTACCACATTGCTTCATTCAACCTGGAAAGTGGTAAAATTTTTTTTCAAATTTGAAACACTATAGTAGTCTTAGAGCAATTACGATTTCTGCTAATTAAATGGTCGAGCCCGTAGCTCACATAGTCTACTAAGAAAATCTTGATTAGAATTGACTTCTTTCTTCACCCAACTAGGCCCAACTTCAAAGCCTTATAAAAATAACTTTTCGGAGAACCTTTAGAGGTACAAAACACTAGATTTACAGTGAGATTCAAGTTACAAAGTCATTGAAAAAAGTCTCATTGAACTTGAGAACTATCATAACATGTGAGTTTGGGAACCCGACAGCTAGGTGTGAGAAATTTAGGAGTTGCCACCAATCTTTTTATCTAGGTGTGATTGGTCACCTATTGACTCGATTCTAATTGACGAGATCCTAAATTAATTTAGCTTTATCGAAATAACGTTAAACTGGTCTACAATTTTTAGAGTTGGGTCGAGAGTATGGTTACGCATGGGAAAAGAATAGCACCCCCGTGATGCCTATTCTGCGAACGATACCATTTAATTATAGGTTATCCTATTGGAGCTCTAATTCTTAAATTTATTATGTTTCGTTAGTTATCATTTATTTATTTTATCCTCTATTTTATTAGTAAATTAAAACACTTTATTTAACTTTACAAGTGTGACGTGTACATGATACATTCATGAAATGCATGGTATAAAATACAAATAATGTCAGATGAAAATTTTTTATTGAGGATATTTTCTAGATCCGCCCATCATACTGGTGGGATCTGGAGATATTCTCTCACTTAGAGAATTATCTGAGAAACTTGCTTTTGCAAATTTAACGAATAAATCCCATCCTCGGGATAATCATTTGCTTTTTAACAAAAATAATATATTCATGATTGCAGACATATTACGAGCAGAAGACTTTTTATTAAAGATATTCTTCTAGCCCTCTTACTGTACTGGTAGGACTTGGAGGTATCTTTTCACCTAGGGAATTTTCTCAAGAAAACTTGCCTTCACAAGATTATTCGAAAACTCCCATCATCTGGGCTTGTACTCATGTACATAAAATATCTATGTACCATGACAATAAATGATGTAGTGATGATATGTGAAATGCCTATAAATTTTAATATTTATTTCTTAACCTTCAAAAATTTTAATTATTTTTCTTTTTATGCGTATATATCATGAACAAATATTTTATACTTACTTATTGTTCTTATATAACCATTTTTTATTTTATTATATATTTTTGCCATGTAAGCACTTATTTATTTTACTATATATAAACTTCCCTAAAAATCATATTTTTAAAACCAAATATATTATTTCATAAATATTATTTATATATTTTATTATTATTATTATTTATTTTTTTACCTAACTTCTTTCCTATTTTTATTATCCTGACCTATTTTCCTTTTAGTTAACTATTATTATTATTTTTTACCTTCTCATAAATTTATTATTTTTTTATGATTATATATATTTGCCTTTCTGTTTTAGCCATATTCATTATTATGATGAATTTACTATGTTTTGGATTTTGATTTTTATGAACTATTTATCATCATGAATTTCATTATTTTATATAATCCTATGTTCTTTAAAAATTTCATATATATATTTTATCCATTCCTTTTTGAATTCAATATTATTATTATTATATCTATTATTATCATTACTTCCTTATTTCTTTTGTTTTTATGTTTTCACTAAGTGGTAATTAAGTATATATAATTTTCATTTATTTAAGATTAGAAACATCGAGATTCAAAATTAAGACCCTCCCATTGTACTGGTAGGGTCTTAATCAAAATTCTTAACCTAAGAAAATTTAATCGGAATGGTGTCTTCTCGTGTTTCGAGTGGACATTCCATCATCGGTATAATCTAAATAATTTATTTCGTATTATTGTATACTTTATTATTTCTTAAAGTAATAAATATTTTATGTTTTATTTTGCTTTTTCTTTATTCTATTTGTAGATAAAATATCCTATGTTTCTAGTTTTAGTTAAAATTTTCCTATATATTATTTTTTTTACCAATTTAAGGTATTACTCGGATTAGAATATTGAGATTTAAAACTAAAACCTTCCCATCATACTGGTCGGGTTTTAATTAAATCTCTCGCCTAAAAAGATTAACTCAAGTTTGCGACTTTTCGCATATCAAGCATATATTCTATTATCTGTATAACCGATATAACACACATATTTTTTGTATCATCATATATATATATTTTGCATTAACTTATTATTCATTTGCTTTATTAAGTTACATACCTAATTTTTTTTCATGTAGTTATAGTTTTTATCCATATACTATCTCCTGTAACTAAATAGTTCATCTTGCTTTATATATATATATATTGAAATACAATCACGTTATGCATTAATTGAAACTAACAACAGAGCAAACAATGCAAATGCATGTATAGTAAACTAAACGTTAAACAAATCAACCACAAAGCTTAATAATCAAAGGAGTCCAGGTCATACCAAATCCTGGGCTAGAATTTACCCAATGTCACGGATCTACCTACTTTCTCTTCAACCAAGCTTGAAGCCCAAAGCTTGCTGCAAGGAGTATGACGGACTTAGCCTATTTTGCATCTTCAAAGCACACCGTTTGGTGCAACAAAAGAGGCTTTCCCTGAGCAAGGAATGACGTTGTTACTTTTTTTTTATCTTTTCCTCAATTGAAACCCTATATTCTCTTTCTAGATTCTTAACTCTCCTAGCCACATTTCCTCATTTCTTCTTCAACTCCTGTTTGACCTTCTACTTTCTCCTCTTTCTCTTTTTTTAGCCTCCCTTCTTCTCTCCAAACTGCAACCTCTACAACCAAGCGAAACCATTACCATCATGAAGATCCTTGTCAGTTGATTTGGATGTCTTCTCCATTATACCTTAGCTAGAAATCAAAAGATGAACCCTTAGCATGAGCCTAAACCACCTAAACTTGCGAAACTATCCTAGATTCGGAGGCTTCTCCCTCAAAATTCCAAGAACCAAACGATTTATTATTTTTTTCAAGCTCCCGTCCCTTTTGTTATTTTTGGTATTTTTTTGCTATCTTTTTTTTGTGTGGCTCACGACTGTTATGTTTAGGTTTTTTTTTTCTTTTAGGGTTTCTTTGAAATACGGCTCCTAGGGTTTTTCTTTGAAAATTGGCTCCCTTTGCTTTCAGAAATTATTTTTCTTTATATAGGAGTCACAAATACCATCTTAGGTACCCGACAAACCATTGATTGGTTGTTGTTTCTGCCTCTACCAGATGCTATTTTAATCACCTGGTAGTGTGCATTTCTTTTTGTACTACTTGGGTCCTTGTTTTTTTACTAGCTGGCTTTTCATTCTATTATTTGTATTTTCTAGAAAGTTCTTAGTTTGATCTTGCCTTAATGTTGTTTACTTGTTATTTTCCCTATTTAATAATTTATGAGCTTGTTTTAATCAACCAGCTCAAGCATTAGGCCTGGATATTAATTCCCCTGGCCATGTTATATTCACCCAAGTGGGGTTTAAGATTACCAATCGCCCAGAAGACTGGAAAAGCCCAAACAATAAGAAATAAGAAATAAAATAATATATAAGATCTAATCAAACCAAATTAAAATGATAGAAATGAAAGACAAGATAATCAATTTACTACAAAAATAGTGTCTACAATTTTTCCTCTTTGCGCATTTCTGAAATCAAGGATAGTGCAAAGATGTAGATACTGTGCTTAACTTGGTTAAACAACTCTTCATTTAAGGCTTAAACCACTTTTTAAAAACAATTGAAAAATAAACAACTCCTCATTTAAGGCTCCACAACTTAAAAATCAATTTGAAAAATAAACAACTCCTCTCATGAAGGCTCCACAACTTTAAAAAAATAAATGATTACTTGGAAGTCTTAGAGATGTACTCAGAGGTTTTGAAGATGTACCCGGAGGTGTTGAAAATATACTCGGAGTTTTTATAAGAAGAGGTTACTCCTCATCTCTAAATGAGGTTACGTAGCTTTAAAGAAATCTTGAAACTAATTGCCCGGAAGTTTTGGCGATATACTTGGAGGTTGTATAAAAAAGATTGCTCCTCATCTCTAAATGAAACTATGTAACTTTAAAAAAATCCTGAAAATAATTACCAGGAGGTTTTGGAGAATATTCCCAGAGGTTTTATAAGAAAGATTGCTTCTCATCTCTAAACGAGGTTACATAACTTTAAAGAAATCCTAAAAATAATTACTCGGAGGTTTTGGAGAATATACCCGACAATTTTATAAGAAAAGTTGCTCGTCGTCTTTAAACGAGGCTACGTAACTTTAAAAAAATCTTGATGCTAGTTACTCGGAGGTTTTATAAGAATTTACCCGAAGGTTTTAAGAATATACCTGGAGGTTTTGTAAAGATTTTCCCAGAGGCTTTATAAGAATATACCCAGAGGTTTTGAGAATATACCCGGAGGTTTTAGAGAATATTCTTGCAAGTTTTAGAGATGTACTTGGAGGTTTTATAAGAGAAGGTTGCTCCTCATCTCTAAATGAGGCTACGTAACTTTAAAGAAACATTAATAGTAATTATTTGGAATTTTTCGGAGTGGTTCTCAAATTAATTAAAGCTTGATGTCTTTGCAAAATTCTTGTGTTGGATGGGCTTTTACTTTTCCAAATGCATAAAAATATGTGTGAATGTTGACTATTGCACGAAAATTTCTAACCTCAATATTGCATGATCATGTACATGTATGCATGGTTGCATGTTAGAAGGGGAATGACTCTCATGTCATCATTTCATTTCAATGTATTCTTCTATTGAAAGCCATTCTTCCTATCTTTGTACACTCTTCTATGATTTTTGTGCAGTTACCAACCACTTTGTCACAAAAGGACTTTCTTGCTAACCTTTTCATGTCATTCCAGCTTCTTGAAATCATTTCCCGAAAATAGATATCACCAAGGAATCATGTATCAATTCAAATTTGATTTCAATGGTTCCATGCTTTCTAATCCTTGAGAAATGATCCATAAAAATGCTTGTCTCATTATTTAAAACTGTTAATCTTCATATTATGATAACAGAAGCTACTTTACAAAAATTAAGAACTTTCTAGTACTTTTAAAGTATCTTGAATTTTGACAAAATTACCCCAGAAAACCATTTTTTCATGACTAAAAGTAGTTACAGTTTGGAACAAAACTGAATCAATTTGACATTTTTCCAACGCGTGATTTTTAAATCCCTTGAAAATTGATGATTACTGTTTGAAATGATTTCGGATGATCCAAATAGCAATTTGGTCTTTCAAATAGATTGAGTGGTTTAACACATTAAGGTCTTGGTCAACAATAAAGGTTTCACCATTTCATGGAGAAAAGAAGAAAAGTTGAAGTTTCTTTGTCTAAGTTCACAAATGAATAGTGATTTAGAATCAAATTTTGCAAAAAGATTCTTTTCAAATCACACTCAAATTTGACACTTTCTTAGTCTCATGATGTGTGGCAAGATTATAAATGCCAAGACCAGCTATTAAAGGCTTAATATTGCATAAGGCTATTTTGAAAGAGATAGGTTCAAAATTTAGTATGGATTTTACTAATAGATCTTGAATCTTTGATGGTGCTTAAGAGTCTTAAACACTAAAAAAAATGTCTAACGCATTCTAGCTACCTTGAAATGGTCTCTTTCAAGTTCTTCTTGTTATCACCTCAGTTATAATCATGAGTGGCTTAATAAGTTCCCATTTTCGCCTTTTCGAGTTTTCACCGTAGAGCTTCATTTTTTTTTACTAACATTTTCTCTCTTTCTTTTTTTTTATTATTGATTGTTCCATAATGCACTTAAAAAATTCAAACTTGGTCGAAAATGACTTGAGGGATTCCAAAGGGAAATTTTGGCAGAAAAAAAAAAGTCAAGGTCTCATTTTCTATATGATGACCTCTTTTTATAGGAAAGCTCTTCAATGTAAGTATCGACACTTGATCAAAATGGACTTCTTCAAGCATGTAATGTAGGCTATAGTTAGGGGTTTTGAAACAAATGGATAAAAGGCTCAAAACATGTGTTTAAAGGTGATCAAACCAAGGATCATTTATTACCGTGCAAAGGACTATTTTAAGACATTTGTCCTTTTTCAAAGCATGTTTTTTCCATCATTTCTCTTCTATGCTTTTTCTTTCTTCCTTTTTTTTTTGTATTTTTTCCTTGCAATTTTCATCTTGGTGGATTGAGTTTGAAATTTTCAAGAACTCAAATTCGCATCTACCCCCAATAATATAAAAGATTTTCATGTTTCCCTTGAAATAAATCTTCCATCATCCATGCTTTTGATGAAAATTTTCTTTCATAATTACACCCCCTAATGTGGGAGGTGATCCTTGGTTGAGGTGCATTTTACAGAAAATTTAATAGGCTCAAAGGGGTAGCAAGTGGATAATTTCTCATTTGAGAAGGGAACATGAAGCATGGTCATTTATCCTCCCAGTTTTGGTTATTTATATTGAAGAGCAATCCCTAGAAAGGAAAAATTTAAGATCAAAGGTGGGTTTTTTCACATTTTTCTACTTTTGGCGCCATTTGAGTATCTTTAGTGCATAATGTCACTATCAACTTTCCTTGCCATTCTTTTACTCTCTTATTTCTTTTCTTTTTTCTTATTTTTTTTTTGTTTCTTCTTTTCTTCATAACTCAAGATTGAATCAACCTTTCGAAACTGGAGGGATTCATTGAGAATGTTTTTCCTTAATCAACCACTCAAATGAAGGCTTAAAGGACAACTCTTAACAATAAAGATTCCTTAGAAGTTTTCAGAGATCATGATTAACTCTTTATAACAAGAAATACCTTTGCTAAATGAGAGAGGAAAAATGGTGATTTTTTAAGCAATAGTGTCTTGGAGGTATTAGGTAACCTTGTTATTTTAGTCATCATGCCCCCAGAATATAGGTGAAGAAAAGCTTTAGACAATGGGTTCAAGGTTCACATTTGGTATCCAAATTGAAGGAATTTGAGAGGTTTTGACATATTTGAGACTTCAGCATAGTCTTGACATTTATTATCCTACCACATTCAGAGTCTTTATAAGAGTGCTTGTTTTACTTGATTTTTAAAGAAAGAATTTTGCAAATCAATCAATTATAACATTGGTCATCACCTAGACGAGATCATTGTCCTTTGGTATCACATGACAAGGTTAATGAACTTTCGAAACTTTGCTTCCTTTTGGACTCAAGTTCTTGAATAGTCTTTGTTTGAATGGTCTTGGGTGTTAGTGGTGTTGAAGAAATGGTTCAAGAATGTTGGCAAGCACAAGTTCGTTTCAAACAGTAACCATCAATTCTTTCTAGATCATGTGCACATTTTATTGCCAAAAACCTTTTTCCCCTCATGACCCTTTTTCTTGTTTTTATCAATTTTTATGATCTTGAAAACATGTTATAGAAACCTTGATCAAATTAATTGTATCACATAATTTAGTAAATTAAACATAAAGCTTCTAAAATTTTAATTCAACAAAAACATTAAAGCATCAATTACAACTTCTGAAGTTTATATTCCTTAACAAAATCCTACTCATGCCATGCACCTGAATACAAATAAAAAAAATCTAAATCATCCACTTTTCCTGCAAGTAATTTGATTGAGACTTGAGGCTTTTCTTCAACTTCCTAACAAGAGCTCAATCTATGGCAAAGTTGATTTCCAACGCTCCATAAGCTCAAGAGTCAAAGTGCCATCCTTGATGAGATTTTCAATTTTCTCCTTCAATTGCCTACACATCTCTTTTTAGTGTCCAATTACTCCCATGTGATAGTCACATTTAGCATTAGGGTCATAATTTCTTGCCGATGGGTTTGGAACTATCTTCATTGGCACAAGACTGAGGTATTGATTTTTAATTAGTAGAGGCAAAAGCTTAAAGATTTGCATGGGCATTTGGCGAAGGTTTGGGTTTTGGCGATGATCGAGGCATAAGTGGAGGTGTGGGTGCCCTTGGATGAAAAGTTGGTCATGGAATTGGTTGATATGGATATAAGTTATGAGAAATATGATTTGTAGTGGGGTAAGAAGGTTGGTATGTGGGATAAAGATGGTATGGATTGACACCCCATGGTTGCCCTTCACATGTAATAACTTTTGCCTCCTTATTCCTTTTCTTTGAGGCATTACAGTTTTCCATGCTACTGACATTGTTCCTTCCAATTTTACCTTTCTTAATTGCATTTTCAATCATCTCTCTTGAGATCACTATGCCGGTAAAGTTCTTGGTGGCATTGCTGATTAGCCTATCATAGAATAGTGGCTGTAAAGTATTGATAAATAACATTGTTGTTTCTTTTTCAATGAGAGGTGGTTGAACTTGTGTAGCAACATCTCTCTATCTTCGAGCATATTCCTTAAAACTCTTAGTGTCTCTCTTTTCCATGTTCTGTAAAGAGAACCTATCCAGAACCATGTCCGTGATATATTTGTAATGGACTAGGAATGTTCTCACAAGATCTTTCCAAGAACTAATATAATTCCTATCCAATTGAATATACTACTTGGCTACAGACTTGGTTAGGCTGTTTTGGAAACAATGAATCAAGAGTTTATCATCATGTGCATGTGCAACCATTTTCTGACAATACATAATGATATGGGCTTTTGGGCATTTGGTTTCATCATATTTCTCAAAATCTGGTACTTTGAACTTAAGTGGAATAATCACATCAGGTACCAAACATAAGTCTATTGCATCAATAGAACCATAGATGTCCATCCCTTCAATGGCTTTAAGGCGTTCATCCAAAAGGTCATGCTTTTGTTGTTTTCTCAATTCTTTCCTTGGTTTAGAAGAGTTTACTTTCAATTTTCCTTGCTTTCTAAGGTCATCTAAGTCAAGAATAGGAATTGGGTTAGGGAGATTTGCCCTCGAAATCGACATAGTTTATTTTTACACTGGCAATTGGCTCTATCCTTGCGAACCTAATGATCTTTCGAAAGACCTTTCTCTTTTATTGGCAATCATTACCTTTATTAGCTTTGCTAACCGTTCCCTTATCTCTTCCTGACGTTTCTCAATCTTGTCCATCCGTTTTGACTGCTTATCTCCCATGATTCTAACTTGAGTCCATGTATCACACAAATAGCAAATGGACTTCCCTGTGCTTTTATCTTTTCACAAGATTGAAACAAATTAGATTGAGTGATAAATTCTACCTTACTAAAGATCTTTTTAAATGGATTCTTTCTTCATAGAAAACTTGAAAAAAGATCTTTTATCTTATGGAATCAACAACATTGTTGTCTCTTCTTTCATTGAATATTGCGGAGTCAAATAATGCTATTTACAGAAAAAAAGGATGAATGATGAATGCTTGTGTGTCAAAATCAATGGATGTTTAAATGCATGACAAGATAATTTATGAGTTAATAGATGATGAGTGATTTAGGGAACTTTTTATGCATGATGAGATTACAACAAAATCTAAGTTGTGTAACACATTTATTTTTCCATCAATCATCTTTTTTTTCTTTGAGAAATCCTCCTTGTTATTATGAAACAAAATTCAGAATATGCTTGAACAAAGTCTGAAAAGTCAATCATTGATACATTCGATCCAATTTATGACAATTTTCTTACATCATTCGATGAACACATTCATTTCCCGATAATTTTTCACACACATAAATCCGTTTTTACAAACTTCAAAAGAAGTTAGGAACAACCATGTTTAAACATTAAATGTTCTAAAGTCTTAAAAAAGTTTACTCAAAAGGGAAAAGTCCAAATGAAGTCCACCCTTTTTCCACCTAGACACCTATTTGGCATATTATCACCATGCCCTCCATCTTCACTGGATCAAACCACTTTACATCTATCAATATTTGCACCTTATGCTTGAAAGCAGTACAATCTTCAATGGAATGTCCCACGACTCCACCATGATAATCGCATCTTACATTTAGGTTGTACCACTTTGGATATGGAGGTTTCAAGGGTTCCATAGGCATAGTAGCAATGAGGTGATCCTGAAACAATTGGTGAAAAAAAAGTTCTCCATAAGTAATGGGAATGGGATCCAACTGTTTGTGTATTTTCTTTTTGGATTTTTTTTGGATGACACCTCAGCTAGGAGTAGGGGTGGTTGATGATGGTGTGAACAATTGGGCTCGAGCAGCTTGTTGAAAAGGTGGTCGAAAGGTGCTTGGGCAAGGGTGCAAACTTGGACATGGACTATTGTTCACAAGTTGAAAATTTGGTTGAAAAGTGGTAGGTTGGAGGTATATGCTATGTGGCAAACCACTATTTGAAGGTTGCGTAGGGCCTAGAGATTTGTCACAGCCCAATTTTCAGGGCATGACCAGCACATGGGCCTAATGGGCACAGCCCACTAAGCCCAAGCAAGCCTTTCTATGTAATCAATTTCATACTTTCTTCAAACATTCCTAAAGCCATGTTTTGTAATTTTCCACTATAAGTACTGTAATAACATATTATGACAACCAAGAATTTACATTTCTATTATCCAAAATATGGTCGTACATTTGCCATCTCATATGGCTTCATCAAATCCAAACTATACATATATTTTTTATAGCATAAATCTTAAAGATTTACGTCAAGTGTATATGTACACATGCAGCAGACTCTCAATAACTAGCGGAGTGACTTGGACGAGGGTACGGCTACTGAAAGCCAAGATACTTACCAAAGGGTGAATGCACATGAACGCCTCAATTTAGGTTCCAACTACCTCTAAGTCTTAAAACATGAAGTTTAAAAGAAAAGTGAGTATAAATCCAGTGAGTGAACATAAGAAAGGAACAAGCAAATGACAAGGAATATGTAGAAATCATGATGCACGTGTTTTAAAAACAATGCAATTTAGTTTGATTTCTAGCTAAAACCCTTCATTTCAAACTTGATTAATTAATCCCTTGATGTTGGAAATCCAAGATAATACATGAAGTTGAAAAGAATGAAAATTTCAATAAATATCCAAGCAAGACAAGTATGACAAAGATGACAAAGGGTTTCTCGCTATAACGGAAAGGTATTCTCGCTGCAGCGAAATTTGGAACACAATTTTTAAACCACCTGAGGGTTTCTCGCTACAGCGAGATTCACTTTCACTATAGCAAAATTCAGAGCATAGATTTTTTATCCAAACCCAAGAGTTTCTCGTTGCAGCAAAAACCACCTCAAGATTCTCTTTGCATTCTCGCTGCAGTGAAACCAGGGCCAGTGGAATGCCCTCACCACCCGAGAGTTTCTCGCTGCAACGAGAAATAGGGCACTTAAGTAAAAAGGATCCTTTTGTAATAAAAATCCATTTTGTGCTGCAATAAAAATCAATTTGAAAGTATTTAGTAATTTTCAAGATTCAACATGCAATACATTCACATATTATAATCATAAACTCTCTATCATATATGCATACGTAAACATATATAAATACGTATACCACCACCTCACTCAGCCAAGGTGCACTCCCTACACACACAAGGCAATATCATCATGTGCACTCCTTACTCGCACATTTCAATATCATCGTGTGCACTCCCTATTCACACACAACTAATGCCATCATGTGCTCCCCCCACATTGCGCACATGGCATATATCATCATCATCGTGTGCACCCCCACATTGTGCATAACTAATGCCATCATGTGCTCCCCCCACATCGCGCACATAGGCAATCTCATCATCCACACTCCCGCACCTTGTCATCACCGGCATGTGCAACCCCCACATCACTCACATGCACAATTATAATTATCACACCATATTAACTATCAATTCACAACATATACATCAACATAATATGGAAGCATAAGGATTTATCGTATTACACATCCACAACATACAACATTTCATCAAGGGCTTGTTCCCATGCAAGTTTTAGGAAAAACCAATAAAATGTTTCAAGTGGTTTAATCAAGCATTTAATCATTTATTCCAAGATATTTTAATGCAAGTTCACTCATCGGTCTTTGTTGATACTTTGATTGCCTCTAACTTAGACCAATGCTTCGAATGGAGGTGTGGGATCTCGTTGGAACCTATCACACCCAATAGCATTTGAATCACCCAAATTGGCATTAATATAATTCCAAAGGCTATCTCCTAACTCAAGTTCAACTAGTTATTCCTATCTAGCTTCCAATCACCATTAGGTGGCTATATATTTCACTACTCTAGTCACCTTAAAAATGAATAAAAAACCTCAACAATAAAACACTCACAAATCCCATTGTTAGCCATTATCAACTTCTTAAAAATCAATCCTAACTTATTACTCACCTTAGGGTTTCTTTGTAGTTGAATTCTTTTTCAAAAGCTTTCAAACTATTGTGGGAAATCTCTTTTTCTCTCTCTAGAATGTCCAACTAGTGAGAGAAAGTATTAAGGAAAGTTTTTGAGGGTTCTTAAGGTGTAAAAGTGGAAGAGCACGAAAAACCCTTTGAAGGAATGGGCAAAAGCATGAAATTTGGACTTTCTATGAGAGATTTATGGAGGATTCAAGGTATCCTCCCATGAAAAATGAAGAAAAACGTGACATGGAGAGTAGGAATGGGATGAAGAAGAAGGAGCTGCTGGAAGTTGCTAGAACTTAGATATTTATGCTTCAAGTTAATCCAAATTTCACTTAATTTACCAAAATACCCTTAACATGGTGGCTTTGTCTTCCTCCCTTTCTTTATGCAACCTTTTTACTCTTTTGACACTAAGACAAGGTCCATAATAGTCTAAGAATACTCGGGTTCACGAAAACGTAAAAATTTAGACTTGAGATGCAAAATGACCATTTTGCCCCTACAATGGATATTATTAGTGTTTCTATCTTTTTCATTTATTTTACCATCATTCATTTATTCCTTAGGCTTACTTAGACCTTAATAACATTGGAAAACTACTTCCAGGAGCTCACCATGAGAAATGATGAAATTACCCTTGGTTCGTAATATCTCGTCTACTTCTAGTTACGGGGTCTATGGAGGTTGAGGTTTCACAATACGAGGGTACTGGGTGTCACAAGATCCCATATTGGATATTGAGTTCTTCAATTCAATCATCTGCATATTCAGCTCATCCATTCCCTTCATAACTTTTTCAAAACCCTGATTTTTACTTGAAGTGTTATCACGACCCGGAACTCCCATCGGGCCCGTGACAACCCCCGCGACGTCCCGATAAGCACTCATTACCCCGAATGCTGATTGAAATTCCGCAAGGCTTAGCATCAGCTTCCGCATCTCCCCGGTGAGTGACAGTTATTAAATCTCGCATTTCAAGAAATCATAAGTCGTTTCCAAATCAAAATAATAAAATATTATTTTTTAGCTCATAGGGGCATTTTCATCATTTTTCTTCTAAAATACCGAAACCTGCCTAAAACATAGTGTAAAAGCTAAATATGTTCATACATACTTTAAATCAGATAACTGAAGTATAAAATTGCTTTTACAGTGACACGTGGGCCCTTAACTAACCAATAAGGTGCAAGTCTGTGAACCTACAATTTTGTCGATGCAAGGCTAACTGAAGTCCTTGATGCAATCGGCTATCTACTGACTATCTTGAGCCTGAAATGTGGGGAAATGAGGGTGGTGAGATTATAAAATCCCAGTGAGTAAACAGACACCATCTAAACTATCTAAAGGCGAGTAAATGGAGACAAATTAAAATAAGTCATCATATTGTAATTTCATTACCTTTCAACTCATTTCAACTAAATAAAATCAATCCATATAAATCGAGAAATCAACTTGGCTTATGAATTTCTTAAAACTTTGGCTCGTGCCAAAACTCATACTTGGTAATACCTTGCGCAGGGCATCCAACCGAGTTTGCCAAGGCTGTTAAAAATTCATATTTCTCATAAAACACATTTTTCATTGAACATCACAGCCGTTCCTTGGCGTTGGCTGAGTCTCACTCTCACGTGGTGGTTAACGTTAAGTGCACTCAAAAAAGCCCACCTCAAGAGATACCCTACGTGCCTCTACGACCGAGGTGAAAATATAAAGGAGTTTACCGTGCCCCTCTAATAGGCTAATCCACGGAACTCCCCACCACTGCAGTAGCTAATCTTTAATCCACCAATCGATCAAATCTCAATGGCATAGCATGGCAATTACATTACTAACCAATTTATCAAGGTAAAACAGATAGTTCATATTTTTCAACACAAGTATAAATTCAACCAATCATGCCAATTTATCACAAGCCATTTAATTTAAAACCATAAATTTACAACATAAGCAGGCAGTCTCCAATTACTCTATTTTCAAAACCAGTATTCAATTTTTCAGAAAATTTATAAAATCATTTTATAAAATCACAAATTTTCCTAAAACATAGCAATTTACCATTTAAACCCATTTTTCATAAAATCACACAATTGTATAAAACTACTCTAGATAATTAAGATGATAATAAGTTCACTCACAGTATTAGGAGTAGAAATACTCTTATTTTTAGTTCGCGGGTACAGTCCTTTACCCGTTTCCAATGGCTCACCACCTAGCCATAATCCATGATACATATTCCAATTAAATTGTGTCTAATAGTCATAAGCTATTTAAGGCTCGATATATATGCATGATATGAAATGAAAAATGCACGGGTAGCCATCTAGACCCGGTATTGGCCTAAGTTGACTTTTCATCTGATAAATTGGCCCATGCGTCCAATTTCACTCCAACTTGCTCCATTTCTTTTCCAATCCCTCAACTCACCAAACACAACTAATTAACACACAATTAGGAAAAATTTATCTTCACTTTTCTTCTTGGAACTTTCGGCCAACAATGGTACACTAACTCCGTGATTTTTCCTACTTAATTTTCTCTCCATAATTCATTAATTCCTACACCAAAAACTATTATTTCTTAATCAAATCACCTAGAATAACATCCCATTCTTCCTCATTATTCACTTAGAGAATTCGGCTATTGATGGGCACCAAACCTTTGGTGGTTTTCTTCACTTGTTTTCATGCTACACATCATTAATCACCTAAAAACACTAACATACCTAAAAATCAAACCAATCCAAGATCATTCTCTCTCCATACCCATTTTGACCAGCCATGAATTCATCATGAAAACATGTAATTTAACCATGGAAATTAAGGGAAAATGCATGGGTAAGGTAAATCACTAGCAAAATCAAAGAAATTTTACCTTTGCTTGATCAAATCCTTGAATTCCAACACTTTCTCTTTGATTTTTCCCACCTAGGGTTTGTTCTTCCTTGGTTTCTCTTCTCTTCTGGTTTGGCTGATCACTATGGGAGAAATGGGCTGATTTTTTGCCTTTTTATAAAGAAATAATAAAATAATAAAAACATGACACATGGCATTTCCTTATTGGTTCAAATTTTAAATATTTGACTTTTAATTCTTTAATTCTCCACCACACATTTCTCATGTTTATCCATTTCCATGATGAATAAAATCCCTTGGTCTTGACAAGTGTCGAGGGTGAAAATTTACCGATTTGCCCCCTGAATGGCAAAATTACCATTTTGCCCATATACTCCAAATTATACCGAAACTAAAATTTTTCACTTCTAAACCTCAAATCATACTCCAATAAGTCAAATGGGGCCAAAAATCTTTTCCAAAAATTCCCATTTTATCCCCAAGTGGCAAATGACCATTTTGCCCCTAGATAGTAAAAATTTTGGTTTGACTCCAAATTGATCCTCGAACTCCGAATTACCATTTTGAGTCATCCCTGAACTGTGAAACTCTTAATTTCACCTTAAATTCCTATTTGAACTAGTTTGAGGCTTAATCGACTTAATGGTACCAATAGGGGCAATATCGTCTTTTAACGATTGCTTGAAATTCCTAAATATGTAAACATTCTATTGAGCATGTAAATGACGTCGTAATTATTTTATAGAATAGGGTTTGACAGGTGTGGTTCAGTGTGAAGCAATGGGAGTTCTTGAGTGTGAATTTCGTGGACTTCGTTGAGATGTTCAACCATTTTCATTAATTTGGCAATCTGTCTTTTGATTTCTAGAAGATCATGTCCAAACCCTTCTTGATTGTGCTCTGGTGCACTTATCCTTGCTTCCAATTAATGTTCCATATCTTTCAACTCTGTTGACTCATATCAAAATAAATTAGAAAAGAAATTTGAAATTTTACTAAAAATTTTATATATGTATTCCATAAAAATGGATTTATTCTTTTTCCTTCAAACCTAATAAAATTATATGATTCTTTATTATTGGAGGAATATGGAGAAAAAGAAACATGAAATGAATATATGCATATGAATGAAAATATGTCACATGCATGAATGCGTGAAATGCAATGATGCTTTGATGAATGGATGAGGTACTATACAATGAAGTGCCCTTAAAATGTGAGAAAACTTAAACATTGTACACGCAATGCGAGTACAATAAGAACCATATTATTAAAAATCATGTAAAGTGAAAAATGCAAAAAATTATTCAGAACTAAAATCTATTTTGTCACGACCCGGTACTCCCTTCGAGCTCGTGACAACCTCCGCGATGTCTAGATAGACATTCATTACCCAAAATATCAACCGAAACCTCACAAGGCTCTTGCATCAATTGTACATCTCCCTTGTGAGCAACAGTTACTAAATATCATGTTTTAAGGAAATATAAACTATTTTTAAATAAAAAACAAACAAAAAGTAATTTTTGCCATACAGGGGTATTTTGGTCATTTTTACTCAAAAAATTTTGAAACCTAGTGAAAATACAACATAGGATCGAAAAATATACATTTCTTGTCTAAAAATAATTTTAGTAATCTAAATCATCCATTTAAAATGAAATTATTGCTAATCAAGCTAAATAATAATATTAAATAAAATATTGTATTTTCTTATAAAACAATATTTATAGAATCCTGCATAAACAATTTTTGTAGCGTAAGAGTAAAATAAATTCATATATATAATAGCACACTAAACCAGGTATACAGAAATATTCTACAATGACATGTGGGCCCCAATATAACCTAAAATATATAAGACTGTAGACCTTCGATTTTTAAGGATGCAAATCCAAAAGCAATCCTCAACAAAATCGGCTGTCTACAGACTATCTTAAGCCTAAAATGGGTGAAAAGAAGGGGTGAGTTTTATAAACCCAGTGAGTAAGAAAGGTTCATCTATAATATCTAAAGCCGAGTAAATGGAGACAGTTAAATCATCCCATCATAATATAATTCATAACATTAAAAACTCATTTCAATTCATATAAAACAATTACATTTCATCAAAATAATCAACAAGGCTTATGATTCTCTTAAAAACTTGGTTTGTGCCAAAACTTGTACTCGGTGACAACTTGGCCCAAGCATCCAACCGAGTCTGCCAAGGATGTTAAAACGACATATACCCATAAAACATGTTTTTTACTTTTAAAACATAGCCATTCCTTGGCGTTGGCTGAGTTTCATCCTCACGTGGTGGTTCGGCATGAAGTGAACTCTAAACTTACCTTAGGAAATACCCTCTGAGCCTCTCGTACTAAGGTAAAATATAACGAGGCTTACCGTGCCCCTCTAATAAGCTGGTCCACGGAAACCAGCCCACTGCATTAAGCTAATCAAATAACCCACCAAATCAATAAAAATTTTGACAGCATGACATGGCTAATATGATATTACCTAGCCTGTCAAGGTAAAACAAAACAGTTCATATAATCCACAAACCACAAATCCAGCCATTCATGCCATCACATTTCATAAGCCATCAATTTAAACCATATATATATATATAGATAACACAAGTATATGGTCTCCACTTAATCAATTTCCAAAATCATCATTGAATTGCAAAATAATTTATAAATCTCATTCATTTAACCAACACTTAACTTATAAAACATAAAAATCTACGATTTAAGTTCATTATTCTTTAAAATCATAAAAACGAATATAAACTACTTTAGATAGTTAAGGTGAACATTTGATTACTCACAATAGCGGGAGTTTGGAGTACTCCTATTCTTGGTCCTCGGGTATGATATCTTCACCCTTATCAGAGGGGTCACCACCTATACATAATACACGACACGTAATTCAATATATTTGTGCTAAATTGTTATAAAACTATTTCAGGCTCTATATGAATGCATGAAATTGAATGCAAATTGTTCTAATAATCACTTAAAGACGCTGTTCTACGTGGGTTCAATCATAAAGCCTGACCTTATAAAATCTCGTCATGACATACATGTGATGATAGCATGATTGCATGCTAGGAGAGTCCCGAAAAATTTACAAAAGTCGGTATTATACCTAAAGGTAGAACAAAGTTGATTTAATCATCGAACTAGATCAAATTGGAATTTTAAGGTGAGATTAAGAGTTTCACAGTCGATGGATGACTCAAAATGGTAATTTGGAGTTTGAGGATCAATTTAGAGTCAAACCGAAATTTTTACTATCTAAGGGCAAAATGGTCATTTGCCACCTGGGGACAAAGTGAGAATTTTAGAAAAGATTTTTTTGGCCCCATTTGACTTATTGGAGTATGATTTGAGGTTTAGAAGTGAAAAATTTTAATTTCGGTATAATTTGAAGTATAGGGGTAAACTGGTAATTTTGCCATCCTAGAGGCAAAATTGTAATTTTCCACCACCAGGACATTTGTCCAGCACATGGTCTTCCTTTATCCTCATTTTTGACCTTTGACTAATATGTGGTGGAGATAAAAAGTTTAAATTTTTAAAGTTTTAAAAATAGACCAATAAGAAAATGCCATGTGTCAAGCTTAGGATATTTTATTATTTAACTTAAAAATCAGCATAAATCAGGCCATTACTCTCCAAATATTCGGCCAAGCAAGGAAGAGAGGGAAAGAAAGGAAGAGCAAACCCTAGGTGAGGAATTTCAAGAGAAAAAGTGTGGAAAATCAAGGAAAACAAGTGAAAAAGGTAGGATTTTTCAACTCAAGCTTGAAATCTATTTTCCTTAAGCATTTCTCCTTATTTTTCATGCTTAAATTACATGTTTTTAGGATGAATTGTTGGCTGATCAAAATGGTTATGGAGAGAGAATGAAGTTAGATTAATTTGATTTTAAGTTATGTTAGTGTTTTTACTTAGTTTAGCATATTTAGAAACAAAACAACAAGAAAAGAATTCATTTTCCTCCATTACCATTATTGGCCGAATTTTGTGGGGGAATATTGGCTGCTGATCTTGATGTTTATTTGAGGAATTATGATGAATAATGATGAATTATGAGCCTAGAAAAGTAATGAGAATTTTCGGAGTAAAAATATGAATTTTTACCCACTAGGGGTATTTTCGTAATTTACTGTCGAGACTGATAATTTGCACCACACTGAGGGACATTAAGTCAATTTGGGTGCAATTGATGTATAGAAACTGAAAAAAATTAATTTAGAGTTTAAACGGATGCGTATATCAATTTATCGAGGAAAAGACCGAAATAGGCTAACACCGCGTTTAGGCAAAATTTAGACATTTTTGCATTTTATATCATGCATTAGTAGTCTAAATTAGTTTAATTTCAATTTAGTACCAATGTAGTGAGTTTCTCAATTTTGTACTGTGTCAAGGTGACGAGTCCTTCGATAAAGGCAAGGGAATTGCATCCGCGGACCAGTAGTCTGAGTATTTCGAGAATCGACACTCTAGACATTGTGAGTAAACTTACTGTCATTTTAATTATCTAGGGTGATTTTTAGATGATTTCATTAATTCTATGGAAAAATGAATTTAAAAAGGTAAATTTTCATGTTTTATGAATAAAGGTGTTCCAATGAAATTAATTTATAAATTGTTTTGAAATTGATAGTGATTTTGAAAAATAGATTACACAGAGGCTGTTAATTGTGGCAATTTAATTGTTTAAATTGATTGGCTTATGATAAATCGGGCATGATTGGTTAGTTGGCAATTGTATTGAAATACGAATTGTTTGGTTGCCTTGAAAGACTGCGAATTATAAAATTACCATATCATGTTATTGAGTTTTATTGTATGGCAGATTATATATTAATTAATCACTGCAGTAGGGGGTTTTTGTGGACCAGCCTTTTAGAGGGGCACAGTAAACCCCATTATATTCTTACTTCGAACGGAGAGGCGCGTAGGGTATCTTCTGGGGTAAAGCTTAGGGTTCACTTCACGTTAAACCACCACGTGAGGGGGAACTGAGCTAACGCCAAGGAACGACTATGTTTTCAAAACAAAAACATGATTTATGTGAAATGTGAATTTTAATAGCCTTGGCGGTCTCGGTAGGATGCCTCGGCCAAGGTGTCCTTGAGAATGGATTTATGGCACAAGCCTAGTTTTTATGAAATTCATAAGCCTCTTCACGTATTTTAAATGAAATGTATTCTAATGCTGTGACCTAGTTTACGATGATTTACTTTATTGTCTCCATGTACTCAACTCTAGATGTTTATGATGATGTCTGTTTACTCATTGAGATTTTATAATCTCACCACCCTCCTTTCCACCCATTTCAGGTTCAGTATAGACTGTAGATAGCTGATCTCATCGAGGACTACCGTTGGATCTGTATTTTCCAAATTGTAGGTTCACAATCCTATTTACTTTTGTTTATTCGGGGGCCCTCTTGTTATTGTAAATTAAATTAAATATTTTGGCTTACTGTATTACAGTATGTATAAATTTATTTAGCTTTTACGTTGCAAAAATTATTTACGTATAACTCTATAAATATTGTTTTATAAGAAAATAGAATATTTTACTTAATATTTTTTTTATTTTCTTATTATATTGAAATAACCATAATTTCGTTTTAAATGAAGATTTTAGACTTTTAAACTCATTTTGAATATGAATTATGTGTTTTGTACTTGTATATTACATTTTAGCCAGTTTTGAAATTTTTGAGAAGAATGACCAAAATACGCCTATGAGAGAAAAAAATTAATATTTTATTTGTTTTAAGTTGGAAATAACTTAAAATCTTATAGAACACGATATTTGACAATGGTTGCTCACAAGGGAAATGAGAAACTGATAGTAAAGCCTTGCGGGGTTTCGGGTTGACATCCCGGGCAATGAGTGTCTACCGAGACACCGCGACGGTTGTCACGGGCTCGAGGGGAGTACCGGGTCGTGACAATTATATTGGTATCAGAGCTTTTGGTTTTAAAGATCAAAGTTTTTAGTTTTAAAGTGGTTTTAAAAATTTACAGTATCAGTGTGGCCCCGGATTAAGTTAGGTTAGGTTGAATAGAATGCATACATCTGCATATAGAGCCTAAGGTTGCCTAAACTTGCTCGTATTCTTTTATAGATTATAATGCCTCCTCGACGCGGACGCCCACCTCTTACTAGATCGGTTGGGAAGGGAAGAGGTCGTTCCCAACGTCGTCAGCTAGATGCAGTAGGGGAAGAATCGGCTGTATTTACTATTCAGGCAGCACCTGTTGCTGAGTAGGTCGAGACTCCTCCACTTCCTCCATCTCCTCCGCCACCTACTAGCATTCTCGCCATGCATACTGAGGTAGCACAAGCATTGGCAGCTTTCTTTACCGTAATGGCTGGTCAAGCTCAAACTAGTCAAGTTCCACCTATAGTGCCTCCAGCTACTCCTTTAGTTCCACCATCAGTACAGGATGTATCCATTTCCAAGAAGCTAAAAGAGGCTAGACAGCTCGATTGTGTGTCTTTCGTGGTGAGTTGGATGCCACTGTGGCAAAGGATTGGATTAATCAGGTTTCAGAGACTCTCTCTAATATGAGATTAGATGACGACATGAAATTGATAGTGGCTACGAGATTATTAGAAAAGAGGGCTCGTACTTGGTGGAATTCGGTGAAGTCCTGTTCCACTACTCCTCAAACATGGTCTAACTTCCTCAGAGAATTCGATGGTAAGTATTTCACTTATTTCCATCAGAAAGAAAAGAAAAGAGATTTTCTGAGCTTGAAACAAGGAAATCTAACGGTAGAGGAGTATGAGACTCGTTTTAAAGAGTTGATGTTATATGTGCCGGATCTGGTGAAATCTGGGCAAGATCAGGCTAGCTATTTTGAGGAAGGGCTTTGTAATGAGATTAGAGAGCGGATGACAGTGATTGATAGGGAGCCACATAAGGGGGTGGTACAGATGGCTTTACGGGCTGAGAAGCTCGCGATTGAGAATAAGAGGATTTGGACTGAGTTTGCAAAAAGGAAGAATCCTGATATGTTTTTTAGTCAGCCAATAAAAAGAGGCAAGGACTCAGTGACGTCAGGGAGCATTACTTCTGTTTCCATGACATCTCCTCGACCTCCATTTCCACTATCACAGCAGAGACCTTAGAGGTTTAGTAGATCTGCTATGACTGATTCTGGGAAGAGTTTCGGAGGTTCTGACAGATGCAGAAATTGTGGGAATTATCATGTTGGGCTGTGTAGGGGGCCTACACTATGTTTTCATTGTGGTCATATTAAGAGTAATTGCCCACGGTTAGGACGAACCAATGTAGCTGCATTATCTCCACCAGCTCGCACTGATATGTAGAGGAGAGATTCTTCTGGGTTACCACTGAGACAAGGAGTAGCCATACGGTCTGGTGTGGAGAGTAATACCTCGATACATCCACCTTCAAGACCACAGACTCGTACCTCGACAAGAGTTTTCACTGTGACGGAAGATGAGGCACAGGTCTGACTTGGAGCAGTGACAGGTATTATGTCTTTATTTGATAAAAATGCTTATGTTTTGATAGATTCTGGCTCATATAGATCTTATGTGAGTATAGCATTTGCATCAATTGCTGATAAAAACCTGTCACCATTAGAGGGAGAAATTGTAGTGCATACCCCTTTAGGAGAACAATGGATTAGAAATACTTGCTATAGAGACTGTGGGGTAAGGGTAGGTGAGGAAGAATTTAGGGGTGACTTAGTTCCTTTAGAGATCTTGGATTTTGATCTAATATTGGGTATGGACTGGTTAACTGCACATCGAGCGAATGTGGATTATTTTCGAAAAGAAGTTATTCTTCGAAATTCGGAAGGAGTAGAGATTGTGTTTGTAGGGGAACGTCGAGTATTACCGTCTTGTGTAATCTCAGCTATCAAAGCTTCAAAATTAGTGCAAAAAGGGTATCCGGCTTATTTGGCACATGTGATTGATACTTCAAAGGGGGAACCTAAGTTAGAGGATGTCCCAATAGTAAGTGAGTTTCTTGATGTATTTCCTGATGATTTACCGGGACTACCTCCTGATCGAGAGCTTGAGTTCCCTATTGACTTACTTTCGGGTATTGCACCTATTTTTATCCCTCCATATAGAATGGTTCCGGCAGAGTTGAAGGAACTGAAGGTCTAGCTTCAAGATTTGGTAGATAAAGGTTTCATTCACCCTAGCATTTCTCCTTCGGGAGCACCAGTCCTATTTGTAAAGAAGAAGGATGGCACTCTCGATTGTGTATCGATTACCGTTAACTGAATCGAGTGACCATCAAGAATAAATACCCTTTACCCCGGATCGATGATCTTTTTGATCAATTACGAGGTGCTATGGTGTTTCCAAAGATTGATTTGAGGTCTGGATATTATTAGTTGAAGATTAAGGAGCAGGATGTACCCAAGACTGCCTTCAGGATGCGTTATGGGCATTATGAGTTTCTGGTGATGCCGTTTGGTTTGACTAATGCCCTGACAGTTTTTATGGATCTTATGAACAAGGTGTTCCATCCATACTTGGATAAGTTTGTGATAGTGTTCATAGATGACATCCTGGTTTATTCGAAGAATGATGATGAACATGTTGCCCATTTGCGCATTGTGTTGCAAACTTTGCGCGAGAGACAACTCTATGCTAAGTTCTCTAAATGTGAGTTCTGGTTAAAGAAAGTGGTTTTCTTGGACATGTGGTGTCCAGAGCTGGAATTTATGTCCATCCCAAGAAGATTGAGGCAATCTTACAACGGGAGCAACCAAGAACGATAACAGAGATTCGTAGTTTCCTTGGCTTAGCCGGTTATTATCGGAGATTTGTTCAGGGATTTTCATTTATAGCAGCTCTTTTGACTCATTTGACTCGTAAAGGAGTTAAGTTTGAGTGGGATGATGTTTGTGAGAATCGATTTCAGGAGCTAAAGAACCGATTAACCTCCGCTCCCGTTTTAACACTTCTTGTTAATGCAAAAGAATTTGTGGTATACAATGATGCATCTAAGTTGGGATTAGGGTGTGTGTTGATGCAGGATGAGAAGGTAATAGCTTATGCTTCTTGGTAGTTAAAGAAGCACGAGACGAATTACCCTACTCATGACTTGGAGTTAGCAGCAGTAGTCTTCGCATTGAAGATTTGGAGACATTATTTATATGGTGAGCGTTGTCATATTTTTACTGATCATAAAAGCTTGAAATATTTGCTCACCCAGAAAGAGCGTAATTTAAGACAGAGACGATGGTTGGAATTGATTAAGGATTATGACTTGGTGATTGATTATCATCCGGGAAAGGTAAATGTTATAGCGGATGCTTTAAGTCGTAAATCCTCATCTTCATTAGTAGTACTTCAGAGTTCTTATTTTTCAATATTACTTGAGATGAAATCTCTAGGGATCTAGTTGAATAATGGTGAGGATGGAACCCTACTTGCTAGTTTCGTTGTGAGACCTTCATTGTTGAATCAGATCAGAGAATTGCATAAATCTAATGATTGGTTGAAACGGGAAGTTTAAAAGCTGCAAAATGGAAAAACTAGTGAGTTTAGACTCAGCGATGATGGTACTTTGATGCTTAGAGACCGAATTTGTGTCCCTAAGGATGATCAGTTGAGACGAGCTATTCTGGAGGAAGCTCATTCTTCCGCCTACGCTTTACATCCCGAAAGCACCAAGATGTATTGGACTATTAAAGAAAGTTATTAGTGGCCGGGTATGAAATGAGACATAGCAGAGTTTGTAGCGAAATGTCTCACATGCCAACAGATCAAGGCGGAGCATAAAAAATGGTCAGGTACTCTTCAGCCTTTACCGATTCCTGAATGGAAGTGGGAACACGTGACTATGGACTTTGTATTGGGTTTACCGCGGACACAAAGTGGGAAGGATGCTATTTGGGTGATTATGGATAGATTGACTAAGTCCGCCCATTCGTGGCTATCCATAGCACGTATTCTATTGAGAGGCTGGCAAGACTTTATATAGATGAGGTTGTGAGATTACATGGAGTTCCAGTTTCTATTGTGTCAGATTGAGACCCTCGATTTACTTCTCGATTTTGGCTGAAATTTTAGGAAGCTCTTGGAACTAAATTGAGATTTAGTACTGCCTTTCATCCGCAAACAGATGGTCAATCTGAGAGAACTATTCAGACCTTGGAGGATATGTTACGGGCTTGTGTCATTGACTTTATTGGGAGTTAGGACAGACACTTGCTATTGGTGGAGTTCGCGTATAATAACAGTTTTCAGTCTAGTATTGGGATGGCACCATACGAGGCTTTGTATGGAAGGAAGTGCCGAACTCCGCTTTGTTGGGATGAAGTAGGTGAGAGGAAATTAGTGAATGTGGAATCGATTGATCTGACAAATGATAAGGTGAAGGTTATCCGAGAGCGGTTAAAGACAGCTCAAGATAGGCAGAAGAATTATTCTGATAGACGAAGGAAAGATTTGGAGTTTAAAGTTGATGATAAAGTTTTTCTTAAGGTTTCTCCTTGGAAAGGTAATAATTTGAAAATTTTGAAGTATTAAATCTTATTTGATTAAACTGTTGTGATAATTTATGGTATTTATTGGATAATGAAAGGTGTAATTCGATTTACGAAGAGGGGAAAGCTTAATCCGAGATACATTGGACCTTTTCGTATTATTGAAAGGATTGGGCCAGTGGCTTACAGACTTGAATTACCCCCGGAGTTAGATAGGATTCATAATGTCTTCCACGTCTCGATGTTGAAAAAGTATGTTCCCGATCCTTCCCATATTCTAGAGACACCTCCAATTGAGTTGCATGAAGATTTGAAGTTCGAGGTGTAGCCGGTATGTATTCTAGATCGAAAGGATCGAGTGTTGAGGAACAAGAGCATTCCAATTGTGAAAGTATTGTGGAAAAATGCTCGAATGGAAGAAATAACGTGGGAAGTCAAGCACTAGATGAGGAACCAATATCCACATCTTTTCTTGGAATCTCGTAAGTGAAATTTTGAGGTCAAAATTTTATTTTAAGGGGGTTAGTGTTGTAAAGCTTGACCTTATAAAATACACGTCATGACATACATGTGATGATAGCATGATTGCATGCTAGGAGAGTCCTGAAAAATTTACAAAAGTCGGTATTGTACCTAGAGGTAGAACAAAGTTGATTTAATCCTCGAACTAGATCAAATAAGAATTTTAAGGTGAGATTAAGAGCTTCACAGTCCATGGATGACTCAAAATGGTAATTTGGAGTTTGAGGATCAATTTGGAGTCAAACCAGAATTTTCACTATCTAGGGGCAAAATGGTCATTTGCCACCTTGGGACAAAGTGAGAATTTTAGAAAAGATTTTTTTGGCCCCATTTAACTTATTGGAGTATGATTTGAGTATTGGAGTACGATTTGAGGTTTAGAAGTGAAAAATTTTAATTTCAGTATAATTAAAAGTATAGGGGTAAAATGGTAATTTTACCACCCCAGGGGCAAAATTGTAATTTTCCACCACCAGGACATTTGTCCAGCACATGGTCTTCCTTTATCCTCATTTCTTACCTTTGACTAATCATGTGGTGGAGATAAAAAGTTTAAATTTTTAAAGTTTTAAAAATGGACCAATGAGAAAATGCCATGTGTCAAGCTTAGGATATTTTATTATTTAACTTAAAAATCAGCATAAATCAGCCCATTACTCTCCAAATATTCGGCCAAGCAAGGAAGAGGGGGAAAGGAAGGAAGAACAAACCCTAGGTGAGGAATTTCAAGAGAAAAAGTGTGGAAAATCAAGGAAAACAAGTGAAAAAGGTAGGATTTTTCAACTCAAGCTTGAAATCTATTTTCCTTAAGCATTTCTCCTTATTTTCCATGCTTAAATTACATGTTTTTATGATGAATTGTTGGCTGATCAAAATGGGTATGGAGAGAGAATGAAGTTAGATTAATTTGATTTTAAGTTATGTTAGTGTTTTTACTTAGTTTAGCATATTTAGAAACAAAACAACAAGAAAAGAATTCATTTTCCTCCATTACCATTATTGGCTGAATTTTGTGGGGGAATATTGGCTGCTGATCTTGATGTTTATTTGAGGAATTATGATGAATAATGATGAATTAGGAGCCTAGAAAAATAATGGGAATTTTCAGAGCAAAAATACAAATTTTTACCCACTAGGGGTATTTTCGTAATTTGCTATCGGGACTGATAATTTGCACCACACTGTGGGACATGAAGTCAATTTGGGTGCAATTGAGGTATAGAAATTGAAAAAAAATTAATTTGTAGTTTAAACAGACGCGTATATCGATTTATCGAGTAAAAAACCGAAATAGGCTAACACCGCGTTTAGGCAAAATTTAGACATTTTTACATTCCATATCATGCAATAGTAGTCTAAATTAGTTTAATTTCAATTTAGTACCAATGTAGTGTGTTTCTCAATTTTGTACTGTGTCAAGGTGACGAGTCCTCCGATAAAGGCAAGGGAATTGCATCCGAGGACCAGTAGTCTGAGTATTTCGAGAATCGGCACTCTAGACATTGTGAGTAAACTTACTGTCATTTTAATTATCTAGGGTGATTTTTAGGTGATTTCATTAGTTCTATGGAAAAATGGATTTAAAAAGGTAAATTTTCATGTTTTATGAATAAAGGTGTTCCAATGAAATTAATTTATAAATTGTTTTGAAATTAATAGTCATTTTGAAAAATAGAGTACACGGAGGCTGTTAATTGTGGCAATTTGATTGTTTAAATTGATTAGCTTATGATAAATCGGGCATGATTGGCTAGTTGGTAATTGTTTTGAAATACGAATTGTTTGGTTGCCTTGAAAGACTGCGAATTACAAAATTGTCATATCATGTTATTAAGTTTTATTGTATGGTAGATTATATATTAATTAATCACTACAGTATGGGTTTCTGTGGACTAGCCTTTTAGAAGGGCACAGTAAACCCCATTATATTCTTACCTCGAACGGAGAGGCACGTAGGGTATTTCCTGGGGTAAAGTTTAGGGTTCACTTCACATCAAACCACCACGTGAGGGGGAACTCAGCCAACGCCAAGGAACGGTTATGTTTTCAAAACAAAAACATGATTTATGTGAAATGTGAATTTTAATAGCCTTGGTGGTCTCGGTAGGATGCCTCGGCCAAGGTGTCCCTGAGAATGGATTTATGGCACAAGCCTAATTTCTATGAAATTCATAAGCCTCTTCACGTATTTTAAATGAAACGTATTCTAATGCTGTGACCCAGTTTACGATGATTTACTTTATTGTCTCCATGTACTTAACTCTAGATGTTTATGATGATGGCTGTTTACTCATTGGGATTTTATAATCTCCCCACCCTCCTTTCCACCCATTTCAAGTTCAGTATAGACTGTAGATAGCTGATCTCATCGAGGACTACCGTTGGATCTGCATTTTCCAAACCGTAGGTTCATAGTCCTCTTTACTTTTGTTTATTCAAGGGCCCTCTTGTTAGTGTAAATTAAATTAAATATTTTGGCTTACTGTATTACAGTATGTATAAATTTATTTAGCTTTTACGCTGCAAAAATTATTTACGTATAACTCTATAAATATTGTTTTATAAGAAAATATAATAGTTTACTTAATATTTCTTTTATTTTCTTATTATATTCAAATAACCATAATTTCGTTTTAAATGAAGATTTTAGACTTTTAAACTCATTTTGAATATGAATTATGTGTTTTGTACTTGTATATTACATTTTAGCTAGTTTCGAAATTTTTGAGAAAAATGACCAAAATACCTCTATGAGACAAAAAAACTAATATTTTATTTGTTTTAAGTTGGAAATAGCTTAAAATCTTTTAGAACACGATATTTGACAGTGGTTGCTCACAAGGGAAATGAGAAACTGATAGTAAAGCCTTGCGAGATTTCGGGTTGACATCCCGGGCAATGAGTGTCTACCGAGACACCGCGACGGTTGTCACGGGCTCGAGGGGAGTATAGGGTCGTGACATCAATTATGATCGGATTGAATTTGTATTTGACCTAACTCGAACTATACACTGTTGGATTAACAAAAACATCTTATTCAACTTCAAATATATTCATTACACTTCCAATATTCCAAATACACCAAAGTACCTCAATGAGCTTGATTGTGACTTAATTCATCGTAATCAAAATTCATTTTGATTATGAACTAACGTGCTAATCAGTGTTAAAACAGTCCAATAAATCCATCTACATCATTAGGAATCAAATCCAAGTCCATTTACTATGATTTTCTCATTATTGTTCAAGTCATTTACTAAAGGAACTATACTTTTTGATAGCCATTTTCGATATCTGATACCATAAATCATCAATTACGAGCTAAATAACATGAAATACAACAAAATCCATCATCAACATGTCATCTATAAAATTCAGCCAAAGAGGGTTGTTGAAGGGCATGTGATTTTCTTGCTTGTTTTTCATGCCAAACATCATCAAACAACTAAAAACACTAAGATATCATGAAATCTAGCAAAATCCATCATCAAAACCTCTCTCCCTATGTTCGGCCAGCAAGTATTCCCTCATGAAAACTTGTGTTTCATCCATAGAAAATGAAAAAGAAAGCATGGGAAAGGTAGATCTTAAGCTAAAATTGAAAAATCTTACCTTTGATTGTTTTGTTCTTTGAAATTCAACAAATTTCTCTTGAATTTTCCTCTCTAGGGTTTGTTTCTAGTCCTTTCTCTTTGTTCTTTGCTTTGGCCGGCCATGAAGAATGAAATGGGAGAGTTTATGTTGATTTTATAAAGGAAATTATAAAAATATTAAAGCTTGACATGTGTCACCATGTGATTAGTCCATGGTTAAAACTTAACAATTAAGCATTTTCTCACCACCACATGTAATCTCTTAATTATCCAAAGTATAAAATAATAATAGGTGAAATTCATGGGCTTGACAAGTGTTATGGTGGTGTAATATTTTAAAAATTCCAATTACGTCCTCGTGAACATGTAATATGACTATTTTGGCCTTATGTTCGAAAAAATGTTGAAATTAAAATTTTTCATTTCTCAAATTCAAATCATGCTCTAATTAGTCAAACTTGGTCAAAAATTTCGTCCAACATTCCAATTTTGCCCTCGAGTGGCAAAATGACCATTTTGCCCCTACATTATAAAAATTCCTAATTTGACTCCAAATTAATCCTCGAACTCTGAATCACCATATTAAAACATTCTAAGGTTCAATAACTCTCAAATACATCCTAAAATCTCTATTCAAACTAGTTCGAGGTTTTAATCGACTTAATTGTACCACTAGGTACGATACCGACTTTTAACGATTCTCCGAGGCATCCCAGTATGTAGATATGCTATCAAGTATATGAATGACATGACAAGTATATAACAGAGTAGGGCTTAACATTTTTTTTTTGAAAGGAATGCAAGGAACAAAAGATCCTTTTTATTTCTCTTTTCATTTCTCTCTTAATGGAAAACCCTTCTCTCCTTTTTATTTCTTTTCTTATTCACGAGAAAAAAGAATTGAAAGAATTTAATTTTTTTATTTTCATAATTTTTTCAAAGGAAAAAAGAAATAAAAGAAAAGACTTTATTTGTTTACCAAAATATAGAGAATGGGGAGTGTTCCTTCACGTGTTCCTAATTAAAAAGGTGTATATTCTCACATGTAGGGCTCTAACTAGGAGGAGGCTAGTCATGGTATTCTATATGCTGAGTTCGTGGTTTGAAAGAAGCTAAAAGGTTCCCAAATTGCTCCTCACTGTCATCCACTCAGACTAGTAAGGCACCCTAATCCTCACCCAGTATAGGCTACAAACGGATTAGGTTCAATCTGAGTGGGAGTTTCACTAGCCCATGTAGAGGTTATCACTTCACGAGAGCGTAGCTACTAAAACACCTCCTAATGAAGGAAAAAGCCAAGGTATAAGGCTTATACATAAATACAAAAATATGTCGTATGTGAAGGAACGATCGACTTTTAACCACTCTTCTCATGCCCCGCTATCCTTGGATTCCCGCAATTATTAAAAGAAATAGATGAATAAATAGCAATGCAACAATAAATGCACCAATAACAATGCACAAAATATATGCTAGAAATTAAAGAAGATTAAATCATTTAAGGCTTAGGATAACATATAATTAATTAATGGCTTGACTTTCTATGTCCCCAGTGTAGTCGTCATCTGTCGTAATGTGCGGATCTGGGAACCCGACCACTAGAAGTGAGAAATTTAGGAGTTGCCACCAATCTTTTTATCTAGATGTGATTGGTCACCTAATGACTCAATTCTAATCGATGAGATCCTAAATTAATTTTAGGTCCGACGAAAGAACGTTAAACTAGTTTACGATTTTTAGAGTTAGGTTCGCGAGTACGGTTACGTACGGGGAAGGATTAGCACCCCTGTGATGCCCGTTCCGCGAACGATACCATTTAATTATAGAATATCCTATTGGAGCTTTAATTCGTAAATTTATTATGTTTACTTAGTTATCATTTTATTTATTTTACCCTCTATTTTATTAGTAAATTAAAACACTTTATTTAACTTTATGGGTGTGACATGTACAAGATGCATTTGTGAAATGCATGGTATAAAATACAAATAATGTCTAAGGAAAACCTTTTATTGGGGATATTTTTCGGATTAGCCCATCATACTGGTGGGATCCAAAAATATTCTCTCACTTAGAGAATCATCTAGGAAACTTGCCTTCGCAAATTTAACGAATAAATCTCATCATCAAGGTAATCATTTGTGTTTTAACAAAAATAATATTTTCGTAAATGCAGACCTATTATGAGCAGAAGCCGTTTTATTAAAGATATTCTCCAAGCCCTCTTATCGTATTGGTGGGACTCGGAGGTGTCTTTTCACCAAGAGAATTTCCTTAAAAAAACTTGCCTTTTTCAAGATTCTTTGGAAACTCCCATCTATTGGGATGAGCCTTGCAGCCAATTGGGATTGATTGAGGCTTGATTCTAATCATGCAACAGTATCATTCATGTTGAATGATTAGAGGTTTTCCTTCATCAATAAGAAATTAATTATAATGAGTTATAAGTCTAATTGGATGAAGTCCATCAAATTAATATGCCTTGCAAGGAAACTGTAATGGGTTGCAGTTATGAGATTCCTATGCATCAAAGCATAATCTTAAAATGTTCCTAGTCAATGTATCATTGAGGCTGGACATCAATGATACTTAGAGACTGGTATATTCTATGTTCCTTACTTTGGAAGTAAGTAATCAATCTCATAGACTGAAGTATAGAGATACTTGGAACTAGAATACAGGTGCTTGCCTAGAAGAGCAAGTTCGCTGAACATGACCCGCCATGAGAAGTGCATTTGGTAATACACTTTAGTGTCTATGCAACACTTCTCATGTGTCAGTTGTGTAAATACTCCCTAGACTTGAGACACCAGGTTATCTTATGTGTGGAGTGCTATGCTTTGATTTCATCCCTATGGGTGCCTAACCAAGGACGCCAAAACAGAATGCTTTTGGGTATAGTATGAAGCATGTGAAGGTAAATGAGTGGTCAAGATAAAAATCATCACCTCAAGTGTTTTAGAGGACATATCCTATCAGTACTTGGTTAACATTAGCTTATTGAAGTCCTTGACTAAGGCGACATGGAGATTACGAAAAGGTTTCATAACTCTCTATAAAGCTAATGCTATAATTGCAAGAACAAATATGAAGGTCAATAAGAGTAGACATTGTACCAAGCTCTTATCATATCTGGGATATCTGATGAGGGAATGAATTACATTGATAGATTGTACACTGAAAGGTTGTCAAAGAACCCTTTGACTCTCCCAACAATTGGGTGGCCATGATGTATTGCTAGATGCCAATAGTGGTCTATGGAATTGATTATAAACTAATTGATTGAAATTTATATTAATCAATTAAGTCATTAATCAATTCCATTGCCAACATGTTGGGAACCTAATGGGTCACACACAATGATTGCATATGAATTAAATTGGGCGAGTGACGATTTAAGTTAGACTTAAATCACATGCTTGGTAATTAACTTCTATAAACTTAATTAAAAGAGTTTAATTAAGTTTTAGGCATAATTATAAATAGTTATAATTATAAGGCCTTGATTGCAAAATATAAAGGAAATTAATTTTGATTTTAATTTTCAAGGACTTAATTAAGTAATGGGCCCAATATTTTAATGTGTTATAATATTGAGGGCTTAATTGCGAAATTGAAGTTATTTTAACCTAACTATATAAGTCACCTTTTAACTATTTTCCATATGAGAGTTTTTCACAATTGAAGAAAATGTAGTTTTTGTCAAAAAAAGAGAAACATTTTTTTTCTTTGCCACCACTCCCTTTGTGTGAAAGACAAAATTGCTTATGAAGCAATTTTCGAGAAAGGTTTGGCTAAGATTGTGAAAAATAAGAAAAGGACAATTGTTGTCCTCTTTGCTAGCACAAAGTATAGTTAAAAACTCCTTCCTTTGTTGAAGGTTCAAGTGCAATCGTGTGTACTACCATTGGAGGCCAAACATTTGATTGGCTAGGGTTTTGCTCCTTGTGGTGTTCGCGGGATTGCTTCGGAAAGTGCCATCGTGATTACGAAATTACATGGCAAGGTAACTTTCTAAACAATAATTTATTTT
>NC_030856.1:12699151-12716484 GCF_000208745.1 Theobroma cacao | reverse complement strand
AAAATTCAAATGTTGAAAATTGCCAATCTCAAATACCTCATATGATTAACAATTTGAATGAGACATGTCTTTAAATTTTATTCATATTGATGAATATATGTGGATGATTATGGACTTAGGCCCAATATGATTATGCTATGGTTGAATGTATATTTTTGGTATTTTTGAAATAGGGCTTGCATGTCCTGCCTTATCTCTTTATCTCAGTTTGTAAAATTCTTTCCTTATCTTACTCCCCTCGAATATAACTCGAGGTTTCTACATTCAAATGTAATTAGAGTTAGGGTAGATTAGGAATTGAATTTTAGAAAAATTGACAATGGAGATCCAAGGCGCCAAGAAGGACAAGGAGATTACAAGCAAAATTTGAAGATTCTTATATGTAATTCCCTAGGTTTAACCAAGCTAGTTTCCTTTGATGGCTCAAAGAAATTAGTATAGTTAAAGTCTATAATCATCCAAAGTAGTTTGCATGTGATAGATTTATTTTATACAATTTAATAAACGCTATGCAATGCAAAGTAGTATGCATGTGATAGATTTATTTTATACGATTTAATAAATGCTATGCATGTAAAGATGAGACCTTAATAAAGGTGAAAACAAAATCCTTCATTATATATTGAGTCACATGCCACGCATGAGCAAGTTGCCTTCCACCATATAGCAAGATAACTTGACTGCTCTTTTAATCGGAGACTTGTTGAGCACACTCAAGGTCACACTTTTACAGGAGTATGTTTGAGCTATTGGTGGGTCTTACTCAACTAGTTTCATAAAATTCGGATACTTGGAAACTTGATTATTATGAAACTAGAGGCTAAGGCTAGGCGAAATATATATGATATGTTTAGGCAATGTGTTGTCACCTAGCTGATCTAGGAGTTGTATAAAGATACAATTGGTAAGCTCAATTGCCTACCTAATCCACCGATCATGGTTTGTTGAGCACATTCAAGGCCATGACTTGATGGATGGGATCCTAGCCCACTAAGAGAATCCTAGTAGAGATCTCTCGAGGTGCTATGGAAGGTTATCATCTTGCAGATAACAGTGGGAGAACTATTTAAAATTTTAAAACCTTGTTTTAAATAGTTTATGCATGATATTTACGTATTGCTTTATTTTATCTATTTAGACATAATTTATGTACATGGCTAATAATATGTCACTATGGTGAATCTTGGATGCAAATCAAACTCATTAGACCAAACCCTTTTTAAAGGTACCAGGACTTGAGAAATGCTTTCAAGCAAAAGGTTGTTCGTTCCACAATCTCTACCAAGTACAATTCATAATTAAGAGTGTGCTTCCATGAGATGGAATTTATATTGCCTTACTTATGAATTAGGAAGACAACCATGATAATGGCACTAATTGGGAAATGTTTTCAAACATCTTTATGGTAAAGATGGACAAAGAAGGGACTAAAAAAATAAATTTCCTTGATAGAGTTAAAAAAGAGGTAGCTTATAGAAGCCTCTACTTTGCCAAAATTTATGATTGAGTTAGAAGTTACTACTATTGTATTAACATCATAAGTATTTGATACTAGATGTTGAATGCATTTAAGTAATGACATAAAGCGCAAAACAATAGTAGTAAGTCAATGCTCAATATAAATGTCAAGAAAACTAATTGCATATGATCTCAATTATGGCATTTTTGTCTTGGTCATTGAAGTAAGAATTAAAGTATGAAGATACTTAGATCATTTTTGTAACACCCCTCTCATTCAAAGAAAAGGTAAGGGCCAGCATGTGAAGAGAAAAAAAGAAGGAAAAAGACAAAAGAGAAGAGAAAAGAAAGAAGAAAAAGAAAAAGAAAAGGGGGGGCTGGCCAAAAAGGGACAAGGAAGAAAAGAGAGAGAAGAAGAAAAAAAAAGAAAAGTCAAGTCGACAAAAAGGGAAGGAAAAAGAGAGAAAAGACAAGAAAGAAAAAGAAAAAAGAAAGAGAAAAAGAAGAAGAAAGAGAGAGGGAGTAACGACGTTGAGGAGAAGAAGGAGAGGGAAGGAAGAAGAAAGAAAAAGAGAGAAGAAAAAGAAAGGGAGCAGTGGAGTCGAGGAGAAGAAGGAGAGGGAAGGAAGAAGAAAGAAAAAGAAAGAAGAAAGAGAAAAAGAAGAAGAAAAATAAAAAGAAGAAGAAAGAGAAAGGGAGTAGTGGTGTCGAAGAAAAGAAGGAAAGGGAAAGAAGAAGAAAGAAAAAGAAGAAGAAAGAGAGAGGGAGTAGTGATGTCAAGGAAAAGAAGAAGAGGGAGAGAGAAGAAAGAAAAGAAGAAGAAAGAGATAGAGAGCAATGATGGTGCCGAAGGAAAAAGAGGAAGGAGAAAAAGAAGAAGAGAAAGAGAAATGTCAGTTGGAAGAAAGATCGGTAGCAAAGGAAGAAAAGAGAAAAAAATAGGAAAGAGAAAGGAAAAAACGAGAAAGAAAGAAAGAATAGCTAGATATATGCATGAACCAATAGCGAAGTAGCGTCTGGCTATTATGAGGTGAGTAGGTGCTAAATTTCAAAACTATAGCCCTATAACATATTATATATGTTACACTTGATAGTTGACGAAATTGTGGACAGCATGAGTTGGTAGAAAGCCTTAGGTTGTTTGTGTTTGTGACAAGGATTTTAAATTCATTTTTCTTTATAATACATATATATTTACATGCTTTTAATTATGGGGAAACAAACCTTTGACTGGCTTTTCGCTTCAAAATCATACTTTGCAAGCTTACGTAATGTTTAAGCCAATGGCCTTTGTATTGATTCATAGAATTTGATGATAAATTATTTATTTCACTTAGCATGCTGATTTGGTAAATATACCATGCTTTGAGATAAAATATACACAACACTGATTTGTGATTATATTGTTTACAAACTATTATGTTTTGCAAACGCATTAAATTACAATGATTTTCATTTGGATGTGATTGAGATACGCTGGGTAGGATCTGTTACCACACCAGGTCAAGTGTGGTCTTTGTGCATAAAGTAGTAATTGTCGATTGTTGATATTTGATTTAAAAATAGGGGCTGGAAGCCTCGATTTATATTGGCTGGCGTGGGTAGTTCCCACGAGTAGGTAAAGGGGGACTTGAAGCCCCGATTTATATATGGTGGCATGGGTAGTTCCCACGAGTAGGTGATGATGTCTGAGAGGGTAAGCCTAAGGGCTATACTAAACTTACCCGAAGATAATGCTCCTTTGTGGATTTTTATTACACAATGCATGGCATTTACACTTGAAATTTATTTTTGAATGGCAAGTGAAATTTACATAATCATTGGTGATCAATTATTTCACCTTTTTATATTTGAGACTCTTCATTTTTCACTTGTCATTGAATTTAATGTTGACTGGATGTTAGGGTTGAAAGATTTTCTAGTACCTTAAATACAATTGTTTTCATATATGTTTATTGGTGAATTATTATTTTTAAGAATTGCAAGGTATAAAACAAATCTCTCAGTTTTATGAAGTGTGTTTTCTACGCTTACTTTTGGATTTATAAACATTCCCTCTTTATGTTTGTTTCCCCTCTTCGCCTGCTCACGGGGTCGATGATGATCACTAAGTCTATAAGAGTCACACCTCTCTTATTTCCCCTTTTTGCAGATAGGGATCAATCCAATGTATAATCATTGGTACATACGGTCCACCGCAAAGTAGGAAAAGGCATCTCTTAGTCAGCTCCGAGTCGCTCCGCTGTCTAGGGTCGAGTTATATAAAATTTCTAAATGTTACAAGTATTGTTAATTCATGAATATGTATTGTTGAAAACTTTGTGGTTGACATTTAATTTTTATTATGTCACGGATGTCGGTAGTGACCGAGGAGGGGTCGTTACAATATTGGTATCAAAGCCCTAGGTTTAGAAAAGTCCTAAGATTTCTTGTGTTGTCAGCGGAGTGTCAAGGGTAGTGAAGAGTCTTATCCATGGTTCATGACTACAGCATGGATTATGGATAAGAGGCTACACGAACTCCCTAATTTTAGTAAGCCACCTTTATTAATAATTTTTAATAATTATTTGAAAAGTGTTTGTTACTGTCAAGGTACTGAGATGCCGCTTAGGACGCGAGCTGCCTCAAGAGGAATTAGAGGGTTTAATGCCCCATATGACATTATGGAGGGACCACGTGCATCTTTCTCTAGGAATAGTAGAAGAGGTGGACCTAAAGGTCGAATCATCGGGCCTTAAAGTAGTCAAAGTTCTAATGAGAGGAGAGCCGATACCAGTTATGGGGATAGGAGAGGTGATTATCCTAAAGTACCCACTGCCACCCTGGAAGAGATAGTGGCTGGATTACGAGGGTTAACCCAAGAGTTTGCAGAGTTTAGGAGACAGGGAGTATATCAACAAAATGAAACAATGGGTTCTAGTGTTGAAGATTCGGATTATCAACCTTATAAGGAAATAGATAGGGGAAATGTCATGGTGACTATAGGTGATTTTATGAAATTGAAACCCCCTTCGTTTTCAGGTGCCAAATTAACAGAGGACCCACAAGTATTTTTAGATGAGATGGATAAAATTTGTACTACATTGGGTTATTCTAGTCGTCGGGCAGTTGAGTTGACAGGCTTTAGATTGACAGAGGTAGCGCAGATATGGTTCACTACGCTCAAGTATTGTAGACCTCCCGGTTCCTCTCCACTTACTTGGGAAGAATTCACACAAGCTTTCATGGACAGATTTCTACCTGAAAGTGTGAGAGGCGCTAAGGCACCTGAGTTTAAAACTTTAATGCAAGCGCTTGGGATGACAGTGCGAGATTATGACATCTAGTTTACTCAGTTGTCGAGATATGCCCCGTATCTAGTTCAAACTGAAAGGGAAAGGATCAAAAGGTTCGTTAAGAGGTTACATGGGCCAATATATAGAATTCTAGTCTCTTAGAGATTTACATCTTATCTCGAAGTAGTTGATGTTGCTAGAAAAATTGAGGCGGGATGTAAAAAGGTTGGGGTGGAAAGAGAGAAGAGTAAAAGAAATCGAGGTGAAGGATCTTCTAGATACAAAGACCCTAGTAGGGGTAAAGATGTTAATATAGCTAGCCAACAAGGTCGAAGGGATGGTAACTTACTCAAAGGGTCAGCATTCTCTAGTCCACCGAATCAAAGAAGAAATTTTCAGTTTCGTAGTCCCCCACGTAGCAATGATTTTAGTGGGATTAATTACAGACAAGCTATGAGTAGTGGGATGACTAATTCAAATCCTAGACAGAGTGGTCAGTGCGGTCTTTTTTGCACTTTTTATGGTCAGATTCATACAAGGCCATGTAACCAGACAACGGCGTTCTGTTATGAGTGTGGGGGAATTGGTCATGTGAAGAGGGATTGTTCTACCTATAGACATAACCAGGAGATGGTTCGTGGCTCAATACGACCCGATTTTGCTACTGCACCAACTAGAAATGTCAGGAAGGATAAAGGAAAACGGGTAGCTTCCTCGTCACAAGGTAGATCGGCAAGGTCAACTCAACAAGGTACTTTTGGAAGGGGACAAACTAGAGTGTTCACTCTAACACCACAAGATGCTCATGTCTCGAATGCAGTGGTAACAGGTAATCTTTTCATTTGTGGTTACGAAGCATCAGTTTTATTTAACCCAGAATCCACCCATTCTTTTGTGTCTTCAAATTTCATGCCTAAATTAGGCAAGCACTATGAATATATAGATGAACCGTTAGTAGTAACCACCCCATTGGAAGATTCGTATCTTGCAGAGTATATGTGTCGTTCTTGTGTGGTCTAGATTAAAGATAAGGACACTTGGGTGGACTTAGTGTTAATGACAACATTGCGATTTGACGTTATACTGGGAATGGATTGGCTGGCATCTTGCCATGCTAATGTAGATTGTTATCACAAGTTAGTGAAGTTTAAATTTCTTGGAGAGCCCTCATTTGTTATTTATGGTCACAGCAGCCATTTGGTTGATAGTGTGATGGCTACAATTACTAGAGAAGTACAGAGTGAAGAAGGAAATTTAGAAGCTACACTTATAGCAAATGAATTTGTAGATGTGTTTCCAGAAGAACTGCCTGGATTACCTCCCAAAAGGGAAATTGAATTTCGTATTGATTTGATTCCAGAAACGTAACCAATATTGATGCCTCCGTACCGAATGGCGCCGGTAGAGTTAAAGGAGTTAAGGGAACAACTACAAGATTTAATTAACAAGGGCTTTATTTGCTCGAATGTGTCACCTTAGGGAGTGTAAGTGCTATTTGTAAAGAAGAAAGATGGTAGTCTCAAGCTATGTATAGATTACTAGCAGCTTAATAAAGTTACAATCAAAAATAAATATCCACTTCCAAGAATTGATGATTTGTTTGATCAGCTGCAAGGGGCTCAATGCTTTTCGAAGATTGATATAAGGTCTAGATATAGTCAATTAAGGATCAGGGAAGAGGATATACCCAAAATTGCATTCCGTACGAGGTATGCACATTATGAATTTTTGGTGATGTCTTTTGGATTGACGAATGCCCCTGCTGCTTTCATGGACTTGATGAATAAGGTGTTCCGAGCATACCTAGAAAGATTTGTGGTCGTCTTTATTGATGACATTCTAATATACTCGATAAGTTGGGAAGAGCATGCATAAAATTTAAGAACCGTGCTACAAACCTTACGGGAGCATAGATTGTACGCGAAATTTTCTAAGTGCTCATTTTGGTTGAGTAGTGTTGGTTTTCTGGGACATATTGTATCTAAAGATGGAGTACAAGTAGATCCCAATAAAGTTGAGGCAATTGAGAATTGGGCTAGACCCACGACAGTTACGAAAATTATGAGTTTTTTAGGATTGGCTGGGTATTATTGACGATTTGTGAAAGATTTCTCTAAGATAGCCTCTCCGCTAATGAGGTTAACTCAAAAAGGAGTATAATTTGAATGGTCAGAGGCTTGTGAACACAGTTTCCAAACATTAAAAGCTTGTTTGACTTCTTCACCTGCATTAAGTCTGCCATATACGTCTAGGGGCTACATTGTTTATTGTGATGCTTCAAGGGTTGGATTAGGATGTGTATTGATGCAGCATGGTAGAGTCATCGCTTATGCCTCAAGACAACTTAAGAGGCATGAACAGCATTATCTTACACACTATCTGGAGATGGCAGCGATCATGTTTGCCTTAAAAATATGGAGGCATTATTTGCATGGGAAAACATGTGAAATATATACGAATCACAAAAGTTTGAAGTATATATTTCAATAATGAGATCTAAATTTAAGGCAATGCAGATGGATGGAATTGTTGAAAGACTATGATTGTATGATACTCTATCATCTCGGCAAGGCGAATGTCGTAGCTGATGCATTGAGTTGAAAGTCAATGGGTAATATGGCACACATTGCAGTGGCGAAAAGATCGATAGTGCAAGAATTATAGGATCTGGGTAATATGGGAGTTAAATTTGAGGTCAATGGGTCAAATGCACTATTGGCACATTTTAAGGTCTGACCAATACTAATAGATCGAATTCAAGATGCCCAAGCTAGAGATACATTTGTAATGACGATTTTGGGGAGAGTGGGTGAGCAAGTTTTTGAGTTTGATTTTGGGTCTGATGGATTGTTGAGACATAGATCTCAAATCTATGTGTCAAACTTGGATGGATTAAGGGAAGAAATTCTAAAGGAAGCACACGTTGCTGCTTATGCAGTACATCCGGGAGCCACCAAGATGTATCATGATTTAAGATCCGTATATTGGTGGCAAGGATTGAAGAAAGATGTAGGGGAATATGTTTCGAGATGGTTGGTGTGCCAACAAGTGAAGGTAGAGCATCAAATACCTTCAGGATTATTACAACCGTTACCGGTACCTGAATGGAAATGGGAACATATAGCCATGGACTTCGTTACAAGCTTACCCCGAGTTAAAGGTGGATACGATTCCATATGGGTAATTGTAGATCGGTTGACTAAGTTATCACTTTTTCTCTCGGTCAAGACAAAGTTTAGGGCTGCACAATATGCTCGAATTTACATTAATGAAATTGTTAGACTCTATGGCATACCGGTGACCATTGTGTCTGACAGGGGACCACAATTTACTAGTCAATTTTGGAGGAGGTTACAAGATGAATTAGGGACTCGACTGGACTTTAGTATAGCATATCACCCTCAGACAGATGGTTAGTTTGAGCGCATGATCCAAATATTAGAAGATATGTTAAGAGCAATCTTGTTGGATTTTGGAGTTTCTTGGAACTTATACTTGCCTTTGACAGAATTTGCATACAATAATAGTTACCAGGCGAGTACCAAGATGGTGTCGTTTGAGGCATTGTATGGGCAAAAATGTAGGTCACCCATTGGGTGGTTGGAAGTTGGAGAAAGGAAATTGTTAGGGATGGAGATGGTACAAGCAGCAATAGAAAGAGTACAAATAAATCGAGAACGAATGTTGGCCGCTCAAAGTAGATAAAAGTCATATGCCGACAATAGACGCAGGCCCCTAGAGTTTGAAGTAGGTGATCATGTGTTTCTAAAAGTGTCACCATGTAAAGGAGTATGAAGATTTGGCAAGAAAGGCAAACTTAGTCCTCGATATATTGGCTCATTTGAAATACTGGAACACGTAGGAACTGTTGCTTATCGATTGGTATTACCACTGGATTTTGAAGGTATTAATCTAGTGTTTCATGTATCCATGCTCAGAAAATATGTTCAAGACCCTTCGCATGTGATACAACATGATACTGTACTATTGGAAGATGGGTTGAAGTGCCAAGAGCAGCCTGTAGCTATATTGGACTATCACGTAAAAAGGCTTCGCTAAGGATATCACCTTAGTGAAAGTATTATGGCAAAACCATTAGGTAGAGGAGGCGACTTGGGAACCAGAAGAGGAAATATGAGCAGAATATCCATATTTATTTAAAGGTTAAATGTACCGTTAAGTGTCTATATGTTGATGTAATTCGAGGATGAATTTGTTTTTAAATGGGAGAGATTGTAACACCCCTCTCATTTAAAGAAAAGGTAGGGGCTGGCATGTGAAGAGAAAAAGAGAAAGAAAAAGAAAAAAGAGAAGAGAAAAGAAAGAAGAAAAAGAAGAAGAAAATGGGGGCCTGGCCAAAAAAAGACAAGGAAGAAAGGAGAGAGAAGAAGAAAAAAAAAGAGAAAGAGCAGCGGCTTGAGAAGAAGAAAGAAAAGGAAGGAAAAAGAAAGAAAAAGAAAGAAGAAAGAGAAAAAGAAAAAGAAAGAGAGAGGGAGCAGCGGCGTCAAGGAGAAGAAGAAAGGGAAGGAAGAAAAAAGAAAATGAAGAAGAAAGAGAGAGAGAGTAGTAGCGTCGAGGAGAAGAATGAGAGGGAAGGAAGAAGAAAGAAAAAGAAGAAGAAAGAGAGAGGAAGTAGCGACGGTGCCGAAGGAGAAAGAGGAAGAAGAGAAAGAAGAGAAGAAAGAAAAACACCGACTAGAAGGAAAATCAGCAGCAACTGGAGAAAGGAGGAAAAAAATAAGAAAGAGAAAGGAAGAAATAGGAAACAAAGAAGGAATAGCTAGATATACACATGAACCAATATCGAAGTAGCGTCCTGCTATTGTGAGGTGAGTGGGTGCTAAATTTCAAAACTATATCCCTATAACATATTATATTTACACTTGATAGTTGACGAAATTGTGGACAGCATGGGTTGGTAGAAAGCCTTAGGTTGTTTGTGTTTGTGACAAGCATTTTAAATCCGTTTCTCTTTATAATATATATATATATATATATATATATATATCTACATGGTTTTAATTATGGGGAAACAAACCTTTGACTGGCTTTTCGCTTCAAAATCATACCTTGCAAGCTTGTGTAATGTTTAGGCCAATGGCCTTTGCATTGATTCATAGAATTTGATGATAAATTATTTATTTCACTTAGCATGCTGATTTGGTAAATATACCATGCTTTGAGATAAAATATGCACAACATTGATTTGTGATTATATTGTTTACAAACTATTATGTTTTGCAAATGCATTAAATTGCAATGATTTTCATTTGAACGTGATTGAGATATGCTGGGTAGGACCTGTTACCACACTAGGTCAAGTGTGGTCTTTGTGCACAAAGTAGTAATTGTCGATTATTGATATTTGATTTAAAAAGGGGGACCTGAAGCCCCGATTTATATTGGTTGGCGTGGGTAGTTCCCACGAGTAGGTAAAGAGGGACCTAAAGCCTTGATTTATATATAGTGACGTGGGCAGTTCCCACAAGTAGGTAAAAAGGGAATTGAAGCCCCGATTTATATATGGTGGTGTGGGCAGTTCCCACGAGTAGGTGAAGATGTCTGAGAGAGTAAGCCTAAGGGCTATACTAAACCTACCTGAAGATAATGCTCACTTGTGGATTTTTATTACACAATGCATGGCATTTACACTTGAAATTTATTTTTGAATGGCAAGTGAAATTTACATAATCACTGGTAATCAATTATTTCGCCTTTTTATATTTGAGACTCTTCATTTTTCACTTGTCATTGAATTTAATGTTGACTAGATGTCAGGGTCGAAAGATTTTCTAGTACCTTAAATACAACTGTTTTCATATATGTTTACTTATGAATTATTATTTTTAAGAATTGCAAGGTATAAAAACAAATCTTTCAGTTTTATGGAGTGTGTTTTCTACGCTTACTCTTGGATTTATAAACATTCCCTCTTTATGTTTGTTTCCCCTTTTCGCTTGCTCACGGGGTCGATGATGATCACTGAGTCTATGAGAGTCACACCCCTCTTATTTCCCCTTTTTGCAAATAGGGATCAATCTAATGTATAATCATCGGGACATATTGTCCACCGTAGAGTAAATAAAGGCATCTCTTAGCCCGCTCCGAGTTGCTCCCCTGTCTAGGGTCGAGTTGTATAAAATTTTTAAATGTTACAAGTATTGTTAATTCACAAATATGTATTGTTGAAAACTTTATGGTTGACATTTAATTGTTATTATGTGAAATGGAATATCAGTAGTATAATCATTGTTATTATTAATCGCATACGTACATGAGAGCATATTTAATGAATGTCTCGAGAATTTCAGAAGGCTTTTTCGGGACTTGACGAGATCTCTCAGAGGTCTCGGATGCCGGTAGTGACCGAAAAGGGGTCGTTACACTTTTGGTTGGGAATCATAAAGGAGCTAGTAATTTTTATATGACCAAATCAATTTTCATACAAAAGCAAATGACTTGGTATGTTCAAAAAGTCTTCTACATATAGATGTATACGAACCACTGAACATAAAATGTTACGAAAAATGTTCCTAATTCATTAAGTTTATACAAGACCAAATTGAGATTTTGTCTTGTATACTTAAAGAAATAAAATTTGAAACCTTGAAATGTTCAGAGAACTCAAATATAAGATCATACGAGCTATATAGTATGAAGTACTCTTATTAAGATATGATCTTAGTGAAGATTGCTCTTACTTATTAATTAATCATTCAAAAGATGAATGTAGATACAACTGAAATGGAATTTTCTTATGAATAGAACATAGAGATGTTTGTTCAAAGAAGAAAGCAAGCTCATTTAGTGATATGATTTGGTCCATATCTCTCCAAGTTATATGTAGCCAATTATATTATTCCAAACCAATATGATTCCAAGCATACATTGAGATATATGTATCAACATCATGAAAAATTCAAAAGAGTTTGATCATTACTCTCACAAAGGATCTTGGATTTAGTGGGAGTATAACGACATTAAAAAAATGAGTTTTTTAGTTATTACATGGTTACATTGGAATCTAACTCTTAAGATTTTGCATAGAGATGCATAACCATATGTATGAGAACTCCATGGATTTAGTAAGATACATTGAAGATGTATTATTCATATGAGATGAACTACTAAATATGTTTTTCATTGGAGTTATACAATTTGTTATATTATATGGGATCCAAAGGGTTAGGGGTTTAATAATATGTACAAGTGTATTTATCTCATAGACAAAGTGTATTTATCTCATAGACAAAATGAGGTTAGTGGGAGTGAATACAATTCTTTGGTGATACAATTACATGGGATGTAATGTGTATATGAAGAAAGTGCCAAAATTTAAAAAGGGCGGATGGTACAATGAAAAGTGACAAATGCATATGATGCATACAACCTAGTTTAGTTGGAATGTTCCAAAGAAAGAAAGAGGATTGTGTACATGTATAAAATTCAAGTCATATGCATCTTATTAAAAGGGCTCTAATAGGAACATACTTAGATCGTTAGTCCATGGAACTAATAAAAGGTTTTGAACATTTTTAATGTAACAATGGAGCCATATTAGCAGAACTTGGGTCTCATTGAATCTAGATATAGTAATATGACATGATGTGATGCATGGACATCACGAAGATAGATAAAAATAATTAACCACATTGAAGTGCACAAGCAAGTCTACATGCAGACACGATTGCTAGATGGATTGAACCCACATACGATGAGGTAGCAATTTGCTTTGNAAATCGTTAGTCCATGGAACTAATAAAAGGTTTTGAACATTGTTAATGTAACAATGGAGCCATACAAGCAGAACTTGGGTCTCATTGGATCTAGATATAGTAATATGACATGATGTGATGCATGGACATCACGAAGATAGATAAAAATAATTAACCACATTGAAGTGCACAAGCAAGTCTACATGCAGACACGATTGCTAGATGGATTGAATCCACATACGATGTGGTAGCATTGGCTTTGTGCTAGTGGTAGATGTTGGGATGAGCCTTGTAGCCAATTGGGATTGGTTGAGGCTTGATTCCAATCATGCAACAATATCATTCATGTTGAATGATTAGAGGTTTTCCTTCATCAATGAGACATTAATTATAATAAGTTATAAATCTAATTAGATGAAGTCCATGAGATTAATATGCCTTGCAAGGACACTGCAATGGGTTGCAGTTATGACATTCCTATGCATCAAAGCATAATCTCAAAATGTTCTTGGTCAATGTATCATTGAGACTAGACATCAATGATGCTTAAAAACTGGCATATTCTATGTTCCTTACTTTGGAAGTAAGTAATCGATCTCATAGATTAAAGTATAGAGATACTTGGAACTAGAATATAAGTGCTTGCCTAGGAGAGCAAGTTCACTGAACATGACCCGCCATGAGAAGTGCATTTGGTAATACACTCTAGTGCCTATGCAACACTTCTTATGTGTCAGTTGTGTAAATACTCCCTAGACTTGAGACATCAGGTTGTCTTATGTGTGGAGTGCTATGCTTTGATTTCATCCCTATGGGTGCCTAACCAAGGATGCCAAAACAGGAAGCTTTTGGGTATAGTATGAAGCATGTGAAGGCAAATGAATGGTCAAGATAAGAATTATCACCTCAAGTGTTTTAGAGGACATATCCTATCAGTGCTTGGTTAACATTAGCTTATTGAAGTCCTTGGCCAAGGCAACATAGAGATTATGAAAAAGGTTTCATAACTCTTTATAAATCTAATGCTATAATCGTAGGAACAAATATGGAGATCAATAAGAGTACACACTATAGCAAGCTCTTATCATCTCCGGGATATCTGATGAGGGAATGAATTACACTGATAGACTATACACTGAAAGGTTGTTAAAGAACCTTTTGACTATATCAACAATTGAGAGGCCATGATGCATTGCTAAATGCCAATCTTGGTCTATGGAATTGATTATAAAGTAATTGATTGAAATTTATATTAATGAATTAAGTCATTAATCAATTCCATTGCCAACATGTTGAGAACCTAATGGGTCACACACAATGATTGCATTTGAATTAAATTGGGAGAGTGACAATTTAAGCTAGACTTAAATCACATGCTTGGTAATTAACTTCTATAAACTTAATTAAAAGAGTTTAATTAAGTTTTAGGCATAATTATAAATAGTTATAATTATAAGGTCTTGATTGCAAAATATAAAGGAAATTAATTTTGATTTTAATTTCCAAGGACTTAATTAAAAGAGTTTAATTAAGTAATGGGCCTAATATTACAATGTGTTATAATATTGAGGGCTTAATTGTGAAATTAAAGTTATTTTAACTTAACTATATAAGTCACCTTTTAACTATTTTCCATATGAGAGTTTTTCACAATTGAAGAAAATGTAGTTTTTGTCAAAAAAAGAGAAACGTTTTCTTTGTTGGCCACTACTCCCTTTGTGTGAAAGAGAAAATTGCTTATGAAGCAATTTTCGAGAAAGGTTCAGCTAAGATTGTGAAAAAGAAGAAAAGGAGAATTGTTGTCCTTTTTGCTAGAACAAAGTATAGTTAAAAACTCCTTTCTTTGTTGAAGGTTCAAGTGCAATCGTGTGTACTACCATTGGAGGCCAAGCACTTGATTGGCTAGGGTTTTTGCTCCTAGTGGTGTTCGCGGGATTGCTTCGGAAAGTGCCATTGTGATTACGAAATTACATGGCAAGGTAACTTTCTAAACAATAATTTATTTTGTGTTTTTATTTGTTAAATATCACCAAGGTGATCCATGGGTGGAGGCATGTTTTGTTGTTTGGTTATAAAGTTTTTAATTTTCTTTCCGCTTCGTATTTTGAGCATGCCATCTATAGCCAAACCCATCACCATCATCGGGACTTATACTCGTGTACATAAATATCTATGTACCATGACAATAAATGATGTAGTGATGATATGTGAAATGCCTATAAATTTTAATATTTGTTTCTTAACCTTCAAAAATTTTTATTATTTTTCTTTTTATGCATATATACCATGAACAAATATTTTATACTTACTTATTGTTCTTATATAACCATTTTTATTTTATTATCTATTTTTTCCATAGAAGCACTTATTTATTTTACTACATGTAAACTTCCCTAAAAATCATATTTTTAAAACCAAATATTTTATTTCATAATTATTATTTATATATTTTATTTTTATTATTATTTTTACCTAACTTCTTTCCTATTTTTTATTATCCTAACCTATTTTCCTTTTAGCTAACTATTATTATTATTTTTTACCTTCTCATAAATTTATTATTTTTTATGATTATATATATTTGCCTTTCTATTTTAGCCATATTCATTATAATGATGAATTTACTATGTTTCTGGATTTTGATTTTTACAAACTATTTATCATCATGAATTTCATTATTTTGTATAATCCTATATTCTTTTAAAATTTCACATATATATTTTATCCATTCCTTTTTGTATTCATTATTATTATTATTATCATTACTTCCTTATTTCTTTTGTTTTTATATTTTCACTAATTGGTAATTAAGTATATATATTTTCATTTATTTAAGATTAGAAACATCAAAATTCAAAATTAAGACCTTCCTATCGTACTGGTGGGGTCTTAATCAAAATTCTTAACCTAAGAAAATTCATTCGAAATGGTGTCTTCTCGATTTCCGAATGGACATCCCATCATCGGTATAATCTAAATAATTTATTTCATATTATCGTATACTTTATTATTTCTTAAAGTAATAAATATTTTATGTTTTATTTCACTTTTTCTTTATTATATTTTTAGATAAAATGTCCTATGTTTCTATTGTTAATTAACGTTTTCCTATATATATATTTCTTTTTACCAATGTAAGGTATTACTAGGATTAGAATATTGAGATTTAAAACTAAAACCCTCCCATCATAGCGGTGGGGTTTTAATTAAATCTCTCGCCTAAGATGATTAACTCGAGTTTGCGACTTCTCACGTCCCGGGCGTATATTCTATTATCTGTATAACCCATATAACACATATTTTTTATATTATCATATATATTTATATATATATTTTGCATTAACTTATTATTCATTTGCTTTATTAAGTTACATACCTAATTTTTTTTCATGTAGTTATAGTTTTTACCTATATACTATCTCCTGTAACTAAATAGTTCATCTTGCTTTATATATATATATATTGAAATACAATCACGTTATGCATTAATTGAAACTAACAACAGAGCAAACAATGCAAATGCATGTATAGTAAACTAAACGTTAAACAAATCAACCACAAAGCTTAATAATCAAAGGAGTCCAGGTCATACCAAATCCTGGGCTAGAATTTACCCAATGTCACGGATCTACCTACTTTCTCTTCAACCAAGCTTGAAGCCCAAAGCTTGCTGCAAGGAGTATGACGGACTTAGCCTATTTTGCATCTTCAAAGCACACCGTTTGGTGCAACAAAAGAGGCTTNTAAACTAAAAGTTAAACAAATCAACCACAAAGCTTAATAATCAAAGGAGTCTAGGTCATATCAAATCTTGGGCTAGGATTTGACCAAGGTCTATACGTGTCAAAATGGGCATGGCCCATTGGGTCGACTCATTTTTTATCAAATATGAGATGGGCTAGGCTTAAAAATTTAGGCCCATATTTGAATCGGGCCTAAATGGGTCAGCCCACCAAATTAGTGGGTTGGGGTGGGTTGGGGCGGGCCAGCCCTATGGGCAAAAAAAATAAATAATTTTAATTAATTTAATAATTTTATATATTTAATTATATAAGATTAATAATTTAATTATCAATAATATTGTTTATTTTATATATTTTAATGTGTTTTATCTTTATTTATCAAATGAATAATTTTAATTTATAAATTAAATCATAAAATAATTTTATTATAAAATTATAAAAATGATTTTTTTTAAAAATTAAAAAATGGGCTGACCCAACCCAGCCCATGAGCTAGCAAAAGGTGGGCTGGGTTGAGGTTTTGATGATCCATATAAAAAATGGACTGGCTCGACCTGATCCTTATTTTCTTAGCCCACAAGGGCTTGGACTGGGCTGGGCCGGGCCAACCCATATTGACAGCTCTACCAAGGTCATAGATCTACCCACTTTCTCTTCAACAAAGCTTGAAGCCCAAAGCTTGCTATATGGAGTATGATGGACTTAACCTATTTTGCATCTTCAAAGCACACCGTTTGGTGCAACAAAAAAGGCTTTCCCTGAGCAAGGAATGACGTCGTTTCTTTCTTTATATCTCTTCCTCAATTGAAACCCTATATTCTCTTTCTAGATTTTTTACTCTCCTAGTCGCCTTTTGTCATGACTCGGAACTCCCATCGAGCCCGTGACAACCGCCGCGACGTCTCGATCGACATTCATTACACGGAATGTCAACCGAAACTCCGCAAGGCTTTAATATCAGCTTCTCATTTCCCCTGTGGGTAACTGTTTCTAAATATCACATTCTAAAAGATTTTAAACTGTTTCCAACTTAAACAAATAAAATAATAATTTTCGTCTCACAGGGGTATTTTTGTCATTTATCCCAAAAATCTCAAAATCATCTAAAAATATAGTATGTAAGTGGAAAACACATATTTCAT
>NC_030856.1:12680017-12689642 GCF_000208745.1 Theobroma cacao | reverse complement strand
AAAAACTGAAAAATTGCCCATAGACATATTTTTCATCCCTTATACTCATACCATTCTCCAATTTGTCAAATTTGATCTAAATTCTCTCAAAATCTCAAATTTTGTCTGTGAGTGGTAAAATTACGATTTCGCCCCTTTACTCTAAAAATCACCGAAATTAAACTTTTTCACTGCCAAACCCTCAAATTATACTCCAATACTCAAATCATACTCCAATAAGTCAAATGGGTGCAAAAAAATTCTTCTCTAAAAATTCCCATTGTGTCTTTGGTGGCAAATGATCATTTTGCCCCTGGACAGTAAAAATTTCGGTTTGACTCCAAATTGATCCTCGAACTCAAAATCACCATATTAAACCATTCTGGGACTTTAATATTCTTAATTTCATTTTAAATTCTCTGTTTGATCTAGTTCGAGGCTTAAATTAACTTAATTGTACCATTTGGTACATTGTCGTCTTTTAACGATTTTTCTTTCGGGGCTTTCCAAGTATGTAAGCATATTGTCAATCATATGAATGACATGGAAAGTATTTTATAAGGTCGGGCTTGACAGCTTTCCTCCTTTCTTCTTCAACTCCCGTTTGACCTTCTACTTTCTCCTTTTTCTCTTTTTTCAACCTCCCTTCTTTTCTACAAACCGCAACCTCTACAACCAAATGAAACCATCACCATCACGAAGATCCTTGTTAATTGATTTGGATGTCTTCTCTATTATACCTTAGCTAGAAACCGAAAGATGAACCCTTAGCACGAGCCTAAACCACCTAGACTTGCGAAACTATCCTAGATTCGGAGGCTTCTCCCTCAAAATCCCAAGAACCAAACGATTTATCATCCTTTTCAAGCTCCTATCCCTCTTTTTATTTTTGGTATTTTTTTTATATCTTTTTTTGTGTGGCTCACGACTTTTATGTTTAAGTTTTTTTTTCTTTTTCTTTTAGGGTTTCTTTGAAATACAACTCTTATGGTTTTTTTTTTTTGAAAATCGACTCCCCCTACTTTTGGAAATTATTTTTCTTTACATAGGAGTCACAAATACCATCCTAAGTACTCGGCTAATAGTTGATTGCTTGTTGTTTCTGCATCTACCGGATACGAATTCAAGTACTTGGCAGCTTGCATTTCTCTTTGTACGACTTGGGTCCTTGTTTTTTGGCTAGCTAGCTTTTTCATTCTATTATTTGTATTTTCTAGAAAGTTCTTCGTTTGATCTTGCCTTAATGTTGTTTACCTTATATTATCCTTGTTTAATATTTTATGAGCTTGTTTTAATCAATCGGCTCAAGCATCGGGCCTATATCTTAAGTCCACTGGCCATGTTATATTCACCCAGGTGGGGTTTAAAATTACCAATGGCCCAGAAGACTAGAAAATCCCAAACAATAAGAAATAAGAAATAAAATAGTATATAAGATCTAATCAGACCAAACTAAAATGAAAATAGAAATGAAAGACAAGATAATCAATTTACTTCAAAAAGAGTGTCTACAAGAAGAAATCAAGGGATTCAAGAAGAGTTGGAGATCAAGATTGCAATTCTTAGGGTTTTTTTTTATCCTTTTATTGTTCTTTTATATTCTTGGTTTTGGTTTTGATTATTAAAATTAATTTGATGATAATGTGTGACTCGATGAGGAAATATATTATTTATCTAAAATTATGATTGAACTCAATATGTAATCTGATCTATTTATCTTTCTTTTGCTTATGTTTGATGGTTTTAAATTATTTATTCTATTATATTCTTAATGCTTTTAGTTGATTGGCCACCAATTAGATTAAATTGGAAACTAAATTAAGCATTGATAAAGGAGATTTAAGTAGACCTTGAATAAAATAGCGTATGATCGAATGCAATTAGTTGATTAAGTGATTTGATTTGTATATAGTGTGGACATACACCTATAAGACATACGTAGCCAAAATTAGAGCATAAACTAAATAAATTTTTTTTCAATTTAATTTGTATAGACATATAGTAAATTAATTGAGAGGGTATTTTTATGAGAACCTTAGACTTGTAAATAATTTAATACTCTATGTTGGCAACTTAATCCATTAAAATAAATTAAAAGAAAGAGACAATATTCAAATGAAATATTGAGCGACATCATTATTTAAGGTCCGGTAGTCAATCAAATTTAATAAAATAATTTTATTGGTTGATTTTAGATTAGTTTTATATTTTTGAGTTTGTTAAATTTAATTTTACTTTTTAGTTTAATTTTTAATTATTTGGATAAGATTAGAATGTGATAATTTTAATAGTTAGCCGTGAGAATGAATTCAACTTTTTTTTGTATTACTTGTTAACGATACGTGCACTTATATGAAAAATCAAAAACAATAAGTCAAAGAGAGGAAAAAAGAAAGCCATGTCAATATAGTTTGACGCGTCAACGTCATGTCCGTATCACCGACGATTGAATCTACAAAAGCTCTAGCAAAACATTTCCCATTATTGACCTAATGAGCCATGAGAAGCCTACAAAGAATCCTGGATATAAAGGAAAAGAAATGACGATTTTAGATGCTGGAAAACAGAAACTGCAGTGGAGAAAAATAAAAAAAGGCAGCAAAAGCGAAGCCAAGAATTTCCAAGGTGAAGAGATTAACCTTGATCAGTCTATGAAAAAACAATCACTTGAAACTTATAACTAGTTTGATGCAATTGCTGAAGAAAAAGAAGAAGAGGTAGGGACTGCTGCTGTAAAAGTAGAAACTTTAGAAAATAATGAACAGAAAAATTTCAGAATTTTCTGAAAGAAGCTGCAGCTAAAGAACTGAATAATCAAGTGAAAAAGAGGCAGACAACACGATGTAATGGAGAATGATGCGGTGGTGCCGAGAAATTTGCAAGATAAGGTTGCCGTTGAAAAAATAAAAAACTAGGAGAAGATAAAGTTCAGATTTTTGTGGATGATGACAGGCAACAGGAAGAGGTGGGGCATCAAGGAATGGAGGCTGAAAAAGTGCAGAATAAGGTGCAAAAAAATCAGAATTTTTTGGGTGATGTTGCTGTAGAAGAACAGCAAAATAAGAAGCTGAACGCTCAGAATTTTCTGGTTGCTGAGAATGATGATCTATCCCCCTGTAACATGAGAGAAGAAAATTCAATATCTTTGGAAGACAAATTACAATGGGTTGTGGGGAATTCACTTAATGTTACAAAGAGGAAAAAAAGTAAAAAGACTGCAGCAAAGGCAGTTCAAAAAGCAGAAAAAAATTCAATATTAGAAAAGGTTGACTCAGCAGGTGCTCGCGAAAATAACAGGAATGGAAAGGAAGGAAATGGTTCATCCAGTAAGGAAATTGAATTTCATCCTTCAACTACTGGACGTCGGAAATCAACTAGTGATATTTCATACGTTCCAGAAACAAATAATTGCTCAGCTGAATCTGATGAAGATATTGAGGAAAGAGGTAGATCGTGTGACCGTGGTTGTATCTCCACATAATTTCCAACTCTCTCTTATCCAGGATTAATTCAATAATTTGGAATATGCGAGGTATTTCTGGTAAAGCCACCCAAAGGTGTCTAAAAAAAATTAAAATTGATGCACAACCCCAAGGTGTTAGTTATTTTAAAGCTTATGGTTGATATATCAAAAATTGAAGAAGATTTGGTGTTTTTGGTCATATGATGCTACTTGCGATATTTTGTTAGATCATGTTCAATGCTTGCATGTCCATATGTCCTTCCCATGGCTATCCAATCATCTTTATGCTTCCTTTGTCTATGCAAAATGCACAAGAATGGAGAAGAGATATCTTTGGGATTGCCTTCGCAACATATCCATGGACATGCAAGTATCGTGGATTGCAGGAAGAGATTTTAATACTATTTTGAGCAGTGAGGAACAGCTGGGGCTATACGTACCACACATTGGCTCGATGGAGGATTTTGCTACAACTCTGCTTGATTGTGGACTCCTTAATGCTGGTTTTGAAGGTAATCAATTCACTTGGAAAAATTCTTCTTTGTTTCAAAGGTTGGATAGGGTGGCTTATAATCATGAGTGGGCAGAGTCCTTTTCTATTACTTGAATTCAGCACCTCAACAGGGATGGATTGGATTACTGTCCATTACTTATCTCTTGCTCTAATCTGGCTCAGAAAAGTCCATCATTTCGTTTTTTACATGCTTGGGGTAAGCATCATGCTTTTCCGTCTTTTGTTGAGAGGAACTGGACGACTCCTGTACAGGGTGCGGGTATGATGGCTTTTTGGCATAAATAACAGCATAAAAAAAGTGGCCTCAAATGTTGGAATAAGTCAGTATTTGGGGATATTTTCAGCAACATTCGATTGGCTAAAAAGAAAGCTGCGGATAGTGAAATTTTGCACCAACAGGAACAAACAGCAACTAGCAAGGAATATATTGATCGTTCTTATGCTGAGCTTAATCATTTGTTTGGTATTGAGGAACTTTTCTAGCAGCAAAAATCCAGGGTTAGATGGTTGGTTGAAGGCAAAAGAAATACCAAGTTCTTTCACATGAGAATACAGAAAAAGAGGCTTAAAAATCATATATTTCAAATCAAAGATGAAGAAGGGAATTTGATAGATGATCCATCCTTAATTCAATCGTTTGCAGTGATTTTTTTGCTAATCCAATGAAGGCGGAGGATTGTGATTTGTTAAATTTTAATTCATCATTAATTCGTTGTCTCATTTCCGATACTGATAATGCCACTTTATGTGCAATCCTTACAATGCAAGAAGTTAGAGATGCAGTGTTTGACTTGATAAAAACAGTGTGGTAGATTCAGATGGCTTCTCCTCAATTTTTCAATCAACACTGCTGGTACATAATATCGAAAGACCTGCCGGTTGTAGTGATGGATTTTTTACAAGCGGCGTCATTAACAAAGGGAGTCACCTCTACTACATTAGTTTCTTACCTAAGAAATCTAATGCTTTAAATTGGAGTAACTTTAGGTCAATTAGTTTATGTATTGTCCTTAATAAGATAGTAACTAAACTTTTGGCTCTAAAATTCTGGCTTCCATTATTTCGAATACTCAAAGTGGTTCATCAATGGCAAGCTCATTAGTGATAATTTCTTGCTCACTCAAGAATTAATTGGCAAAATTGATCATAGATTTCGAAGAGGTAATGTAGCTCTCAAACTTGACATGATGAAAGCTTATGACCGGTTGCATTGGGATTTCTTATATATTATGATGCGACATTTTGGCTCTAATGATTAGTAGGTTAATATTGTTAGAAAAATTGATGGGAAACAAAGGAATATAAAATGAAGCAAGTAAAAACAGTGAGAAGTCTGAGGCGTGGTATCATTGTCCTTAAGGATAATTTTCACCCCTTTAGAGTATAAAACTCAGTGCAAAAGGACTATAACGGTTATCCTCCAAGATTCAACAAACTCTTCCTTATAGTTTGCACAAGCTATTAAGGGATGACAGAAACAGTAGAAAGAAAAAACCCAGCTAGGAAAGAAAAGAAGCAGAGCAGACTTAAGAGAAGATGAAAGGCTTTGGTGTTTGTTGCGAGTGAGGGTGTGAAGCTGTATTTATAGGCAGGGAATGAAGTGAATGTTGCACCAAATAAGGTGAACGTTGCACCAGATTAGGGAGTTGAGAAAAAACCTTAAGGAGTTAGAGAAAAATCTGGTCAGCATGTATTTACTGAGTCAGGTATACATTATAGCCAGCAGTACTTAGTCAAATAGATGTTAAACGTTCGAGCAAAACTAGGAGAGCTAGGTAAGCATGGTAGAGTTTGAGTTTGATTCAATCAAAAGCTGAAAAAGCTTTAAAAAAATTAAAGTCAAGGTACAAAAGTTCACTTGGGCATAGCCCACGTGTATATTCGCACGCGAGGGGAGGTAGGAAATCTAAAATTTCTCAAGGTGTGGCCCAATCTTGTGTACGCACAAGCCCATTCCTTTTTCCTTACTTGCAACAAGCCCATAATAGGTTTTCATATATAAGGCATTCACCTTTCTTGTATCTTAGCAATGTGGGATGTTTGAACCTTATGAAATACACTATTTTCCAACAATCCCCCACATATTTCGTAAGGTTTCATAGGAAGTTTTGCTGGGTTAAATTTTATTTAAGTGTAATGCATCGTGACTGGTGCTTTTTAAGCTATGAACCATCCCTAAAAATAATGAAACATAAGTCACAGAATTTTGGTTAAGTTTGTAACTTATATGAACCAAAATACTTTATGTGAAATATAGTTTTCATCAATCACATTACACCTCCACAATATCCGCTGTTCAACATGGTTTTGTACGAATAGGCCATGCATGTGCCTAGTTATTCATAAGTACTCAAGAGAATTTGCCACAATTCTCATAGAAGCAGCCTTACTCCACACTTATATAGGTTGATTCCATCAAGTGTATACTGCAGTATAATACACTACCCATAAGAGATATGGAATTCATTAAGAGTTTAACTCAACCTTTCTTCCATTGCAGTTTTGCACTATGCACACACCATAGGATGGACAATAATTTTAATAGTGCATCAATTTATCAATCAATAACTTGTTATTACCCATATGAACCTAATTCATGGGATCTCTAATCACATAGGTTGGGTTACCAATATTTGTTGATTTCCTCCATTGGCTTAAGTCTCATTCCCTTCGATGTAGCATTAATTAATTTTCTTCCTAAGGGTTTAGTCAAAGGATCAGCCAAATTCAACTCTAACTTCACATAATTAATGGATATAATTCCATCTTTAAGTAGCTGCTTTACTAGATCATGTCTCAAACGAATATGTCTATTTTTTACCATTGAAAGTTTTATTCTTTGCAATGGCTATTACCGCTTGGCAATCACAATGCATAGACACAGAAGGTGTTAGTTTCATTCCCAACGGAATATCTGTTAAGAGGTTTCTCAACCACTCAGCCTCATTGCTAGCCAACTCTAAGCTACAAATTCTGACTCCATTGCAGATTTAGCAAGTTATAGCACCCCCACCAAGGGTGAATACATAAGCACTTGTGGATTTCGTCTCATGTGAATTTGAGATCCAATCCAGTTAGCATCACTGTATTCTTCTAATATTGTAACGACTGCTCCTCGATCACTACCAGCATCCGAGATCTTCATGAGAACCCACCAAGTCCCACACAAGCCTTATTAGAAATTCCCGTTAATTCACTATACTCGTTCACCAATCCATGTTAATGCTTTAAACCATATACTCTCGTGACATGATTTGAACAATAGAAATAATAAATCAATTTGACCTTTAATCCATATGATCATATGTCAATACATTATAGTCTAAAATCTCCAATTGAATATTTATATTGAGACCAATATTCATTTACAAAAGAAAAATAAGGTACAATGACTCGACCTCTAGAAGTGGAGCGACTCGGAAGAAGAGGGTATGAGATGCCTTTACCTATCTGTGGTGGACAATGATTGTCGATGAATGCATGCTAAACCAATCACTATCTGTAAAAGGGAAATAAAGGGGTGAGTCTCATAGACTCAGTGATCATCGGCTCCGTGAGCAGGGCGTAGATGGAAAACAAGCTATGGACAAAAAATTTGAATATTAAAAGTATAAGAATATGTAAACGAATTAGTTCAAAAAGGTAATTTGTGCCTTACATGTAAAACAAAAAATTTTAATGTAAGATAATCGTTTAAATCAAGTATCAAACCAATTCATGTAAACATCTCTGCTGTCAAAATCATTTAACAATTTGCTTAAAGCAAATCAGTATAGTTACGCATGCTCCCGTAAAATCCAACATTAACAAAGCTTATATACAAATACGTAAATCACCTCATACACAAGGAGTTAAATCTAATGTCATTGTATAAGTAGAGGAGCTGCAGAAAAACCGTTATTTCTCACCATGCAAAAACTACGTACGTGAAAACCCCAAAGAGATATCACTCTCGAGTAGGTAATAGTAATTGCTCATGGACCCACTTTCAAGTAATAACAATCCAAGAGCACCGCTCCACCGGATTCCCACAATCATAGCAGTCTCAATAATGTTGGCCGATATCGGAGAAATCAAACGATCGCAACCACGTATATCACTTATGGCCTAGCCACACATACATATCACAGACCATGGCCCCAGCCACATCTAATAGCCCATCGATGACCCAAAGGCTCTCTAACTAGAGCTCACTTGTGCACAAGGGTCACACTTTTTCGATGTGACATCCGACCTACTCTCGAATCTCCCGATTTGGTAAAACCATTCAAAAGCAAATTAGGTTCTCAAAAGCTCATTTCAAATCCATTTCAAAAGTACCAATCATGGTAACATGATAAAACCTCTTTTCGTAAGACTTTGCAATGTAAAACCTTTGCATGAATTTTAAATATCAAGTCAACATGGTGAATATATGCAATTTGTTCATGAATGCACATCACAAAAATCAATAAGGCACACTTTGATATAAATCATAGTAAAAAGCTTGTTTCCCGATTTTCAAATCCTTTTACATATATAACTATATATATATAGCCAAAATAATTTCAAACATTATTGCATCTATAATCGCCTAGCATTTCTACCAGCTCATGCTTTTCATAATAATAGTTTGTAAATCTCTCCAAACCAAGTATACAAATCACTTATTGATTTCTAACAACACATACTTTCCACAATGGCATTAAATAAATCATCGATAAATTACTTTACGTATAATATTGAATATTTTGAAATAGACACCCCCTACTCACCTTTCGATGGCGAGATATCACTTCGCCACTTATTCGATTACATTTTCTCCTTTAGTTAATCACCACGGTGTTCCTTTTCCACTTGCACACTTCCTAGCAATAAACCAAGCTTAATATTCTTAGTGTTTATCATTCCCATTTTTGTTCCTTATTCAAACATTAATCATCATTTTAATAACTTACATCATGCTAGAATCATCATTCTTTCTCACTTAATCTTTACATATTCATGTACATTTTGACATATTTTTACTGAGAAAATTTGTCAAGCCCGACCTTATAAAGTACTTGCTATGTCCTTCATGTGATTGACAATATGCTTGCATACTTGGAAAGCCTCGAAAAATCATCAAAAGTCAATATTGTACCAAATGGTACTATTAAGTTGAATTAAGCCTTGAACTAGTCTAAATAGAGATCTTAAGATGAAATTGAGAATTTTAAAACCCCAGAATGACTTAAAATGATGATTTGGAGTTCGAGGGCTGAATTGGAGTCAATTTAGAATTTTCATGTTCTAGGGGTAAAATCGTAATTTTGTCACCCAAGGACAAAATGGGAATTTTTAGACAAGATTTGATCACATTTGACTCATTGGAGTATGATTTGAGTTTGAGAGGTGAAAAATTTAAATTCTGACATTTTTTGGAGTCTTAAGGGCAAAACGGTAATTTTACGAGTTTACGGCGGTAAAGTTGGAATTTTGGAATTTTACACCACCTAACACTTGTCATGCCCATGGATTTCAGCCATTAACATTTTACATTGTGGATAATTGAATCATTTTATGTGGTGGAGAGAGATTGCTTAATGGATAAGTATTACACATGGACCAATGGAAACATGCCATGTGTCAAGCTTGGATTATTCTAGAATTTCCTTGTAAAATCTATTTAAAACTCTCTTAGTCTCACC
>NC_030856.1:12668925-12679510 GCF_000208745.1 Theobroma cacao | reverse complement strand
AGAGAATGATCTTGGATTGGTTTGATTTTTAGGTATGTTAGTGTTTTTAGGTGATTAATGATGTGTAGCATGAAAACAAGTGAAGAAAACCACCAAAGGTTTGGTGCCCATCAATAGCCGAATTCTCTAAGTGAATAATGAGGAAGAATGGGATGTTATTCTAGGTGATTTGATTAAGAAATAATAGTTTTTGGTGTAGGAATTAATGAATTATGGAGAGAAAATTAAGTAGAAAAAATCACGGAGTTAGTGTACCATTGCTGGCCGAAAGTTTCAAGAAGAAAAGTGAAGATAAATTTTGCCTAATTGTGTGTTAATTAGTTTGTGTTTGGTGAATTGAGGGATTGGAAAAAGAAATGGAGCAAGTTGGAGTGAAATTGGACGCATTGGCCAATTTATTGGATGAAAAATCGACTTGGGCCAATACCGGGTCTAGATGGCTACCCGTGCATTTTTCATTTCATATCATGCATATATATCGAGCTTGAAATAGCTTATGACTGTTAGACACAATTTAATTGGAATATGTGTCATGGATTATGGCTATGTGGTGAGCCATTGGATACGGGTAAAGGATTATACCCGCAGATTGACAATAGGAGTATTTCCACTCCTAATACTATAAGTGGACAATTTATCATCTTAAATATCTAGAGTAATTATACTTGTTTGACACTTTTATTGAATGGTGAGTTTAAATTATAAAATATTATGTTTTCCAATTAAAATATTTTTTTTTAATAAAAATGAGATGTATACTGGTTTTGAAATCAAATATTGTTTTGGGAAAATTAAGTATATGGAGATTGTGTTGAATTTATGATTTTATATGTTATTGAAATTGTGGCTTATGACACTATGGTAGCATGATGGCTAAATTTTTGGGGTTGGCATGAAATATATGAACAGTTTTTGATTGGTCTTGGTAGACTGGATTAAATTTTGTTCGCCATATTATACTATTGAAAATTTTATGGGTCTGGTGGTATATTAAACGGTCATTGCAGTGGTGGAGGTTTCCGTGGACTGCCTATGAGAGGGGCACGGTAACTATCACGACCCGATACTCCCCTCGAGCTCGTGACAACCATCGCAGTGTCCCGATAGACACTCATTGCCCGGAATGTCAACCTGAAACCTCGTAAGGCTTTACTATCAGTTTCTCATTTCCCTTGTGAGCAACCATTGTCAAATATCGTGTTCTAAAAGATTTTAAACTGTTTCCAACTTAAAACAAATAAAATATTAATTTTCGTTTTAGAAGGGTATTTTGGTCATTTTTCTCAAAAATTTCGAAACTGGCTAAAATGTAATATACAAGTACAAAACACATAATTCATATTCAAAATGAGTTTAAAAGTCTAAAATCTTCATTTAAAATAAAATTATGGTTATTTGAATATGATAAGTAAATAAAAAAAATATTAAGTAAAATATTCTATTTTCTTATAAAACAATATTTATAGAGTTATACGTGAATATTTTTTTTATAGCGTAAAAGCTAAATAAATTTATGCATATTGTAATACAGTAAGCCAAAATATTTAATTTAATTTACAATAACAAGAGGGCCCCCGAATAAACAAAAGTAAAGAGGACTGTGAACTTACGGTTTGGAAAATGCAGATCCAACGGTAGTCCTCGATGAGATCAACTATCTACAGTCTATACTGAACCTGAAATTGGGGGAAAGGAGGGTGGTGAGATTATAAAATCCTAATGAGTAAACAGACATCATCATAAACATCTAGAGTTGAGTACATGGAGACAATAAAGTAAATCATCGTAAATTGGGTCACAGCATTAGAATACATTTCATTTAAAATACGTAAAGAGGCTTATGAATCTCATAAAAACTAGGCTTATGCCATAAATCCATTCTCGGGGACACCTTGGCCGAGGCATCCTACCGAGACCGCCAAGGCTATTAAAATTCACATTTCACATAAATCATGTTTTTGTTTTGAAAACATAGCCATTCCTTGGCGTTGGCTGAGTTCCCCCTCACGTGGTGGTTTGGCATAAAGTGAACCCTAAGCTTTACTCCATGAGATACCCTACGCGCCTCTCCGTTCGAGGTAAGAATATAATGGGGTTTACCGTGCCCCTCTAAAAAGTTGGTCCACAGAAACCCCCTACTGCAGTGATTAATTAATATATAATCCACCATATAATAAAACTCAATAACATGATATGACAATTTTGTGATTCGTAGCCTTTCAAGGCAACCAAACAATTCGTATTTCAATACAATTTCCAACTAGCCAATCATGCCCGATTTATCATAAGCCAATCAATTTAAACAATCAAATTGCCACAATTAACAGTCTCCATGTACTCTATTTTTCAAAATCATTATTAATTTCAAAACAATTTATAAATTAATTTCATTGAAACACATTTATTCATAAAACATGAAAATTTACCTTTTTAAATTCTTTTTTCCATGGAATTCATGAAATCATCTAAAAACCACCCTAGATAATTAAAATGACAGTAAGTTTACTCACAATGTCTAGAATGCAGACTTTCGACGCACTCTGTCTACTGGTCCTCGGATGCAATTTCCTTGCCTTTATCGGAGGACTCACCACCTTGACACAGTACAAAATCGAGAAATTCACCAAATTGGTACTAAATTGAAATTAAACTAATTTAGACTATTAATGCATAATATGAAATGCAAAAATGCACTGGTAACAATCTAAACTCGGTATTGGCCTAATTCGTCTTATCACCCGATTAAATTACTAACGCGTCCAATTTAATCCCAAATTACTCCAAATCATTCCAATTCTTTTCCAATATCTTAATTCACCAAATTCAAATCAAATAACCTAAAATTTGGCAAAACTGTCTTCACTTTTCTTCTTTAAATTTTCGGCCAAAAATGGTGCATTAACACCGTGATTTTTCCTACTACTTTTCTACACCATAATTCATCATTTCTTAACCAATTCTCCTAGAATAAAAATCAAACTCATCCTCACTCATACATGGTAAATTCGGCCATTAATGGTTGTGGGAGAAAATAAATTCTTTTCTTGTTGTTTTGTTTCTAAATATGCTAAACTAACTAAAAACACTAACATAACTTAAAATCAAATTAATCTAACAACTTTCTCTCTCCTAACCCATTTTGATCAGCCAACAATTCATCATAAAAACATGTAATTTAAGCATGGAAAATAAGGAGAAATGCTTAAGGAAAATAGATTTCAAGCTTAAGTTGAAAAATCTTACCTTTTTCACTTGTTTTCCTTGATTTTCCACACTTTTTCTCTTGAAATTCCTCACCTAGGGTTTGTTCTTCATTTCTTTCCCTCTCTTCCTTGCTTGGCCGAATATTTGAAGAGTAATTGGCTTGTTTATGCTGATTTTTAAGTTAAATAATAAATTATCCTAAGCTTGACACATGGCATTTTCTTATTGGTCCATTTTTAAAATTTTTAAAATTTAAATATTTTATGTCCACCACATAATTAGTCAAAGGTCAAAAATGAGGATAAATGAAGACCATGTGCTGGAAAATTGTCCTGGTGGTGGAAAATTACAATTTTGCCCCTAGAGTGGCAAAATTACCATTTTACCCATATACTCCAAATTATACCGAAATTAAAATTTTTCACTTCTAAACCTCAAATCATACTCCAATAAGTCAAATGGGGCCAAATAAATCTTTTCTAAAAATTACCATTTTGTCCCCATGTGGCAAATGACCATTTTGCCCCTGGATAGTGAAAATTCTTATTCGACTCCAAATTGATCCTCAAACTTCGAATTACCATTTTGAGTCATCCTTGGACTGTGACGATCTTAATCTCACCTTAAAATTCCTATTTGATCTAGTTCGAGGATTAAATCAACTTTGTTGCACCTCTAGGTACAATACCGACTTTTGTAAATTTTTCGAGACTCTCTTAACATGCAATCATGCTATCATCACATGTATGTCATGACTAGTATTTTATAATGTCGGGCTTTATAGTAACCCAATTATATACTTACCTCTGGGGGGAGATGTTGGATAGAGTATCTCTTGAGGTAAGATTTGAGTGCACCTCACGTTCGGACCACCACGTGAGAGTGAGACTCAACCAACGCCAAGGAACGGCTGTGTGTCAGATGCGAAAACATGTTTATGGGTATGGGACATTTAATGGACTTGGCAATCTCAGTGGAATACCTTGATAAAGGTACCCGCGAGAATGATTCTGGTAGGGGCCAAGTTTAATAAATTCATAAGCCGGGAAGTTTTGATTAAAAGAAATTGTTTGGTATAGATTGAAACGAATTTTGTGTTATGAACATTATTGAGATATAACGTTTTTATATTATCTTCGTCTACTCGGCTTTAAATGCTTTTGATGGTAAATGTTTACTCACTGGGATTATGTAATCTCATCCCTCTTCCTATCTATTTTTCAAGCTCAGGACAGTTTGTTGATAGTTTATTAAGAAGAGAATTAGTCTCGGAGTTGCATCTTAGAAAGTAAGGGTTTGTAGCCCTACACCTTCTTGGTCAGTTGGGGGCCCATGTATCACTGTAAATGAAATTTCATACTTTAATTATCTTTATTACTATATAAATAAATTTATTTTACTCTTACGCTACAAAAGTTATTTTAGGAAGACTTTGAAAATACTGTGTTTTAAGAAAATAGAATATTTTATTTAATGTTTTTATTATATTTAAATAGCTATAATTTTACTTTAAACGAATGTTTTAGACTTCAAAATTTAATTTAAATCATGAAATATGTGTTTCCACTTACATATTACATTTTTTACGGATTTTGAAATTTTTGAAAAAAAAATGACTAAAATACCCCTGTGAGGCAGAAATAAATTTTCATTGTTTTTGGATGGGAAAATGATCCATATCATTTCAAAACACGATTTTAGTTACTGTCGATCATAGGAGAGGTAAGAAAACTGATACGAAAGCATTGCGAGATTTCGGTCAACATTCGGGGTAAAGAATGTCTGACGAGACTTCGCGACGGTTGTCACAGGCTCGATGGGAGTTCCGGGTCATGACAGAATTCATAGCTCTTACTTGCGTAATTCTTTACGTCATGTGTACCGGCAACTTATTTATATCATTAAGTGCCCATTTCAACATTTCCAAGCAATTTTCATCCAAATCCATCTTATATTTTCATAACATTAACCATATATATGGCAGCAACAATCATTCCCATTTTACTCAATTATTTGCAAGTTTACATGCATCATTATTTATCTAACTTTCAATGCTTTATTTCTCAATCCACCATTCATATTATTCCTCCTTATCCTTTCAAATAACATACCAAGCAACTTAATATTCCTAACTAGCTCATGCATGTTAGATTCTTTCAACAACCATATTCACTTTTAACATGCCGCCACTAAGCACAACATTAATTTCCATTCACCATTATATAAAATACCATAGTTTATGGTACCTTTCAAATATATAATCACTCTGCTCAAAGCAGTCCGATGATATCGATTGGGACTTTGTGTATATCTGCTCAGTTTGTCTCAACATAAGCTATATCCGGTCAAGTATAATTCATCAAATACATTAGACTCCTAATAATTTGTGCATACTCAGATTGAGCTACACTATCACCTCTATTTTTCTTTAATTGGTTATTACTATCATAAGGAGTACTTAGAGGTGTGACATTAAAATATCCAAACTGTTTAAGTAACTATCACATTTTATGATTTTAATACCCAAAATAACATTGGCTTCTCCTAGATCTTTCATATCAAATTTAAAAGCCAAGAAGCATTTAGTTTTATTGACCACATCAATGCATGTACCAAAAATAAGCATATCATCAACATATAAGCTAAAAATCACACATTCACTATCAACAGTTTTTGTGTACACACAATTATCAACTCCAACAGTTGAAAATCCATTACTAACAAGAACTTGATCAAATTTCTCATGCCATTGTTTCGGTGTTTGTTTCAAGCCATATAATGATTTAATCAATTTGCAAACTTTGTTTTCTTGACCAGGAAGAACACATCCCTCAGGTTGTGCCATATAAATTTCTTCTTCTAAATCACCATTTAAAAAAATAGTTTTTACATCCATTTGATGAACAAGAAGTTTGTAAATTGAAGCTAAGGCAAAAAAAACACGAATTGATGCAATTCTTGTTATTGGAGCAAAAGTATCAAAATAGTCAATATTTTGTTTTTGAGTAAAACCCTTTTCAAGTGATCTAACTTTGTATTTATTAATAGAACCATCAGGATTAAATTTTCTTTTAAAAATCCATTTGCAACCAATTGGTTTGGCTCTAGTTGGTAAGTTAACTAATTTCCAAGTTTCTTTTTGTAAAATCGAATCATTCTCATTTTGTATAGCTTTTTTTCAAAATGGACTTTTTTTAAAAGAAATTGCATCACCATAAGTTAAAGGATAGTTATCTACAAGATAAGTATAAAAATCATTACCAAAAGAAATTTCTGTCCTTGGTCTTTTACTCCTTCTCAAATCATCATTTTGTATTTCAAAATCATTTTTACCAAAAGGTGCATGAGAAATTACATCAGTTCTCAATGGAAAAATATGCTCTAAAAAAATTCAGCATTCTTTATTTCAACAATTGTATTACAATCAAGAACATCACTTTTTAATACAAGAAATCTATATGCAGCACTATGTTCAGTATAACCAATAAACATGCAATCAGATGTTTTAAAACCAATTTTTCTTTTCTTAAAATTAGGAAGCATTACTTTAGTAAGACACCCCAACACTTTCAAATATTTCAAGTTAGGAGAATAGCTTTTTCATAATTCATAAGTTGTCCTATCAATTTTCTTATAAGGAATTTTGTTTTGAATATGACATGCAGATAATAAAGCTTCACCCCACAAATTTTCATGTGCATTAGAACTAACAAGCATTAAGTTCATCATTTCTTTTAATGTTCTATTTTCCTTTCAGTTACACCATTTGATTCAGGAGAATATGGAGGAGTAATTTCATGAATTATTCTTTCTTTTTCACAAATATCATTTATCGGTATATATTCACCCGCTCTATCTGATCTAACTCTTTTTATCTTTTTATTCAATTGATTTTTTACCTCAACTTTGTATTTAATAAACATGTCAAAAGCTTCATCTTTATGCCTAAGTAAATAAACTTTAGTAAATCTAGGATAATCATCAATAAATGTAATATAGTATTGCTTACCACCTCTAGTCATAGTTTGTTTTAGATCTCCTAGGTCTGTATAAATTAAGCTTAATAATTTAAATTCTCTATTTACTGAAATACAAGTTTTCTTAGTTGATTTCGTTTCAGCACATATTTCGCACTTATGAAAGCATCCATTTTTAAAACTAGAAATTAAACCTAATGATTACATTTTCTTAATATAAAGAATGCTAACATGTCTTGGTTTACCGTGCCATAGATCAATAGAGTCAATCATGTAAGTGGAAGAACTAGCATTTTCATTAGAACATTGGAAATGTTAACTACAAAGAGTCCCTGATTGCAATAACCCTTACCCACAAACACATTATTTTTTTTCATTACGATCTTGTCAAATTCGAATGACACTTTCACCCCAACCTTACCCAATAGGGCCACAGACACCAAGTTTTCCCTTATATTAGGAACATGAAGAACATCATTCAGAGCTAAGGTCTTGCCAAATGTGAGCTTGAGAAGGATTTTCCTTTTACCAAGAACTTGAGCAGTTCTAGAATCACCAAGGTGTATTATCTCTTCTCCTTCCCTTAATGGAGTAAAAGATGTAAAGGCATTTCTATTTTCACAAATATGCCTGGTAGCACCTGAGTCTACCACCCATTCCTTCACACTGGCCACCATATTGGCTTATGAATTGACCGTCGCAATTACATTATCGGATTCATCTGCTTTGACCAAGTTGACTCTTGGATTAGCACATTTGTCATTTCCCTTTGCTATCTTCCTGCATTGTGCTGCATGATGCCTTGGCTTTCCACAAACAAAACAACTACAGTACTTTTTAAAGGTGGGATAAGAAGCTTTGGGTTTATTGTCAGGTTTATAAAGGTACCTTTGTTGACGTTGAGTTCTACCTTGAATCAGATTAGCTTTAGTTGTAACTTCCTTCTCTTTAGAGGCCTTAATCTCCTTTCGAGTTGTGTCTTCACTGATGATGTGCACAATCAAGTCTGCAAGTGACAACTACTTTTCCTTGTGCTTCAGTTGTTGCTTGTAGCCATTCCATGATTCTGGCAGCTTCTTAATTAGCAACCCAGCAATGAACTCTTCTTGCAAGTTTATTTTTTCAGCCTTCAAGTCATCCACCAGCTTATGGTATTCATTGATCTGACTCTTGATGTCTTTGTCATCTGTCATCTTCCAACGATGGAAGTTGCCAGTCACGAACTTCTGTTTTCCAACATCTTTAGCAATGTATTTGGCAACATTGACTCCCACATTTGCTTTGTTTCTTTATAGGGACTATATATATCAAACAGCTCATTAGAAAATGTGCTAATGATTGTATGCCTGCATACCTTATTTGTCACGACCCGGTACTCCCCTCGAGCCCGTGACAACCGTCGCGTGTCCTAGTAGACACTCATTGCCCGGAATGTTAACCCGAAACCCCGCAAGGCTTTACTATCAATTTCTCATTTCCCTTGTGAGCAACCATTGTCAAATATCGTGTTTTAAAAGATTTTAAACTGTTTCCAACTAAAAATAAATAAAATATTAATTTTTATCTCACAGGGGTATTTTGGTCATTTTTTCTCAAAATTTTTGAAACTGGCTAAAACGTAATATACAAGTACAAAACACATAATTCATATTCAAAATGAGTTTAAAAGTCTGAAATCTTCATTTAAAACAAAATTACGGTTATTTGAATATAATAAGAAAATAAAAGAAATATTAAGTAAAATATTCTATTTTCTTATAAAACAATATTTATAGAGTTATACGTGAATAATTTTTATAGCGTAAAAGCTAAATAAATTTAGACATATTGAAATATAGTAAGCCAAAATATTTAATTTAATTTACAATAACAAGAGGGCCCCCGAATAAACAAAAGTAAAGAGGACTGTGAACTTACGGTTTGGAAAATGCAGATCCAACGGTAGTCCTCGATGAGATCAGCTATCTACAGCCTATACTGAACTTGAAATGGGTGGAAAGGAGGGTGGTGAGATTATAAAATCCCAATAAGTAAACAGACATCATCATAAATATCTAGAGTTGAGTACATGGAGACAATAAAATAAATCATCGTAAACTGGGTCACAACATAAGAATACATTTCATTTAAAATATGTAAAGAGGTTTATGAATTTCATAAAAACTAGACTTGTGCCATAAATCCATTCTTAGGGACACCTTGGCCTAGGCATCCTACTGAGACCGCCAAGGCTATTAAAATTCACATTTCACATAAACCATGTTTTTGTTTTGAAAACATAGTCGTTCCTTGGCGTTGGCTGAGTTCCCCCTCACGTGGTGGTTTGGCATGAAGTGAACCCTAAGCTTTACCCCAGGAGATACCCTACGCGCCTCTCCGTTCGAGGTAAGAATATAATGGGGTTTACCGTGCCCCTCTAAAAGGCTGGTCCATAGAAACCCCCTAATGTAGTGATTAATTAATATATATAATCCACCATGCAATAAAACTCAATAACATGATATGGCAATTTTGTAATTCACAGTCTTTCAAGGCAATAAAACAATTCGCATTTCAATACAATTACCAACTAGCCAATCATGCCCGATTTATCATAAGCCAATCAATTTAAACAATCAAATTGCCACAATTAACAGTCTCCGTGCACTCTATTTTTCAAAATCACTATTAATTTCAAAACAATTTATAATTTAATTTCATTGAAAAACATTTATTCATAAAACATGAAAATTTACCTTTTTAAATTCCTTTTTCCATAGAATTCATGAAATCATCTAAAAACCACCCTAGATAATTAAAATGATAGTAAGTTTACTCACAATGTCTAGAATGCAGACTTTCGATGCACTCTGTCTACTGGTCCTCGGATGCAATTTCCTTAACTTTATCGGAGGACTCACCACCTTGACATAGTACAAAATCGAGAAATTCACTACATTGGTACTAAATTGAAATTAAACTAATTTAGACTATTAATGCATAATATGGAATGCAAAAATGCACTGGTAACTATCAAAACTCGGTATTGGCCTAATTCATCTTATCACCTGATTAAATTACTAACGCGTCCAATTAATCCCAAATTAATTTTTTTTAGTTTCTATACCTCAATTGCACCGAAATTGACTTAATGTCCCTCAGTGTGGTGCAAAATTATTAGTCTCGATAGCAAATTATGAAAATGCCCCTAGTGGGCAAAAATTCATATTTTTGCTCCGAAAATTCCCATTATTTTTCTAGGCTCATAATTCATCATTTCTTAACCAATTCTCCTAGAATAAAAATCAAACTCATCCTCACTCATACATGGTAAATTCGGCCATTAATGGTTGTGGGAGAAAATAAATTCTTTTCTTGTTGTTTTGTTTCTAAATATGCTAAACTAACTAAAAACACTAACATAA
>NC_030856.1:12667291-12668607 GCF_000208745.1 Theobroma cacao | reverse complement strand
CTGATTTTTAGTTAAATAAGAAAATATCCTAAGCTTGACACATGGCATTTTCTTATTGGTCCATTTTTAAAATTTTAAAAATTTAAACATTTTATCTCCACCACATGATTAGTCAAAGGTCAAAAATGAGGATAAAGGAAGACCATGTGCTGAAAAAATGTCCTGGTGGTGGAAAATTACAATTTTGCCCCTTGGGTGGCAAAATTACCATTTTACCCCTATACTCTAAATTATACCGAAATTAAAATTTTTCACTTCTAAACCTCAAATCATACTCCAATAAGTCAAATTATACTCCATTAAGTCAAATGAGGCCAAAAAATCTTTTCTAAAATTTTCATTTTGTCCCCAAGTGGCAAATGACCATTTTGCCCTTGGATAGTGAAAATTCCGATTTGACTCCAAATTGATCCTCAAACTCTAAATTACTATTTTGAGTCATCCTTGGACTGTGACGCTCTTAATCTCACCTTAAAATTTCTATTTGATCTCGTTCGAGGATTAAATCAACTTTGTTGTACCTCTAGGTACAATACCTACTTTTGTAAATTTTTCGGGACTCTCCTAGCATGCAATCATGTTATCATCACATGTATGTAATGACTAGTATTTTATAAGGTCAGGCTTTACATTATTTGCATGCATCCATGGTTCCAGCATCTTGACATCATTTGTCTTGGAATCAATTAGTGCAAAAGCCACCCCATGAACATCAAAAATTGAAAATATCCTTTCTTGCCATCTTTTGAAGTTTCTGCCATCAAAGACTTATATTTTGGAAATATCTGGAAATGGTTTGGCATATGAAACCGAAGGCATAGAAGGGATGATCAACGAACTGGGAGCCACGGTGGAACCATTAACAATGGTAGTGGCAGTAGGGACAGAGACAGTAGTGGAAACAGAAACAGCAGTGGAAACAACGATAGTAGCATTATTAATGTGGGAATCCATTATCCTTAAGATTGTTAGAAAAAATGATGGGAAACAAAGGAATATAAAATGAAGCAAGTAAAAACAGCGAGAAGTCTAAGGTGTGGTATCACTATCCTTAAGGATAATTTTTGCCCCTCCAAAGTCTAAAATTCAGTGCAAAAGGACTGTATAGCGATTATCCTCCAAGATTCAACAGACCCTTCTTTATAGTTTGCACAAACTATTAAGCGATGACAGGAATAGCAGAAAGAAAAAACCCTGTTAGGAAAGAAAAAAAGTAGAGAAAATAAGCAGAAAAGACTTAAGAGAAGATGAAAGGCTTTGGTGTTTGTTGTGAGTGAGGGTGTGAGGCTGTATTTATAGGCAGGGAATGAAGTAAG
>NC_030856.1:12664446-12667191 GCF_000208745.1 Theobroma cacao | reverse complement strand
TATATCAAAGTATGGGGTATTTCATAAGTGTTGCACCAAATTAGGGAGTTGAGAAAAAGACTCAAGGAGTTAGAGAAAAACCTAGTTAGAATGTATACTAAGTCAAGTATACATTGTAACCAGTAGTACTTAGTTAGATAGAAGTTAGAAGTTAGAGCAAAACTATGAAAGCTAGGTAAGCATGGTAAAGTTTGAGTTTGATTCAATCAAAGGTTGAAAAAGCTTAGAAAAAAATTAAAGCCAAGGTACAAAAATTCACTTAGGCATGGCCCATGTGTATATTCGCGCATAGGGGGGGAAATATAAAATTTCTCAAGGTCTAGCCCAATCTTGTGTTCATGCAAGCCCACTCCTTTTTCTTTACTTGCAACAAGCTCATAATGGGTTTTCATATATAAGGCATTCACCTCTCTTGTATCTTGGCAATGTGGGATGTTTGAACCTTATGAAATACACTTATTTTCCAACAAATATGATTCAATGATGCATTTCTTACTAATAAACAGTACTTTGGTGGAGTATTTTAAATCAGAGGAAAGATTGAGACAAAGGGATTCAATTTCTCCTTTATTGTTTATTCTTGAAGTAAAACATTTATCTAGAGGTCTAAATGCCCTTTATGAACACTGTCCTTCCTTCTATTTCATTCAAGGCACTCCATGTCCATTAGTCACCTAGCCTTTGTGGATGATGTACTAATATTTACTAATGGCAACCATTTGGCATTGCAGAAAATTCTTAAGTCTCTACAAGAATATGAGACTATTTTACAGCAGAAAGTTAACCATTAGAGGAGTTGTTTTATAACAAGCCATAAAGTTGCAAACTCCAGGAAGCAAATAATCCAAAGTGTTATGGGTTTTTCACATAAAATGTTGCTAATTCCATACTTGGGAGTTCCACTATAAAAAGGCCTGAAAAAGGCAATTTTGTTTTATTTTTTCATAACCAAAATCTGTGATCGTATCTTAGGTTAGGAGAATAAGGTTTTATCTCAAGGTGGTTGCATTATTTTACTAAAGAGTGTGCTTTCTTCAATGCTAACATATCTCCTTCAAGTCCTCAAGCTATCGATTTATGTGGTTGAAAAAATTGAAAGATTAGCCAATAGTTTTCTTTGGGGTGACTCAACTGAATCTAAACATATTGATTGGACATCTTGACATAAAATTTTTTTTCCTAACATAGAAGGAAGGTTGGATATCAAAAGCTTGCTTGATGTTTTCTGTACTAAGCTTTGGTGGGGCTTGCACACTTCTAATAGCTTATGGACACGATTAACGAAAGCTAAGTACTGTGTGAGTCAAATACCAATGTAGGTACAAGTTAAACTTCATGATTCTCAAACGTGGAAATGTTTAAAGCAAGGCTACAACATTACTGAAGAAAATATTCGTTGGAAGATTAGTAAGGGTGAACTTTTCTTATGGCATGATTGTTGAATGGGAAAGCAATCATTGATAAACCTTTTCCTTATTTTTATAACAATGATGAATGGGATAAGGCAAAACTTAAAGTCGTGCTTCTGAATTGTTTGGTTATGGAAGTTATGAAGATTCTTATTGAAAACTCTAGAGATAATGTTATTTATTGGGTGCCTACATCTCATGGTGACTTTACTACTAAGAGTGCATGGGAGTTAATTTGTCAACATCCACCTCCTAACGATATGTGCAATCTTATTTGGCATAAAAGTATTTGTCACGACCCGAAACTCCCATCGGGCCCGTGACAACCGCCGCGACGTCCCGATAAGCACTCATTACCCCAAATGCCGATCGGAACCCCGCAAGGCTTAGCATCAGCTTTCGCATATCCCCGGTGAGCGATAGTTATTAAATCTTGCATTTCAAGAAATCATAATTCATTTCCAAATCAAATCAATAAAATATTATTTTCTGGCTCACATGGGCATTTTCGTCATTTTTCTTTGAAAATACCAAAACCCGCCAAAAACATGGTGTAAAAGCTAAATATGTTCATAAATATTTTAAATCAAATAACTAAAGTATAAAATTACTTTTACAATGACACGTGGGCCCCCAACTAACCAATAAGATACGAGTCTATGAACCTATAATTTTGTCAATGCAAGACTAACTGAAGTCCTTGATGCAATCGGCTATCCCGAACTTGAAATGTGGAGAATTGAGGGTGGTGAGATTATAAAATCCCAGTGAGTAAACAGACACCATCTAAACTATCTAAAGGCGAGTAAATGGAGATAATTAAAAAATAATTAACTTCAGTAAATTTTTCTCGTCACGAATATTCATCTCAACCAAATAATCAATATGGCTTGTGAATTACTCAAAACTTGGCTCATGCCAAATCTTGTACTCGGTGACACCTGGACTAGGGGTATCCAACCGAGCCCGCCAAGGCTGTTAAAAACTCATATTTCGCATAAATCATATTTTTATTTTGAAACATAGCCGTTCCTTGGCGTTGGTTGAGTCTCACTTTCACGCAGTGGTCCACGTGAAGTGCACTCAAAAAGCCCACCTCAGGAGATACCCTACGCGCCTCTACGACTGAGGTGAGAATATAAAGGAGTTTACCGTGCCCCTCTAATAGGCTGGCCCACAGAACCCCCCACCACTACAGTAGCTAATCTTTTATCTACCACCTGATTTATAAAATCTTTTTCTGCATGACATGGCAATTTATCGCAACCTAGCCTCTCAAGGCTAAATACACAGTACAAATAATTCTAACACCAAAATCAGTTTAGCCATTCATGCT
>NC_030856.1:12654930-12663392 GCF_000208745.1 Theobroma cacao | reverse complement strand
TTATTTATTTTTTTAATATTTTATTAATTCCTTAAATTCTAGCCATCCATTTGTTTTCAAATTTCACCATACACTTGTCCCACATATCCATAGCTTAGATAAAATTCTCAGACTTATCCAAAGTCTTGGTGGAGTAATTTTTTTTGAAATTACACTTTTACCCCCATAAAAGTCAAAAATTACATTTTTATCCCAAAAACTAAAAAATTGCCCATAGACATATTTTTCATCCCTTATACTCATACCATTCTCCAATTTGTCAAATTTGATCTAAATTCTCTCAAAATCTCAAATTTTGTCTGTGGGTTGAAAAATTACGATTTTACCCCTACACACCAAAAATAACCAAAATTAAACTTTTTCACTGCCAAGCCCTCAGATTATACTCCAATACTCAAATCATACTCCAATAAGTTAAATGGGGCCAAAAAAAATATTTTTTAAAAATTCCCATTTTGTCCCCAGGTGGCAAATGACCATTTTGCCCTTAGATAGTGAAAATTTCGGTTTGACTCCAAATTGATCCCCGAACTCCGAATTACCATTTTGAGTCATCCCTGAACTGTGAAACTCTTAATTTCACCTCAAAATTCCTATTTCAACTAGTTTGAGGCTTAATCAACTTAATAATACCATTAGGGGCAATATCGTCTTTTAACGATTCCTCGAACTTCCTAAACATGCAAACATTCTATTGAGCATGTAAAAGACATCGTAATTATTTTTATAGAACAGGTTTTGACAGTATTCCTCTCACTATTTTATTTTTCTTTTAGAAGGTGGTGCACGGTTATATTCTTGTAAAGTTTCGGCTTAAAAACAAAGGTATTCAATTATCCTCTAAATGTTAATGTTGTCACGAAGAGGAAACAATTATTCATGTTCTTTGGCAAAGTCCTGTGGCATAACAGGTTTGGAATTATTTTGCTAAGGTTTTTCAAATCAGTGTCGTTCAACCTCAAAATATTTTACATATAATATGAGCATGGTTTTATTCTAGAGATTATACCAAAAAGGGACACATTCGAATTTTATTGCTTATATTTATTTGTTAGTTTCTGTGGGTTGAACATAATGATGCAAAGCATAGGGACCTTAGAATCAATCCAAATAAAGTAATATGGCAAGTTATGAAATTATTGTGGCAGTTATATAAAGGTAATCTCTTATAGAAGTGGCAATGGAAAGGAGATGTGTAAATTGCAAAATCATGGAGATTTGGCTATTTAAAGGAATCACATTATCTGCCTAAACTAATTAGATGGATTAAACCATTAATAGATGAGGTTAAGTTGAATGTTGATAGGCGCTTCAAAAATCAATCTTTGAATATTGCAAGATGAGGAGTCTTGCATGACCATACAAGTATGCTCATTTTTCGATTCTCTGAAAATTTTGGTCTTAATACCTCTTTGAAGGCCGAATTACTTGCTTTACAAAGAGGCCTTTTCCTATGCTAAGATTACAATGTATCCAAAGTGTGGATTGAGATGGATGCTTTGGTAGTGGTGCATATGATTTAGGAAACTCAAGGTTCCTATGATATTCGATATACTCTTGTATCTACAAGGAAATGTTTCTAAAAAGTTTCCTATATAATTTCTTATATTCATAGAGAAGGTAATCAAGCTACAGATTTTTAATCAAATCAAGGTTATTCTCATCATGGACTCAAGGTATTTCACCAAGTTTCAGGAGAATTGCATGGTATCTTAAAATTAGATAGGATTGATCTACCCTATGTTAGATTTAAATAAATGTAAAGGAGTAGTACTCCATATTTATATTTTGTTTTTAGATGTATGTAAAAGAGTAGTATTACTTATCCTTAGCAATCTTAAATTAAATGCTAAGAAAGTAATGCCTCCATTAGGTGTTCTTTTCAATCTTTCTTATGTAATTCTAAGGGTAAGGTTTATGTCTCCCTCTCCGGTGTACTTTTTATTCCCATTTTTTAATAAAACCTTAACAGGAAGCTAGCCTTGAGAGCTTTTTCCAGCTTTAAAAAAAATAGTCAATTTCGATGTCACATCGATATCATTAACAGTCAACTTCAACGGAATTAGGTAAACGAACCCAATTGCATACAATGTCAAAGTGCAAAAACTAAATTGACCAGTTTTTAGTAGAGGAACTAAACTAAATTGACCAATACAGAGACTTTTTAATAGTTTGACCATTTTTAATTTCATATCTTTGTTCATAATTTCTTTGTTTGACCACCTAAATTTTGTTGAAATAACAAAATTGAGATAGGTTTCAGTTGATCAAGAAGAAAGAAAGAGGAATTTTGAAATTTTTGCTTTAATTTTTATCAAGGAAAAAATTTATTACAATGGAGTTTATATACAGTTTCTAGAAAAAGTAATGAAGTAAATATTAATTACAAGAATACCACACTACTCCCTAACTAACTACTTTAATAGAATTACTCAACTAACCCTATTTCTTAATAATAATTACAAAGTCTTCATGTGACGTGTATTTTTTTACTCATCTCACTCAACAACACTATGCAGTCTTAAGCAACCAATCTCAAATACTCATAGCCTTCTCTTTCAAGATAAGCCTTTATATTCAAGGGCAGAACTAGCCAATTTTTTGTTGGGGGGCCAGAGGTAGATGAATAAAGGTTAAAAATCTTTACAAACTAATATATTAAACTAAATTAATAATCAAAAGATTGTTAATAGAAAATAATTTTATATAACATGTAAATCAAGAAAGGAAAGACTTGTAATAGTTTTTTGGGAAATTTGTGCTTTGACTATATTTTTTGAATTTAAATTCATCAATTAAAAATTATGTACTGAAAAAATCCATTTCTTTAGTATTTTTTAAGATTGAGTATTGGACATTTTGATTCATATTACTTTTTCTTATGAGTTAAAGCATTGAGGCACAATGGCTCAAGTGTAGAAAAATCATTTAGACGATTTACATATTTTCTTTTAAAGAATTGGTTAATTGTTTTCAACCTACTCATACTTTACTCAAAGTTGACAAAAAAATTAATGCATTCAATGTAACGACCCTTCCTCGGTTGCTACCGACGTCCGGAACCTGTAAGAGATCTTGCCAAGTCTCGAACAAGCCTTGATGGAATTTCTCAATAACTCGTCATACATGACCAGCAATCCATGTTAATGCTTAATCACATATATTCTCGTGTCATGAATTAAACCATAGACATAATGAAACAATGCAATTTTTAAATCATGTGATCATAAATATATATATATATATATATATATATATATATACACACAATGGAGTCTAAANGCAATTTTTAAATCATGTGATCAATAATATATATATATATATATATATATATATATATACACACACAATGGAGTCTAAAATTTCCAAGTTGTCATTTATATCAAATCCCATATCTATTACACATTAAATAGCATGGTGCTACAACACGACCTCTAATAGCGGAGTAACTCAGGATAAAATGCTAGGAGATGCATATGCTTATCCACGGTGGACCGTGCGTGCTGATGATTACATGATAGGCTGATCCCTGTCTGCAAAAGGGGAAATAAAAGGGGGTGAGTCTCACAGACTCAATGATCATCGGCTCTGTGAGTATGGCGTAGATGGGAAACAAGCAAACAGCAGATAATTTTGAATATTAAAATGCATGATTATCAAAAATAAATTTAATTGAAAGGGAAGTTTGTGCCTTATAGAAATGATGCTGTAAAATCACAGTGCAATATTTAATTTGGGAAAATGATGCAGAAAACAAGTGTAGCAACTTAGTGTTAAATCATCGAAAATATGACTTACCGTCAAAATACGAATAATAATATAATGGTATGCATGCTCCCAAAACGTGTGGCATGTAATGAAATCAACGTGATCAGCCACATAAACCATATCGTAATCATAAAGTAAGAATTTAAAAGCTTTTGTTAAAAACAAAGGGAGTTGCAGAGAAATCTTGACTCTCCACCGACAAAAAAGTGGTGTTGGAAAAAGCATAAGGCTCTCGAGTAGGAAGTATAATATCAACACGTGGACCCATTTCCACATACAAACAATTGGGGAGCATCACTTCCACCGGATTCCCACATGCTATGGCAGTCTTAACGATGTTGGCTGACATCGAAGAATCAAGCGATTAAAACCGCATATATCACTTGTGGCCTAGCCACATGTACAACCCGTGGCCTTGCCACGTATATCACAGACCATGGCCTCAGCCACGTCTAACAGCCTGTCAGCAACCCAAAAATTCTCTAGCTAGAGCTCACTCATGCATGAGGGTACACGTAACCGATGTGACATCTGGCCTACTCTCGATGCTTTCATTTGTCAAAAACGTTTTTCAAAACGAAATCAAGTTTCTCGAGAATTTTTCCTTCAGTTGTTTGAAATCAAAGTTTGATAACCCAAAAAATTATTTTTCACATTAATTGTCATGGTGTAAATACTTTTATAAAAATGGACTAAAACCAGCTCTCGAAAGCTTACATATAAATCATTTAGCAAATGCATTTAACTATGCACATCACACAAAAATACAAGGTACAGATTTTTTATGCAAAATAGTGTGAAAGACTTGTTTCCTGGTTTCTAAAACACATTACGTATATAATTTTATACATATATATTTAAAACGTGTCCAAACATCATAGCAATCACAAAATTCCTAAAAATTCTACCAACACATGCTTTCCACAATTTTTACTTTTAAAATAAATCATACGTATATATATATAGTTACGAAAATTTTAAAATGGACACCCCCTACTCACCTCACAATAGCTGGATTATTACGTTGCTATTGGTTCGTACGTGTATATAATTATTCCCATTTATCGGTCACGTCTTACTTCGTCCGGCACGCCACCACGACAAACTTTCTTAGCAACAATTTAAACCCAATATACTTAATCACACACATGTATGGGTAGCAGCTTAATTAAAAATTCCTTAACCAAATTTCATATTTTTCATCCAAAATATTCACAATATTAAACTATCCATAAACCTTAAAATATAGTATTAGCTCACCATTTTTTCCTTCCTTTCTTTCTTTCTTTTCCTTCCTCCATTCTTCTCTCTTTCTTTCTTTCTCCAGCCGCCACTCACATCTTGCTTTCTAACTTTCTATATGCCATTTTTTATCTCCATCTTTCTCCTTTCTTCCCCCTTATGTGGGCTACCCAAACCAAGACTCTCTTTCACCAACCGGTAGCCAACAACCTTTTCTTCCTCCTTCATAAACTGGTAGCCAACAGCCCCCTTTTTACTCCTCTAGATCGACAGCAGCTTCCCCCATTTTTACCCAATCTAAAAGGCAGCATCTACTTCCCTTTTTTCCTACTCTTCTTCTCTTTGTAAATGGCTTCCTCTCTTCTCTATTTCTCCCCTCAAGACCTACTGCAACCACCCAAGAAATTCTTTTTTGCTCACCCAAACTGGCAGCTCAAAGCCCCCTCTCTATATCCCTTTGTTGGATAAAAACCAAGCTCTCTTTCCCTTTTTGTCTCTATAAAAAGCTGGTGGTAAGGAATAAAAAAAAAATTGTAAATGATGTGGCTGTATTTTGGGGGGAAAGCTGACATGAAAAGCTTGCTTGTCATGTCCCCCCCCCTTTTTTTTTATTTCTCTTCTTCCTTTATTGTTTCATTTGGTCGGCCCCTACCATCCTTTTTTTTTCTTCTTTTATTATTCCATTTGGCCAACCTCTACCATCCATTCATAAAGCAAAAACTTAGTTTAAATTTTTTTTTTTACTCCCATTCCACACATGGGCGATTGTCCACTCTTCCCTTATTTTATTTTATTTATTTTATTTAACTTTAATTAACAAATTGTGCACATAATCCTCAACTTCATTTTATTTACTACATAACCATCCAACTTTCAAATTTTAAAATTTGATCCTTTCGATATGTTTAAAAATTCTAATTTCCTTCTATCTTTCCTCCTTTACACGTATACAACCGAACTATCAAGTTATATTTTAACATGATATCACCATAATATTTAAATATTTACTTACCTGGGCTAGCTCAATTTAATAAAATCACGCAAGCACAATTACCGTCGTTTTTCTCTAGAATTCTTCCTTACTTCTTCTCCCCCACTTAAATTAATCATATACCCTTCTTCCGGACTAATTTTCGTAATTAATAAAATATTAATATTTTAATATTATTTTATTCATAAAATAATATTTTATTCTAAAATATTCTTTTCACTCGTAACCACTCTTCGACACTTAAATTTATATCAAGTGACCCTTTGTCTTATCGATAGGGTCTTATTGACCACTAAATGAAGGTACGGGGTGTTACAATCTCCCCCACTTAAAACAAATTCGTTCTTGAATTTAAATAAAGTGGGTTGGTAAAGCATACCTTAGTCGTGAAAGAGGTGTAGGTATTCCTTCTTCATCTCCTCTTTGGGTTCCCCGGTTGCCTCTTCCACCGAACGATTTTACCATAAGACCTTTACTGAGGCAACTTCATTGAAGCTCAGTTGCTTCACTTGATGGTCTAATATTGCCACTACCTGCTCTTCGAAGGTTAATACTTCATCCAATGGAACTAAATCATAACGTATGACATGTGTCGGGTCCTTGATGTACTTCCTTAACATAGACACCTGATATGTAGGATTCACTCGAGCTAGTTCCATCGGTAAAGCTAGCCAATATGCTATGGACCCAATTCGTTCCAAAATCTCAAAAGGTCCAATATATCTTGGGCTTAACTTCCCTTTCTTCCCAAATCTTGTACTTCGTTTTAATGGAGATACCTTTAGAAATACAAAATCTCCCACTTGAAACTCTAAAGGGCAACGCCTATTATCTGTATAGGACTTTTGTCTACTTTGGGCTATCCTTAGACGTTCCTTTACCAAACTCACCACATCAGTTGCTTGATGTACCAAATCGGGACCTAACAAACTCCTTTCTCCCACTTCAAACCATTCAATGGGTGATCTGCTGTCACAACCCGGTACTCCCCTCGAGCCCGTGACAACCATCGCGGTGTCTCGATAGACACTCATTACCCGAAATGTTAACCCGAAACCCCACAAGGCTTAATATTAGTTTCTCATTTCCCATGTGAGTAACCGTTGCCAAATATCGTGTTCTAAAAGATTTTAAGCTGTTTCCAACTTAAAACAAATAAAATATTAATTTTTGTCTCATAGGGGTATTTTGGTCATTTTTCTTAAAAAATTTGAAACCAGCTAAAATATAGTATACGAGTACAAAACACATAATTCATAATCAAAAATAAGTTTAAAAGTCTAAAACCTTCATTTTAAATGAAATTATGATTATTTGGATATAATAAGAAAATAAAATAATTATTAAGTAAAATATTCTATTTTCTTACTAAACAATATTTTTAGTGTTATACTTAGATAATTTTTGTAGCGTAAAAACAAAATAAATTCATACATACGGTAATACAATAAGCCAGAGTATTTAATTTAATTTACAGTAACAAGTGGGCTGTGAGACCTCAACCTCTATAGGCTTATAACTAAGTATAGATGTAATAATACGAGCCAGGGGTAGTTTCGTTATTTTCTCTAATAAGCTTCCAGAAGAAAGTTTTATGATATTTTAAGGTTTAAATGGGTATAAGATTGCATAAATGATGTGTGCTGATGAAAACACGAAGAAAACTAGAAGTTTCAACAATTTTCATAATAGGGGCAAAATGGTCATTTTTCACCTCGGGTTAAAATTTTAAGTTTTTATGGACCCAAACATGTCTAGACCATTATGGATCTTGTCCCAGTGTTAAAAGAGCAAAAAGATTGCATAAATGATTGGAGGAGAATAAGTTAATTGGTGGAAAGGCATTTTTGTAATTTTATGGGAATGGATAAGTTTGGCCTATAAATATCTTGAAATTTCCAGCACCTTCTTGAATTTCCAGCAGCTAGTCTTCTTCTTCCCTTCTCCTCTCTCACGTTTCTTCAAAACTCCATGGAAGCTTGATATGGAGCTTGCATGATTTTCTTTCTTTAGCTCTAGTTTTCATACTTTTGAGCCTTTTTTACTAGAACCTTTGAATTCTTTCACTATCTCACTTCAAAACCCTTGATAAAGCTTATTTCCAAACTTTCTCTCACTAGTTAGGCATTCTAGAGAGAGAAAGAGAGAATTACTCCATTGATTTGGAAGCTATTGGAAAAGAATTCGACTACAAAGAAGCCCTAGGGTAAGTGATGAACTAAGTTTGATTTTTAGTTGTGAATAATGGCTAGTAATTGGGATTATGAGCTATTTTATTGTTGAGTATGTTCATTACTTTTAGTGATTAAGATACTGAACATAGATAGCCATTTAATGTGGCAATTGAAAACTAGCTAAGAGATAGCTTTTAGGGTTCATAGTGTGTAAATTGACCTATTGCTTATGCTAATGTGATCCTAGGTTCTAAGGAAGCCCCATCATCTCATTTGGACAATTAGGG
>NC_030856.1:12615156-12654500 GCF_000208745.1 Theobroma cacao | reverse complement strand
GTTATAAATGCAAAAATGTGAGCATTTGATTTGTTGAAATTTGGGAGTTTGCATGTGTTACATGTTGTTTTTGTTATCTAGCAGGATTGCTTTGTTTTAAAGGAAAAGGGAACTTTTTTCTTGATGTTCTGATTCTCAATGCAGGGAGATTCATTCTCACTGCAGCAAGAAACTCTCAGGTTTTGAAAGGGTAGGCTGGGCGAAAACTCACTGCAACGAGGATGCATTTTCGCTGCAGCGAGAATGACATTGTAGCTTCTCACTACAGCAAAATTCATTCTCGTTGCAGCGAGAAACTTTCTGTTTCTGGGTTGCAATTTCGCTGCAGCGAGATTCAATCTCGCTGCAGCAAGGAACATTCTGTTTCTGAGCTACAATTTCGCTGCAGCGAGATTCAATCTCGTTGCAACGAAAAACCTTCTGTTTTGGTCTCCTATCTTGTCCAATTGCTGCCCTATCTTTCACTCCTTTGCTACCATATCGGAGCATGGACTTCCAACATTAAGGATTAAATGAGTTAAGTTTAAAATTGGGAGGTTTAGTGAGCAACCCTCGGCCAGTTGAGAATGCCTTTCCACTGCAGCAAAGATTCGTTGTCGTATTTGACTTGCTTGTGCAATATTGAAGCTTTCATACTTCGAATGGTTCGCTATGTATGGGTTTATAATTTTCAAATGATTAATCATTTAAGGGCTTGATGAGGGGTTTTTAATATGAATGGAACTAAATTGCATTGTTTTGAAACAAGTGCATCATGATTTTAAATTCTCCCTTGTTGTTGTTGCTTGTTCCCATCCTTGTTCACTCACTGGGTTTATGCTCACCGTTTTCAACTTCATGTTTTCAGATCATGAGGCAGTCGGTAACTAGGACGAGGTGTCCTTGTAGACTTGTATACATCTTTTGGTAGGTGTCTCGGCATTCAGTAGCTGTACATTCATCAAAGTCCCTCCATTGGAAGTCGAGTAAATTATTGTTTTGTATAGAAGAGTTTAATGTAAATTATAAAGATAAATGTTGTAGACAATGTATATACACTTGCTTGGTATGCTAGTATGAAATGGCAAATGTTAAATGTTATTTTGGTTCTAAGTTATGAAATATGACTTAGTAGTTTATGATGAATGATGAACAAGTCAGATTATTAGGCCTGCTTGGGCTTAGAGGACTACGTCCATTGGGCCCATGCGCCGGTCATGGCCCAAAATTTGGGTCGTGACATGGGCCCTCGAATAACCAAAAGTAAGAAAAACTGTAGACCTACAGTTTGGAGGACGCAAATCCAAGGGAAGCCCTCAATGGAATCAGCTATATACAGCCTACTCTGAGCCTGAAATGGGTGGAAATGAGGGTGGTGAGATTATAAAATCCCAGTGAGTAAACAAACATCACTCAAAATATCTAAAGTCGAGTAAAAGAAGCCTATTAAAACATTTCATCCAAATATGTTTTTCATAACATAAATATTCATTTCATTTAAAAACATTAACATGGCTTATGAGTATCTTAAAACTTGGCTAATGCCAAAATCATTATCATACTCAGTTATCAGGGATACCTTGGCCGAGGGCTATCCCAAATCGAGTCCGCCAAGGCTATTAAAAGTTATGTACACATAAATCATGTTTTCATTTTAAAAATATAGCCGTTTCTTGGCGTTGGCCGAGTTCCCCCTCACGTGGTGGTTTGGCGTGAAGTGAACTCTAAAAGTTATACCTCGGGAGTTACCCTACTCACCTCTCCAATCGAGGTAAAAAATAAAGGGGTTTACTGTGCCCCTCTAATAGGTTGGTCCATAGAAACCCGCCCATTGCAGCAAGCCAAACCCACCATACAATAAAATTTTGACAGTATGACAGGGCTAATATAATACTATCCAGCTTGCAAGTTTAAAATAGAACAATTCATACAGTTCACAAAACACATCCCAGCCAGTCATGCCAATACATCAACATAAGCCATTTATTCAAATCATAAGTTTACAACATAACAGTGGTCTCCAATTACTCTATTTTTAAAGTCGTTATTTCGTTTCAAAACAATTTATAAAATCTAAAATTTACCATTTAACTAATTTTCATAAAATTTCACCAAATCCGAATTAAAACATACTTTAGATAATTAAAATGATGATAAGGTTACTCACTATTTCGAGAGTCGAATTTCTAAAGTACTCCGACTATCGATCTTCGGGTACAATTTCCTTGCCCTCATCGGAGGATTCACCACCTTGACACAGTACAAAATCGAGAAACTTACTTCATTGGTACCAAATTGAAATTAAACTAATTTAGACTACTAATGCATGATATGGAATGTAAAATGCATGGGTAACCATCTAAATCCACTATTGGCCTAATTCATCTTATCACCCGATTAATTGGCTAACGCGTCCAATTTAACTCCAAATTGCTCCATTTCTTTTCCAATACCTTTATTCACCAAACTCAAGTCAAATAACCTAAAATTTGGCAAAACCATCTTCACTTTTCTTCATAAAATTTTTGGTCAATAATGGTGCATTAACATTGTGATTTTTCCTACTACTTTTCCACACCATAATTCATCATTTTCTAACAAATTCTCTTAAAATAAAAATCAAACTCATCCTCACTCAATACAAGGTAGGTTTCGGGCATTGATGGTGATGGGGAAAATGAATTCTTTTCTAGTTGTTTTGTTTCTAGACATGGTAAACTAACTAAAAACACTAACATAACTTAGAATCAAATCAATCCAACATCATTCTCTCTCCATACCTATTCCGACCAGCCATGAATTCACCATAAAACATGAAATTCAACCATGAAAAACAAGGAGAAATGCATGGGAAAGGTAGATTACAAGTCAAAATCAAGAAATTTTACCTTTTGTCACTTGTTTCCTTGAATTTTCACATTTTTTCCCTTGAATTTTTCCACCTAGGGTTTTTGTTTTTCTTTTCTTCCTTTGTTCTTCCTTTGGTTTTCCTTTGGCAGGCCATATGAAGAGAAATGGGCTGATTTTATGTTGATTTATAATGAAAATAATGAATGGATGAGATTTTGACACATGTCACCATTCCATTGGTCCATGTGTCATACTTAGCCAATAAGCAATCTCTCTCCACCACTTAAATTTTCTCAATTATCCATCATAATATTGGGTAAAATCCATGTGCTGGACAAATGTTGGGTGGTGTAAAATTACAATTTTACCCTTAAGGTGGTAAAATTACTATTTTACCCCTATACTCTGAAAAATATCGAGATTACAATTTTTTCACTTTTCAACCACAAATCATACTCCAATAAGTCAAATGTGATCAAAATCTTTGAAAATTTTTCCATTTTGTCCTTGAGTGGCAAAATTACCATTTTGCCCCTAGATAGTGAAATTTTCAGTTTGACTCCAAATTGATCCTCGAACTCTGAATCACCATTTTAAATCATTCTTAGACTGTAAAATTTTCAATTTCACCCTAAAATCTCTATTTGATCTAGATCGAGGCTTAAATCAACTTTGTTGTACCTTTAGGTACAATACCTACTTTTGTAAATTTTTTCGGACTCTCCTAGCATGCAAACATGATATCCATCACATGTATGTCATGACAAGTATTTTATAAGGTCAAGCTTTACACCTGCACTTTCGTCCGTACAATGCTTTAAAATGAGCCATCCCGATACTAGCTTGGTATCTATTATTATATGCGAATTCTGCTAAAGGTAATTGTTGATTCCACGTGGTTCCCAAATCCAATACAATTGACCTTGGCATATCTTCGAGCATTTGTATCACACGCTCTGACTGAACATTCGTTTGGGGATGATATGTAGTACTGAAGTCTAAATGAGTGCCTAAAGCTCCATGTAAACTTCTCCAAAACTTATTAGTAAATATGGCCCTTGATTAGACACTATGGTCACGGGAACTCCATGCAATCGTACAATACAATCATTGTAAATCTTGGCATACTTAGTTAACCCATAGCTAGCTTTTACTAGAATGAAGTTAGTCAACTTGGTCAATCGATCCACTATTTACCCATATCAAATCATATTGTCCACTCACACAAGGTAATCCTGTCGCAAAATCCATTGCCACATGTTCCCAGTTGCATTCAGGAATCAGCAAAGGTTGTAGTAAACCTGGGGGTTTCCCATGTTCAGCTTTGACTTGTTGGCAAGTTAAGCACTTGGCTATAAATTCAACTACATCCTTCTTCATCCTTGGCCACCAATAAACCATTTTTAAATCATGATACATTTTAGTGGCTCCTGGATGTACGATATAGGCGGTAACGTGAGCCTTTTCCAAAATTTCTTCTCTCAAGTTATCTCGATCTGGCACATACGTTCGGGATCCATACTTCAACAATCCCTCATCTCCATACTCATAATTCAAATCCCGCTCTTTTGATCCTAAAATTTTCATTACAAATTCACCTTGTTCTTAGGCATTACGAATTCGGTCCAAGATCATTGGTCGTACTCGAAAATGAGCAATAAGGGCACTAGGCCCACCAATAGCAATCTTGACCCCCATACTGCCTAGGCTTTGCCATTCACGTACTATACTTCTTTGTTTAATAGACAAATGTGCCAAACAGCCCATCGACTTTCGGCTTAAAGCATCAGCCACAACGTTCACCTTGCCAGGGTGATATTGGATGGTATAATCGTAATCCTTAAGCAATTCCATCCATCGGCGTTGCCTCAAATTAAGATCACGCTGTTGAAATATATACTTCAAACTCTTGTCATCAGTATATATTTCAAAGCACTCCCCGTACAGAAAATGACGCCAAATCTTCAATGCAAACACTGTTGTTGCCATTTCCAAGTCATGAGTAGGATAGTTTTGCTCATGCCTCTTGAGTTGCCTTGAGCCATACACGATCACCCTACCATTTTGCATCAGCACACATCCTAGTCCAACCCTTGATGCATCACAATACACAACATAACCTCCGGTACCATTTGGTAAACTTAAGGCAGATGCAGAAATCAAGCACTCTTTCAGTCTTAAGAAGCTGCCTTCACACTCGTTATTCCATTCAAATTTAGCTCCCTTATGAGTCAACTTGGTCAATGGTGCTGTGATTTTTGAGAAATCCTGCACAAATCGATGATAATATCTGGCTAGTTCAAGAAAACTCCGAACCTCAGTAGCCGTACTTGGTCTTAACCAAGTTTGGATCGACGCAACCTTTTGTGGATCCACCCTAATCCTTTCCTTCGATATCACATGTTCGAGAAAACTAACGCTCTCTAACCAAAAGGCGCATTTAGAGAACTTCGCATATAATTCATGTTCTTGAAGTGTTTGTAACACCATTCTCAGGTGTTGTGCATGCTCTTCGAGACTTCGAGAATACACCAGGATATCATTAATAAATACCACCACAAATCTACCAAAATAGGGCCTGAATACTCTATTCATTAAATCCATGAAAGTGGCAGGAGCATTAGTTAAACCAAAAGACATCCCTAAAAACTCATAATGTTCGTACCTAATACGAAATGTAGTCTTTAGTATATCTTCCTCCCGAACTCTTAATTGATGGTACCCCGAGCGTAGATCAATTTTCGAGAAACATTGCGCTCCTTGCAGTTGATCGAATAAATCATCGATCTTGGGAAGTGGGTATTTATTCTTAATAGTCACACTATTCAACTTCCAATAATCTACACATAACCTCAAACTTCCATCGTTTTTCTTTACAAATAATATTGGAGCTCCCCAAGGCGAAGTACTTAGACGAATAAATCCTTTTTTTCCTAACTCTTGGAATTGCTCTCGTAGTACTCGCATTTCTACTGGTGCCATTCAATAGGGAACTTTAGATATTGGTTCCGTGCAGGAATCAAATTAATGCAAAACTCAACTTCTCTTTCTGGGGGTAACCTTGGCAATTCCTCAGGGACCATGTCTTCAAATTCGTTAACTATTGGCACCATTTTAATATCTGGAACTTTTTCCTCCATTAACACATCTTCCTTAACCACCACACATGCCAAGTAATTCTATCCCGTTTCCACTCTAGTAACTCCTGCCAATATTCCTTTATTGCGCGGACTCCTATGTCCATAAATAATAAAGGGGACTTCTCTGGGAAACTTAAATTCTACATACTTATAGTGACAATCGACATTGGCATAACAATCATGTCATGACCCGGTACTCTCTTCGAGCCCGTGACAACTGCCGCGATGTCCCAATAGACATACCTTACCCGAAATGTCAACCGAAACCTCGCAAGGCTCTAGCATTAGTTTTCTGCCTCCCCTATGAGCAATAGTTACTAAACATCATGTTTTAAAGGAATATAGACTATTTTCAAATAAAAAACAATCAAAAAGTAATTTCTACAACACAGGGGTATTTTGGTCATTTTATCTGAAAATTTCGAAACCTACTAAAAATATAACATATAAATGAAAAATATACATTTCATATCTAAAAATAAATTTAGGTATCTAAATCATCCATTTAAAGTGAATTTATAACTAATAGAACTAAATAAAAATATTGGATAAAATAATTCATTTTCATATAAAACAATATTTATAAAATTCTACATAAACAATTTCTGTAGCGTAATAAAAAAATAAATTCGTATACATAATAGCACACAGCGCCAGGGTATACAAAAGTATTTTACATTGATATTTGACCCCCAAAATAAAAAAAATAAACAGGACTGTAGACCTACGATTTTTAAGTGTGCAAATCCAAAAGCAAACCCTCGATAAAATCGATTGTCTACAAACTGCTTGAAATGCCCCATACTTTGATATGGTGATAAAGAAAGTTTGTTGGATGCGAATTGAGGCATAATAAGGAACTCTAGGAACCAAAAAGACAAGATAAAGTTTTTAGAATAAAATAATATTTTATTAATAAAATATTATTAAAATATTAATATTTAGCCGGATGTCGAAATCAGTCATGAAGAAGGATCATATGGTTGATCCAAGTGGGGGAGAAGATGTCAAGCCTGACTCTATAAAATACTTGTCATGACATGCATGTGATTGACTGAATGTTTACATACAAGGAGAGCCTCGAAAAATCGATAAAAGTCGGTATTGTACCTAGAGGTACAACAAAGTTGATTTAAGCCTCGAACTAGATCAAATAGAGATTTTAGGGTGAATTGAAAATTTTAAAGTCTTAGAATGACTTAGAATGGTGATTCAGAGTTCGAGAATTAATTTGGAGTCAAACCAGAAATTTCACTATTTAGGGGCAAAATGGTAATTTTGCCACTCGAGGACAAAATGGGAAATTTGTTTTCAAATATTTTGATCATATTTGACTTATTGGAGTGTGATTTGAGGTTGAGAAGTGAAAAATTGTAATTTCGGTATTTTTCGGAGTGTATGGGTAAAATGATAATTTTACCACCCCAAGGGCAAAACAGTAATTTTTCACCACCAGAACACTTGTCCAGCATATGGATTTTATCCAATTTTATCATGGATAATTGAAGAAAATTATATGATGGAGAGAGAAAGCTTAATAATTAAGAAATAAAAATGGACCAATGAAATGTGACACATGGCATATTTATAACCATTAAATATTTAGCTTTAAAATTAATACAAAATCAGTCCATTTCTCATTCATATGGCCAGCCAAAGAAGAAAAAAGGAGGAAAGGAAAAAAAAACAAGAACCCTAGGTGGGAAAATTGAAGAAAAAGTGTGGGATTTCAAGGGATTAAGCTAATAAAGGTAAAATTTCTTGATTTTGACTTGTGATTTACACTACCCATGCTTTCTTTTTCATTTTCCATGGTTAGATTTCATGTTTTCATGGTGAATTCATAGCTGATTGGAATGGGTATGGAGAGAGAATGAAGTTGGATTGATTTGATTCTAAGTTATGTTAGTGTTTTTAGTTAGTTTATCATGTCTAGAAACAAACCAACAAGAAAAATTCATTTTCTCCCATTACCCATCATTGGCTGAATTTTCTAGGGAGGATATTATGGCTGAAATTGATGATATTTCATGATATTTTGGTGATATTTGATGTTTGGTGAGGCTAGAAATTAAATGAGAAATTTTGGTGTGAAAATCTAAATTTTTGCTTAACGTATAAACATGTGTGATTATTGACCCGAAACTAATAAATTGAATCTCATTCACAGTCACTGAGGTAATTTAGGTATAATTGGAGTGTAGAAAGTGAGAAGAATTGATATGGAGTTAAATTGGAGATTTTAGCCGATTAGACCGAGCATAATGTAACTTAGGTCAAATATCACATTTAAGTGATTAATCGGACATTTTGCATCCCATCGCATGTATTCATTTAGATTTAGAGAGCCTGAAATAGTTTATGATAAATTGACACAATTTATTGAAATTCGTGTCACGTATGATGTATAGGTGGTGAGCCCTCTAACAAGGGTAAAGAGATTGTGCCCGAAGACCAAGAATAGGGGTATATTGAACTCCTAGTACTGTGAGTAACCTTATCATCATTTTAATTATCTAAAGTATGTTTTTACTTGGTTTTGGTGAAATTTTATGAAAATGAGTTAAATGGCAAATTTTAGGTTTTATAAACAAAAATGGGTTTAAATGAAAATATTTTAAAAATTGTCTTGAAACGAAATGAAGGTTTTGGAAAATAGAGTAATTGGAGACCACTGGTATGTTGTAAATTTATGACTGAAATTGATGGCTTATGTTATTGTGTTGGCATGACTGGCTGGGATGTGTTTTATAAATTGTATGAATTGTGTTGGCATGACTGGCTGGGCTGTGTTTTATAAATTGTATGAATTGTTCTATTTTACATTTGCAGGCTGGATAGTATTATATTAGCCTTGTCATGCTGTCAAAATTTTATTGATTGGTGGGATAATTATTAGCTTACTACAATGGGCGAGTTTTCGTGGACCGACCTATTAGAGGGGCACGGTAAACCCTGTTATATCTTACCTCAGTATGAGAGGCGCAGGTGGATAACTTATGAGGCTAACACTATTAGAGTTCACTTCAAGCCTATCACTACTCGGTACTCCCCTCGAGCCCGTGACAACCGCCACGGTACCCCGATAGACACTCATTTCTCGGAATGCCAACCGAGACCCCGCAAGGCTTAATATCAGTATCTCCTTTCCCTCGTGAGTAACCGTTGTCGAAAATCATGTTCCAGAAGATTTTAAGCTGTTTCAAACTCAAAACAAATAAAATAATAATTTTCGTCTCACAGGGGTATTTTAGTCATTTTTCCCTAAAAATTTCAAACCTGGCTAAAATGTAATATTCGAGTACCAAACATATAATTCATAATCAAAAGTGAGTTTTAAGGTCTAAAATCTTCATTTAAAACGAAATTTCGATTATTTGGATATAATAAGAAAATAAAAGAAATGTTAAGTAAAATATTCTATTTTCTTATAAAACAATATTTTTAGAGTTATACGTAAATAATTTTTGTAGCGTAAAAGTTAAATAAATTCATACATACTGTAATACAGTAAGCCAAAGTATTTAATTTAATTTATAATAATAAGTGGGCCTCCGAATAAATAAAAGTAAAGAGGACTATAAACCTACAGTTTGAAGAATGCAAACCCAACGGTAGTCCTCGATGAGATCAGCTATCTACAGTCTAATCTGAGCCTGAAATGGAGGGAAAGGAGGGTGGTGAGATTTTATAATCCCAGTGAGTAAACAAACATCATTCAAAAGATCTAAAGTCTGAGTAAAAAGAGACAATTAAAATATTTCATCTCAATATGTATTTCATAACATAAATATTCATTTTATTTAAATATTCAACATGGCTTATGAGTATTTTAAAAGCTTGGCTCCTGTCAAAATCATTCTCGGGGATACCTTGGTTGAGGCATCTTACCGAGTCCGCCAAGGTTGTAAAAATTTTGTATACACGAAAACATATTTTTAGTTTGAAAAACACAGTCGTTCCTTGGCGTTAGCAGAGATCATCATCACGAGGTGGTTCGGCATGACGTGGACTTTAACCATACCTCAAGAGATACCCTACACGCCTCTTCGACCGAGATACATATATATATATGGATTCTGTGCCCCTCTAATAGGCTGGTCCACAGAATCCACCCACTACAGCAAGCTAAACCCACCATACAATAAATTTTTGACAGCATGACATGACTAATATAATACTACCCAGCCTGCAAATGCAAAATAGAACAATTCATACAGTTCACAAAAATACAACTCAGCCAGTCATGCCAACACATTAACATAAGCCATCAATTCAAATCATAAATTTACAACATATTAGTGGTCTCCAATTACTCTATTTTCAAAATCGTTATTTCGTTTCAAGATAATTTATAAAATCTTTTCATTTAAACACATTTTTGTTTGCAAAACCTAAAATTAGCCATTTAACTCATTTTCATAAAATTTCACCAAAATCGAGTTAAAACATACTTTAGATAATTAAAATGATGATAAGGTTACTCACTATTTCGAGAGTCGAATTTCTAGAGTACTCTGACTACCGATCCTCGAGTACAATTTTCTTACCTTTATCGGAGGATTCACCACCTAGACATAGTATAAAATCGAGAAACTTACTACGTTGGTACTAAATCAAAATTAAACTAATTTAGACTACTAATGCATGATATGGAATGCAAAAATGTCCGAATAGCCATTTAAATACGGTATTCGACCTAATTCGCACTATTCTCGGTGTAATTGGTTAAAACCTCCAATTTAACTCCAAATCGATTTCTTTCACTTTCTACACTCCAATTATACTTAAAATACCTCAATGACTATGAATATAATTCAATTTATCAATCCAAACCATAAATTGCACAAGTCTATACATTAGGTAAAAATTCAAATTTTCATGCCAAAATTTCCCATTAAATTTCTAGCCTCACCAACCATTGAATATCATCAAAATATCATGAAATATCATCAATTTCAGCCTCAATATTCTCCCTAGAAAATTTGGCCTCTTATGGGTAATGGGAGAAAATGAATTTTTTCTTATTGTTTTGTTTCTAAATATGCTAAACTAACTATAAACACTAACATAACTTAGAATCAAATCAATCCAACTTCATTCTCTCTCCATACCCATTTGGTCAGCCATGAATTCCCCATGAAAACTTGAAATTTAACCATGGAAAATAAGGAGAAATGCATGGGAAAGGTAGATCACAAGTCAAAATCAAGAAATTTTACCTTTGATTGCTTAATTCCTTAAAATCCCATACTTTTTCTTTAATTTTCCCACCTAGGTTTTGTTCTTTCTTTGTTCTTCTTCACTTCATGCTTAGGCCAGCCATAATGAAGGAAATAAGCTGATTTTTGCTGATTTTAAAGCTAAAAAAAAAAAGGATAATAACTTGACACGTGTCACCATATTATTGGTCCATTTGTAATTTCTTAACTATTAAGCTTTCTCTCTCCACCACTTAAATTCCTTCAATTATCCATGATAATATTGGATAAAATCCATGTGCTGGATAAGTGTCGAGTGTGTAAAATTACAATTTTGCCCTTAGGGTGGCAAAATAACCATTTTACCCCTATGCTCCAAAAAATATCAGGATTACAATTTTTTTTTTATTTCTCAACCTCAAATCATACTTCAATACTCAAATCATACTCAAATAAGTCAAATGGGGCTAAAGAATCTTTTCTAAAAATTTCCATTTTGTCCCCAAGTGGCAAATGACCATTTTACCCCCGAATAGCGAAAATTCCAGTTTGACTCCAAATTAATCCTCAAACTCCAAATTACCATTTTGAGTCATCCTTGGACTATGAAGCTCTTAATTTCACCTTAAAATTCCTATTTAATCTATTTCAAAGCTTAAATCAATTTTGTTGTACCTCTAGGTACAATACCTACTTTTGTAAATTTTTTAGGACTCTCCTAGCATGCAATCATGCTATCACATGTATATCATGATAAGTATTTATAAAGTAGGGCTTGACAATACCAAACCACCACGTGAGGGGGAACTCGGCCAACGCCAAGGAACAGCTATGTTTTCAAAATAAAAACATGACTTTTGCATACATGACTTTCTAATAGCCTTGGCGGACTCAGTTAGGATAGCCCTCAGTCAAGGTATCCTAGATAACTGAGTATGATAATAATATTTGGCATGAGCCAAGCTTTTTTTTAAGAAATTCATGAGCCATACTGATTACTTGATTTAAATAAATTAATTTCATTTAGTTGAAATAAGTTGAAAAATGATAAATAACATATTTGGATGAAATGTTTTAATAGTCTCCTTCTACTCTCCTTTAGATATTTTAAATGATATTTGTTTACTCACTAGGATTATATAATCTCACCACCCTCCTTTCCACCCATTTCAGGCTCATGATAGTCGGTAGATAGCTCATTTCATCGAGGATTACAATTGAACTGGCATTCTCAAAATATGTAGGTTTATCTCTCTAGATACCATTGGTCATTCGTGGGCCCACGTGTCACTGCAAATTTAATTTTATACTTTGGTTATCTGTATTACAATATATATGAATTTATTTTACTTTTTCGTTGTAAAAATTAATTATGCAGTGTTCTAAAAATATTATTTTATGAGAAAATTGAATATTTTATTCTATATCTTTTTTATATTCAAATAGTTATAATTTCATTTTAAATGAAAGTTTTAAACGTTTAAATTTATTTTTGATTATGAATTATGTGTTTTATACTTGCATACTACATTTTTAACTAGTTTTGAAACTTGAGGAAAAATGACCAAAATGCCCCTATGAGACAAAAATCATTTTTTTATTGATTTCAGTTGGAAATAGTTTAAATTCTTTTAGAACATGATATTTGGTAACGGTTGCTCACCGGGGAAAAGAGAAACTGATATTAAAGCCTTACGAGGTTTCGGTTGACATTCTGGGTAATGAGTGTCGATCCGAATAACGCGGCTATTGTCACGAGCTCGAGGGGAGTACCGAGTCGTGACACTGCTCTGAACATGAAATGGGTGAAAAGAAAGGGGTGAGTTTTTATAAACCTAGTGAGCAAGCAAAGTTCATCTATAACATCTAAAGTCGAGTAAATTGAGACAATTAAAACATCTCTTCATAATATGATTCATAACATTAAAACTCATTTCAACAATATAAAACAATTACATTTCATCAAAAATAATCAGCATGGCTTATGACTATCTTAAAACTTAGCTTGTGCCAAAACTCGTACTCGGTAATACCTTACGCAGCACATCCAACCAAGTTCGCCAAGGCTATTAAATTAACATATACACAAAAAACATGTTTTTACGTTTAAAAACGTAACCGTTCCTTGGCGTTGGCTGAGTTTCACCCTCACGTGGTGGTTCTACGTGAAGTGAACTCTAAACTACCTTAGGAGATACCCTCCGCGCCTCTCATACTAAGGTAAAATATAACGGGGTTTACCGTGCCCCTCTAATAGGCAGGTCCACGGAAACCCGCCCACTGCAGTAAGCTAATCACTTACCCCACCAAATCAATAAAAATTTTGGTAGCATGACATGGCTAATATGATATTACCTAGCCTGTCAAGGTAAAACAAAACAGTTCATATATTCCACACAAACACAAATCCAGCCATTCATGCCATCACATTATCATAAGCCATTAATTCAGACCATATATCAAACACGAGTATATAGTCTCCACTTACTCAATTTCCAAAACCAGTATTCAATTTCAAAACAAGTTATAAATCTCATTTCGTTTAACTAACACTTCAATTTTAAAACATAATAATTTACCAGTGCAGAATACAAGTATAAAGGATGGGTGTTTAAGTGTAGTGAGGTGAAGAGAAAATTCTCTAGTTTTTCAGCTTTTAATGACTCAAATCTCTTCAAAACTTCCAAAAACTTGTTTCTAATTGTTGGAAGACCCTTTTATACTTGGAGATGCAACTCTGATGGTGGTTTGGCAGTTTATGGCCATTGAAAACAGTTGAGGATGAGTTCTAGCCGTTAATCTGTCTTGTAGTGCTCTAGTTCAAATTGTAAACAGAGAGCTCTTAGTCGATTGACTTGGTCGACTAAGTTGATTCTATTTCTAGTTTGCTGATCTTGGCAAAGAGCACTTAGTCAACTGACTTGGTCGACTAAGTTGGTTCTGTTTTTCAAACTCTTCAGCCTACCATTTCTCCAATTTGAAGTTTGGTCAACCAATGTTCTTCCTTGTTTCACCAATAAGCTTCCTCCTTGTTGGACAGTCATGTCTTATTATTTTTATCTCCCTTTTTCTTTTGATATACACTTTGAAAGATTGATTTATTAATTTCATAAATTAAATGTTCAGCACACTCAAGTAAAGGCATTAGACACAAATGAATGAGAATATTTTGCTATCATTAAAAACATATAGAGTCAACATTCTCTTTCTCTTATTTTTGATGATGACAAAACACTCTTAGATTAAAAGTGCAATGTCTATGTTCAATATGAATGCTTCAAATCTTTATGCATAATGAGTTACTCCCCCTTAGTCAATGCATCTAGTTTTCTTTAAAGATTTGCAATAAACTATTTATCATATCCATAACAGCTAAACAAGATATACAATTCCCACAGTAGCTAAGCAAGATATATTGAATATCCATAATAACTAGCACATAATATTCAATAAAATCCTAACTAAGCATCACACATATAAATTAAACATGGAAACCTATCACACTCAATTTAACTTACTTTTCCTTCTCTCTTTTTTTTTGTCATCATTAAAAAAGATATTCAAAACTCCCCCTTAATGAGTGCATCTAGATTTTCCTTTAATCTTTAAATTAAACTTTAATGAATAAGAATCATAAGCACTCATATACTTAAGTCATACAAGCTTATAGATATAGTTCAATAACTTCAAAAGTCAAACTTGTGTCTATGTAAGAACAAATGTATGGGAGTTAAATCATTTCAAGAATTTGTCAAAGATTACTCAAATAATATTCAAGCAAATTTCATCATTTTGTCATAATCAAAACTATAATAATTTTAAAGCTAACAATCTCCCTCTTTTTGATATGACAAAACTATGAGCATAATTTGCATTTGAAATGATTTTAAAATCTCCCCCTCAACATATGCATAAAATTAAATTTGCTCATAAACTTTCTCCCCCTTTTTGTAAAGCCTGACCTTATAAAATACTTGTCATGACATACATGTTATGATAGCATGATTGCACGCTAGGAGAGTCTCGAAAAATTTACAAAAGTAGGTATTGTATTTAGAGGTACAACAAAGTTGATTTAAGCCTCAAACTAGATCACATAGAAAATTAAAGGCGAAATTAAGAGCTTCACAGTCCAAGGATGACTCAAAATGGTAATTCAGAGTTTGAGGATCCATTTGGAGTCAAACCGAAATTTTCACTATCCAAGGGTAAAATGGTCATTTGCCACCTAGGGACAAAATGAAAATTTTTAGAAAAGCTTTTTTTGGCCCCATTTGACTTATTGGAGTATAATTTGAGTATTAGAGTATGATTTGAGGTTGAGAAGTGAAAAAAATTGTAATTTAGGTATTTTTCGGAGCATAGGGGTAAAATGGTAATTTTGTCACCCCAGGGGTAAAATTGTAATTTTACACACCGGACACTTATCCAGCACATGGATTTTATCCAATATTATCATGGATAATTGAAGGAAATTTAAATGGTGGAGAGAGATTGCTTAATTGTTAAGTTTAAAAAAATAGATCAATGGGATGGTGACATGTGTCAAGTTTATATCCATTTATTTTTTTATCTTTAAAATCAACAAAAATTAGCCTATTTTCTTCATTATGGCCAGCCAAAGCATGAAGTGAAGAAGAACAAAGAAAGAACAAAATCTAGGTGGGAAAATTGAAGAAAAAGTGTGGGATTTCAAGGGATTAAGCTAATAAAGGTAAAATTTTGTGATTTTATCTTGTGATTTACACTACCCATGCTTTCTGTTTCATTTTCCATGCTTAGAACTCAAGTTTTCATGATGAACCCCTACTGGCTGAATTTGAGAGGAGAGGTTTTGAGCATTGATTTTGCTAGATTTTAAGTTAATTAAGTGTTTTTGGTTGTTTAGTAATGGAAAGTATGAAAATCTAGCAAGAAATCACTTTGTTCTTCACAAACCCACAAGAGGCTGAATTTTCTAGGGAGGATATTGAGGCTGAAATTGATGATATTTCATGATATTTTGGTGGTATTTAATGATTGGTGAGGCTAGAAATTTAATGGGAAATTTTGGCATGAAAATTTGAATTTTTACCTAATGTATAGACATGTGCGATTTATGGTTCGAACTGATACATTGAATTATTTTCATAGTCATTGAGGTATTTTAAGTATAATTGGAGTGTAGAAAGTGAAGTAAATCGATTTGGAGTTAAATTGGAGGTTTTAGCCAATTACACTGGGAATAGTGCGAATTAGGTCGAATACCGTATTTAAACGGCTATTCGGACATTTTTGCATTCCATATCATGCATTAGTAGTCTAAATTAGTTTAATTTTGATTTAGTACCAATGTAGTAAGTTTCTCAATTTTGTACTATGTCTAGGTGGTGAATCCTTCGATAAAGGTAAGGAAATTGTACTCGAGGATCGGTAGTCAGAGTACTCTAGAAATTCGACTCCCCGAAATAGTGAGTAACCTTATCATCATTTTAATTATCTAAAGTATGTTTTAACTCGGTTTTGGTGAAATTTTATAAAAATAAGTTAAATGGCTAATTTTAGGTTTTGCAAACAAAAATGTGTTTAAATGAAAAGATTTTATAAATTGTCTTGAAACGATATAACGATTTTGAAAATAGAGTAATTGGAGACCACTGGTATGTTGTAAATTTATGATTGGAAATTGATGGCTTATGTTATATTGTTATTGTGTTGGCATGACTGGCTGGGCTGTGTTTTATGAATCGTATGAATTGTTTTATTTTACCCTTACAGACTGGGTAGTAAAATATTAGCCCTGTCATGTTGTCAAAATTTTATTGTACGGTGGGTTTAGCTTGCTGCAGTAGGCGGATTCTATGGACCAGCCTATTAGAAGGGCACGGAATCCAGATATATATATATGTACCTCGGTCGGAGAGACGCATAGGGTATCTCCTGAGGTATGGACAGAGTTCACGTCATGCCGAACCACCTCGTGATGATGAACTCCGCTAACGCCAAGGAATGGCTGTGTTTTTCAAACTAAAAATATGTTTACGTGTATACGAACTTTTTAACAGCCTTGGCGGACTCGGTTAGATGCCTCGGCCAAGGTATCCCCAAGAATGATTTAGGCAGGAGCCAAGCTTTTAAGATACTCATAAGCCATGTTAAATATTTATGTTATGAAATACATATTGAGATGAAATATTATAATTGTCTCCTTTTACTCGACTTTATATATTTCGGATGATGTTTGTTTACTCACTGCGATTATAAAATCTCACCACTCTCTTTTCCACCCATTTCAGGTTCAGATTAGGCTGTAGATAGCTGAGTTCATCGAGGACTACCCTTGGATTTGCATTTCTTCAAACTGTAGGTTCACAATCCTCTTTACTTTTGGTTATTCGGGGGCCCACAGGTTATTGTAAATTAAATTAAATACTCTGACTTACTGTATTACAATATTTATGAATTTATTTAGCTTTTACGCTACAAAAATTATTTACGTATAACTCTATAAATATTGTTTTATAAGAAAATAGAATATTTTACTTAATATTTCTTTTATTTTCTTATTATATCTAAATAATCGTAATTTCGTTTTAAATGAAGATTTTAGATTTTAAAACTCGTTTTTTATTATGAATTATGTGTTTTGTACTCGCTTACTACATTTTTAGCAAATTTCGAGATTTTTGAGGAAAAATGATCAAAATGCCCCTGTGAGGAAAAATTTATTTTTCTATTGTTTTGAATTGGAAATAGTTTATAATCTCTCAAAACATGATTTTAGCAACTAATACTCATGGGGGAAGTGAGAAAAACTAACGTTAAGCCTTGTGAGGTTTCGATTGACATTTCGAGTAATGAATGTCTATCGGGACGTCGCGACGGTTGTCACGGGCTCGATGGGAGTTCTGGGTCGTGACACTTTTTGTTATATCAAAAAGGTTAAGAAGAGTGAACATTAAACACTTAAGCTCAAGAAACAATGGTTATGAAAGTCCATCAAGAATATAAGCGTTAAGACTATGGATATGTAACCACAAAGTCACCAAGTCATCATATATATGCACTTAATATCCTCAACCATGTCACTAAGAAAAATAACATTTATGAAGTTCAAGAAAGATAAGCATAAAGATGTTCAATAAGCACATAAGCAATATTTCAACTCCAATACCAAGTGTTAAAGCTCAATAAACCAATTGATAGATGTAAGTAAAATCTCCTCTTTTGTAAAAGCACAATATCAATTATGAGAGATGGAATCATTTTAAAGCTCATTATATCAATTGGTAAAGCACTAGTAAAGACTTCCCATATCACTAAGCATTTCAAGCATATCAACTTCAAGGCTCAAAACATTTAATAAAGATAGGATCATTTTAAAGCACAAGGGAGAAGAGACAATTATAAAGCTTGATGCTAATTTTAAAGCTAGACACTAATTGAGAAAACTTAAGGCTTGATACCAATTATGCATTTCAATATTCAAGTTTAAGTGAGAGGCGATATAAGACACAATATCTATTTTGGTGTTTAGCAAGATGTTACCAGTAGCGAAGAACACCAAATGTTGAATTCTCACCAAACCTTGTTGTTGAAGATCTTAATTCGTTATGATATCAATGACAATGATTGACTCCCCTTTAAGAAATCATAAGCTCAACACAAAATGTTAGAGATACTCAATAGATCAAATATTAGGAGAGAAATCATGAGCCTAGAATAAATGAGCATTCATATGGATATTCAATTTATTTCCCTAATACTCAAGTATTCATGGAACCAAAAAAATATGAGCATTTGAATGGATGTTCAACATATTCATCACATACTCATATTTTCAAGAAGTATTTGCCAAGTAGTTCCTAGGCATGTCTAAGGTATCATTAATCTTCAAGCACTATTCTCAATTATCATCAAGTATTATCAATCGTCATCAAACATTCATTATTTAGTCTCAATATCAATTAGCCAAGAAATATATCAATCAAGCATTTCTAGGAAATTCTCTAATTCATACATGAAAATAGCAGCTCAAGGAGAAATTAAAAAATATCATCACTAAGCATTTTTAGTGAATATTCTTCCCAATCAATTCCGAGCGATCATTCATCCAGATCATTTTGAAGCAACCATTGCAAGATGTATTCTCCATATTATATATGAAATTGTTAATTCAAGGAGAACTTTCAAAGAAGGCATATTATTATTAACGAAGCATGACTAAGGCATTTTGCATTATTGCAATCATGTATGAGAGTTATGATCAAATAAGCACAAACATGGTTACAAGAAATAACATGGCTATCTTCCTTAATCATGATTCCAATTTTGTTCATCAAAATGCAAGCATGACTTCAATATAGACATATACCCATTGAAAAAATATGCAACCATTAAAGTTCAAGGTACATGCAATTTCTCAATTATTCATAATTCATGAGTGAAATCAATTGTTATAGAATATTGAAAGTAAAGCACTCAACTCATGAATATATGCAAAGTGAACATTCAATCATCAATGAATACCAATTATCAAGAAAAAAAAAGATATATTTAATCAAAGCACATTAGGCATTCATTGCTAACTAAAGCTATAGGCCATATTTTATTTGACATGTCAAGTTGTTTACGGTGACCTATAAGCTAAAGTTGGATGCACATAAAATCTTTAGATCATGTAAACGTTAAGGCTCAATGAAAACATAGTTAACATTTAAATGCATATTTAAAATAAATTTCAACTATGTCAACTCACTATATATGCCATGATCAAACTTGACAATTAAATTCATTTTCAAATGTATAGCTCAAGTCAAGTTTTAAACTTCAAACCTTAAGGTCAAGCAAAATGAAAAATCATGTAAGCATGTGTCTTGACCAATATAGTAGATGAACCAAGAATATTTTCACTAAGTTCAATGAGTTCATCCTAATCAAATAAGTATGCATAATCAAGAAATCAATTTTGAAACAATCATTTGAGCACAAACGTAAAATATATTTCAAGAATTGTTCCTAGATTAGCATTTGAACATTTCAATTTTCATGAGAAGATATTTTCAATATATGCACATGAAAATCCAATCAGATTAACAAATTCAAGCATTGGCGAACAATTTCTCATATTTCTATTTTGTTGTTGTAAATACATGAGAATTTATGGAATCAATATGAGTGTCATGCTTGAGAATAGATAGATTTATGTCATCAAAAAGGATTTCCCATTTTTCAGCAAGTTTTACAATTTCAAGAACATGTACTTGCACCAAATGATCATGAGAGTATTCACAATGCAAGTTTTTAAGAGTCAAGAATCATCTTTGACAAGGAAATTCAGGGCAGAAAATATTGCAAGGACAAGAAGTAATGTAAGGAGACATTTTGGAACTCAAAACCTGTCCATTTTGGCTTTAGAGCATTCAAGAGTCGACTACATATCCTTGGGGTCCACTTTTTATCATTCTAGCAGCAGCATTGTTTGCATTTTGTTCTCCAATAGTCGACTAGCTATGCTAAGGAGTTAATTATGCTTGATTCCTACATATTGAAAAGCCAAAAAAAGGTGCAAAACATGCAATGTTCCAAGGTATAATGATCTCAAAACATGGATTTGTGTGAGAACAATTTAGAATTTCATTTCAACCATGTTTGGAACATCTTTTTGGACATGTATGATCAAAGATTTTTCAAGAAAACATGTGAACTCAAATTTTGGCTTTTATTGCTCATTGTTCACAAATGCTAAAAAGTTGAAATGCTCATTTAAAGAATCATGCCTTTAATATGCTCAAACATATTCAATTTACATCATGATGCGTGACTATGAATTATAACATGTATAACAAGTACTTAACCAATGTTTAAGCATAATAAGCATCAAATTTAGCATTTTCTACAGTTTTCCAGCATATGGACAAAAATGCCCTTAAGGTTATTCTAGCAATCCTTTGTAACAAGAACAAGATATAATGGCATTTTCAACACAAGGTTTGCTTGTTCAAGTTTTATATCATTGAAATCATTATAATCTCAAGGATGCCAAACATTGCAAATAGATATGTTCTTTTGCTTGAAAAATTCCATCAATGTTAAATTATTACACTCAAAATCATGCTTAAGAAATCCCTTTCAATCAATTTCACCAATCATAAGAGAAATATGAAGCAACATCGAATTTGTGCAATTTATATAAATATATCAAATCAAGTTTGCTCAATCATGCTATGTCATTAAAAGTAAAGAATTAATTTCAATCAAAGAGAATAAAAAGATTTCGCAAGAAAATTAATTGATAAAGATTTAATCTTTCTTTGCAAACTTTTTAACTTGAAACATTCAAGATTAGACTTGCTTTGTGAAAAATCATGAGCTCAATGTCACTCAATTTTGTTTCATTATGCTCTAAATGATTTATGAAATATGTAATGGGCATAATGAATCATGTAAATGCATGTCAAGGGTCATTTGCAAATATCTCACAATTATGTTCCAAAAATGCCCTTGTGACCATTCAAGCTTACAAGCGAATATGCACATCCAATAAGAACAAGTCATAAGTATTTTTCATTATGAAACAAACTTGTTCAATTCATATATCATTCTAAACTTAAAAGATGGCAACGTTTTTCTCATATAAACTCATTTTGCTTTTAAAAGTACCAATTCAAGTAGTCAAAACTTTCAAGCTCATTATCAACCATCTTGAACTATTCAAACAAGTTCTAGAATGTAAATCAAGATTGTTCAAATGGTCGACTTATGTTAGGCACAAGGAAATCAAGGACAATTTTTTTTAACTCAATTTTCCTTGTTTTAGGCTACTTGAATAAATGTGAGTGTAAGTCATCAAGTATGCTCATATTTCTATCGCATTATCCAACCTTTTATGTTTCAAAATTATGCGCAAAAATCATTTTTCCTCAAAGAAGTAGTATAGAAACAATGTCATAAATCATGAGGAAATTTTATAGAGACAATTTTTCATAATCAATCAATCTTAATAAAACAATTTTCTCAAAATAAGGATGATGACATATTCAAGATCAAATATAAGTACATACTTCATTTTTAGATTCATACTTCCTTGCAACTTATAGCTTGTATCATATCAAATCAAGTTGCATAGCCAAGATTGATCAATAAAGCTCAAAGAATTATGCACTTAACATTCAAGCAAGAATAGACAACCAAAATTTCAATGTAGAAAAGCAAACAATTTTAGAAACCAAGTCAAATGAATGAAACATTCAATAAATAAGCAATCAAGATTCTCATTAAAAAAAAAATTAGCATAGAAATCACCCATTTTCTTTTATGTGTGACTAGAGAGCATCCATTCTTCAAGAATTGTTTCTCCTTGCTCTAGCACACCTACAAGAGACATTTTTCATTTGATATTTGGTATCCAAATTGCTTTGGATCCTTGAAAGTTAGTCTCGTTGCATAAAGTTCCTTTGGAACCCAAATTTTTCTAATTTTCTGCACATTTTTTTTCCTAAAGCAATCATAGGATAAATGTCCAGTTCTATCACATACAAAGCATCTAGGGGAGAAATCATTAGCATTTCTTATGAAATTTGTGCTATTTCTTGATGATTCTTTTCTTAAATTCTTAAGAGCAGTATTTTCAGCAACTGCAGCTTGTAAAGCATCTATTCTGTTTTTCAACTCCAATTGTAGATTTTCAAAATCTGTTTTTGAATGTTCTAATTCAATTTACAAAAAATTTCTTTGCTTAAAAACAGAGTTGAATCATGTCTTATCTTTTCCAAATCATTTTCAAGAGATGCAGCTTTTCTTTTCAAAGTTTTATATTTTGATGCAAGCTTTTCAAACTCATCATAGAGACATTCATATTCATCTTGCAGCTCATCAATTGAAATATCACAAGAAGTAGAAAACACCTCGGATTCATCATCTCTGGCCATCAAGCACAAGTTTGATCTTTCTTCCACTTTCTCATTTAATAAATCTTCAAATTTTATTTTCACATCAAAATTTCCTTTTTCCAAAAAATCAATTTGCACTTGGTAAGCTTTAAAATCCTTTTCTAAATTTTCATTTTCTTTTTCCAAATCAATTTTTGTTTTCATCAAAAATTCATTTTCAACATCGAGTGTGAAAATGATTTTCTTGTTCTTTATATTCATTTTCTCAAACTCAAAAGCTAAATCCTCAAAAGCATCATGTAATTCATTGAAAGTGTAAAGCCCGACCTTATAAAATACTATTCATGACATACATGTGATGATAGCATGATTGCATGCTAGGAAAGTCCCGAAAAATTTACAAAAGTCAGTATTGTACCTAGAGGTACAACAAAGTTTATTTAATCCTCGAACTAGATCATATAGGAATTTTAAGGTGAGATTAAGAGTTTCACAGTTCATGGATGACTTAAAATGGTAATTTGGAGTTTGAGGATCAATTTGGAGTCAAATCGGAATTTTCACTAACTAGGGGCAAAATGGTCATTTGCCACCTGGGGACAAAATGGGAATTTTAGAAAAGATTTTTTTGACCCCATTTGACTTATTAGAGTATAATTTGACTTATTGAAGTATGATTTGAGGTTTAGAAGTGAAAAATTTTAATTTCGGTATAATTTGGAGTATAGGGGTAAAATGGTAATTTTGCCACCTCAGGGGCAAAATTGTAATTTTCCACCACCAGGATATTTTTTCCAGCACATGGTCTTCCTTTGTCTTCATCTTTGACCCTTGACTAAACATGTGGTGGAGATAAAATGTTTAAATTTTTAAAATTTTAAAAACGGGCCAATGACATGATGCCATGTGTCATGCCTTTATTAATTTATTATTTTCCTTTTTAAAAGGCACAAAATCAGCCCATCTTCCACCCCATGGCCGGCCAAACCAGCAAGAAGAGAGAGAAAACAAAAACAAAACCCTAGAGAGAGAAAATCAAAGAAAAAGTGTGAATTTTCAAGGAAATTAAGTGAAAAAGGTGAGTTTTTTCTATTAAGCTTGAGTTTTCTTATTCCCAAGCATTTCTCTTTATTTTCCATGATTAAATTACATGTTTTCATGATGAATTCAATTCTGAAAAAATGGGTTAGGAGAGAGAAAGTTGTTGGATTTATTTGATTTTAATTTATGTTAGTGTTTTTAGTTAGTTTAGCATATTTAGAAACAAAACAACAAGAAAAGAATTTATTTTCTCCCCCAACCATTAATGGCTGAATTTACCATGTAGTGAGTGAGGATGAGTTTGATTTTATTCTAGGAGAATTGGTTAAGGAATAATGAATTATGAGCCTAGAAAAATAATGGGAATTTTCGGAGCAAAAATACGAATTTTTACCCACTAGGGGTATTTTCGTAATTTGCTGTTGGGACTGATAATTTGCACCACACTGAGGGACATTAAGTTAATTTGGGTGCAATTGAGGTATAGAAACTGAAAAGAATTAAATTGGAGTTTAAACGGACCCGTTAGGAATTTAATCGGGTGATAAGACGAATTAGGCCAATACCGGGTTTAGATAGTTACCAGTGCATTTTTGCATTCCATATCATGCATTGGTAGTCTAAATTAGTTTAATTTTGATTTAGTACCAACTTGGTGAAACTCTCGATTTTGTACTGTGTCAAGGTGGTGAGTCCTCCGATAAAGGCAAGGAAATTGCATCCGAGGACCAGTAGACAGAGTGCTTCGAAAGTCTGCATTCTAGACATTGTGAGTAAACTTACTGTCATTTTAATTATCTAGGGTGGTTTTTAGATGCTTTCATGAATTCTATGGAAAAAGGAATTTAAAAAGATAAATTTTCATGTTTTATGAATAAATGAGTTTCAATGAAATTAAATTATAAATTGTTTTGAAATTAATAGTGATTTTGAAAAATAGAGTACACGGAGACTGTTAATTGTGGCAATTTGATTGTTTAAATTAACTGGCTTATGATAAATCGAGCATGATTGGCTAGTTGGCAATTGTATTGAAATGCGAATTGTTTGGTTACCTTGAAAAACTACGAATTACAAAATTGCCATATCATGTTATTGAGTTTTATTATATGGTGGATTATATATTAATTAATCACTGCAGTAGGGGGTTTCTGTGGACCAGCCTTTTAGAGGGGCACGGTAAACCCCATTATATTCTTACCTCGAACGGAGAGGCGCGTAGGGTATCTCCTGGGGTAAAGTTTAGGGTTCACTTCACGCTAAACCACCACGTGAGGGGGAACTCAGCCAACGCCAAGGAACGGCTATGTTTTCAAAACAAAAACATGATTTATGTGAAATGTGAATTTTAATAGCCTTGGCGGTCTCGGTAGGATGCCTCGGCCAAGGTGTCCCCGAGAATGGATTTATGGCACAAGCCTAGATTTTTATGAGATTCATAAGCCTCTTTACGTGTTTTGAACAAAATGTGTTCTAATGCTATAACCCAGTTTATGATGATTTACTTTATTGTCTCCATGTACTCAACTCTAGATGTTTATGATGATGTTTGTTTACTCATTGGGATTTTATAATCTCACCACCCTCCTTTCCACCCATTTCAGGTTCAGTATAGACTGTAGATAGCTGATCTCATCGAGGACTACAGTGGGATCTGCATTTTCCAAACCGTAGGTTCACAGTCCTCTTTACTTTTGTTTATTCGGGGGCACTCTTGTTATTGTAAATTAAATTAAATATTTTGGCTTACTGTATTTAAGTATGTATAAATTTATTTAGCTTTTACGTTATAAAAATTATTCACGTATAACTCTATAAATATTGTTTTATAAGAAAATAGAATATTTTACTTAATATTTCTTTTATTTTCTTATTATATTCAAATAACCATAATTTTGTTTTAAATGAAGATTTTAGACTTTTAAACTCATTTTGAATATGAATTATGTGTTTTGTACTTGCATATTACGTTTTAGCCAATTTCGAAATTTTTGAGAAAAATGACCAAAATACCCCTGTGAAACGAAAAATTAATATTTTATTTGTTTAAAGTTTGAAACAGCTTAAAATCTTTTAGAACACGATATTTGACAATGGTTGCTCACAAAGGAATAAAGAAACTGATAGTAAAGCCTTGCGGGGTTTCGGGTTGACATTCCGAGCAATAAGTGTCTACCGGGACACCGCGACGGTTGTCACGGGCTCGAGGGGAGTACCGGGTCGTGACAATTCGATTGGTATCAGAGCTTTTGGTTTTAAAGATCAAAGTTTTTAGTTTTAAAGTTGTTTTAAAAATTTTACAATATCAGTGTGGCCCCGGATTAAGTTAAGTTAGGTTAAGTTGAATAGAATGCATGCATCTGCATATAGAGCCTAAGGTTACCTAAACTTGCTCGTATTTGTTTATAGATTACAATGCCTCCTCGACGCGGACGCCCACCTCTCACTAGATCAGTTGGGAGGGGAAGAGGTCGTTCCCAACGTCATCAGCCAGATACAGTAGAGGAGGAATCAGCTGCATCTACCATTCGGGCAACACTTGCTGCTGAGCAGGCCGATAGTCCTCCACATCCTCCATCTCTTCAGCCACCTACGGGTATTCCCGCCATGCCTTCTGAGGTAGCACAAGCATTGGCAGCTTTCTTTGCCGCAATGGCTGGTCAAGCTTAGACTGGTCAAGTTCCACCTGTAGTGCCTCCAGCTACTCCTTTAGTTCCACCACCAGTACAGGATGTATCCATTTCCAAGAAGCTGAAGGAGGCTAGGCAATTGGGTTGTGTATCTTTCACAGGTGAGTTGGATGCCACTATGGCAAATGACTGGATTAATCAAGTTTCAGAGACTCTCTCTGATATGGGATTAGACGACGACATGAAGTTGATGGTGGCTACGAGATTATTAGAGAAGAAGGCTCGTACTTGGTGGAATTCGGTGAAGTCCCGTTCCGCTACTTCTCAGACATGGTCCGATTTTCTCAAGGAATTCGATGGTTAGTATTTCACTTATTTCCATCGAAAAGAAAAGAAGAGAGAATTTTTTAGTTTGAAACAGGAAAATCTAACTGTAGAGGAGTACGAGACTCGTTTTAACGAGTTGATGTTATATGTGCCGGATCTGGTGAAATCTGAGTAGGATCAGGCCAGCTATTTCGAGGAAGGGCTCCGTAATGAGATTAGAGAGCGAATGACAGTGACTGGTAGGGAGCCACATAAGGAGGTGGTACAGATGGCTTTACAGGTTGAGAAGCTCACGATTGAGAATAGGAGGATTCGGACTGAGTTTGCAAAAAGAAAGAATCCTGGTATGTCTTCTAGTCAGCCAGTAAAAAGAGGCAAGGACTCAGCGACTTCAGGGAGCACTACTTCTGTTTCCGTGACATCTCATCGACCTCCATTTCCACCATCACAGTAGAGACCTTCGAGGTTTAGCAGATCTGCTATGACTAGTTCTAGGCAGAGTTTCGGAGGTTCTGACAGATGCAGAAATTGTGGGAATTATCATAGTGGGCTATGTAGAGAGCCAACAAGATGTTTTCAATGTGGACAGACGGGTCATATTAGGAGTAATTGCCCACAGTTAGGACGAGCCACTATAGCTGCATCATCTCCACCAGCTCGCACTGATATGCAGAGGAAAGATTCTTCTAGGTTACCACCGAGACAGGGAGTAGCCATACGGTCTGGTGTGGAGAGTAATACCCCGTCACATCCACCTTCGAGACCACAGACTCGTACTGTGACAAGAGTTTTTGCTGTAACAGAAGATGAGGCACGGGTCCGACCTGGAGCAGTGACAGGTACTATGTCTTTATTTGATAAAGATGCTTATGTTTTGATAGATTTTGGCTCAGATAGATCTTATGTGAGTACGACATTTGCATCAATTGCTGATAGAAACCTGTCACCATTAGAGGGAGAAATTGTAGTGCATACCCCTCTAGGAGAATAGTTGATTAGAAATACTTGTTATAGAGACTGTGGGGTAAGGGTAGGTGAGGAAGAATTTAGGGATGACTTAATTCCTCTAGAGATCTTGGATTTTGATTTAATATTGGGTATGGACTGGTTAACTACACATCGGGCGAACGTGGATTATTTTCAAAAAGAAGTTGTTCTTCGAAATTCGGAGGGAGTAGAGATTGTGTTTGTAGGGGAACGTCAAGTGTTACCATCTTGTGTAATCTCGGCCATCAAAGCTTCAAAATTAGTGCAAAAAGGGTATCCGACTTATTTGGCATACGTGATCGATACTTCAAAGGGGGAACCTAAGTTAGAGGATGTCCCAATAGTAAGTGAGTTTCCTGATGTATTTCCTGATGATTTACCGGGACTACCTCCTAATCGAGAGCTTGAGTTCCCTATTGATTTACTTTCGGGTACCGCACCTATTTCTATTCCTCCATATAGAATGGCTCCAGCAGAGTTGAAGGAACTGAAAGTCCAGTTGCAAGATTTGGTGGATAAAGGTTTCATTCGCCCTAGCATTTCTCCTTGGGGAGCACCAGTCCTATTTGTAAAGAAAAAGGATGGCACTCTTCGATTGTGTATCGATTACCGTCAGCTGAACCGAGTGACCATCAAGAATAAATACCCTTTACCCCGGATAGATGATCTTTTTGATCAATTACGAGGTGCTATGGTATTCTCTAAGATTGATTTGAGATCTGGGTACTATCAGTTGAGGATTAAGGAGCAGGATGTACCTAAGACTGCTTTCAGGACGCGTTATGGGCATTATGAGTTTCTGGTGATGCCGTTTGGTTTGACTAATGCCCCGGCAGTTTTTATGGATCTTATGAACAGGGTGTTCCATCCATACTTGGATAAGTTTGTGATAGTATTCATCGATGACATCCTGGTTTATTCGAAGAATGATGATGAACATGCTGCCCATTTGCGCATTGTGTTGCAAACTTTGCGCGAGAGACAACTCTATGCCAAGTTCTCTAAATGTGAATTCTGGTTGAAGGAAGTGGTTTTCTTGGGACATGTGGTGTCCGGAGCTGGAATTTATGTCGATCCCAAGAAGATTGAGGCAATCTTGCAATGGGAGCAACCGAGAACGGTAACTGAGATTCGTAGTTTCCTTGGCTTAGCCGGTTATTACCGGAGATTTGTTCAGGGATTTTCTTTGATAGCAGCTCCTCTGACTCGTTTAACTCGTAAAGGAGTTAAGTATGAGTGGGATGATGTTTGTGAGAATCGATTTCAGGAGCTAAAGAACCGGTTAACCTCCGCTCCCGTTTTAACACTTCCTGTTAGTGGAAAAGAATTTGTGGTATATAGCGATGCATCTAAGTTGGGATTAGGGTGTGTGTTGATGCAGGACGAGAAAGTAATAGCTTATGCTTCCCGACAGTTGAAGAAGCACGAGACGAATTACCCTACTCATGACTTGGAGTTAGCAGCAGTAGTATTCGCATTGAAGATTTGGAGACATTATTTATATGGTGAGCGTTGTCGGATTTTTTCTGATCATAAAAGTTTGAAGTATTTGCTCACCCAGAAAGAGCTTAACTTGAGACAGAGACGATGGTTGGAGTTGATTAAGGATTATGACTTAGTGATTGATTATCATCCGGGAAAAGCAAATGTTGTAGCGGATGCCTTAAGTCGTAAATCCTCATCGTCGTTAGCAACACTTCAAAGTTCTTATTTTCCGATGTTACTTGAGATGAAATCTCTAGGGATCCAGTTGAATAATGGTGAGGATGGAACCCTACTTGCTAGTTTCGTCGTGAGACCTTCATTGTTGAATCAGATAAGAGAATTGCAGAAATCTGATGATTGGTTGAAACAGGAAGTTCAAAAGCTGCAAGATGGAGAAGCTAGTGAGTTTAGACTCAGCGATGATGGTACTTTCATGCTTAGAGACCGAATTTGTGTTCCTAAGGATGATCAATTGAGACGAGCTATTTTGGAGGAAGCTCATTCTTCCGCCTACGCTTTACATCCCGGAAGCACCAAGATGTATCGGACTATTAAAGAAAGTTATTGGTGGCCGGGTATGAAACGAGACATAGCAGAGTTTGTAGCGAAATGTCTCACATGCCAACAGATCAAGGCGGAGCATCAAAAACCGTCAGGTACTCTTCAACCTTTACCGATTCCTGAATGGAAGTGGGAACATGTGACTATGGACTTTGTATTGGGTTTGCCGCGGACACAAAGTGGGAAGGATGCTATTTGGGTGATTGTGGATAGATTGACTAAGTCCGCCCATTTCTTGGCTATCCATAGCACGTATTCTATTGAGAGGCTGGCAAGACTTTATATAGATGAGATTGTGAGATTACACGGAGTCCCAGTTTCTATTGTGTCAGATCGAGACCCTCGATTTACTTCTCGATTTTGGCCGAAATTTCAGGAAGCTCTTGGAACTAAATTGAGATTTAGTACTGCCTTTCATCCACAGACAGATGGTCAATCTGAGAGAACTATTCAGACATTAGAGGATATGTTACGGGCTTGTGTCATTGACTTTATCGGGAGTTGGGACAGACACTTGCCATTGGTGGAGTTTGCTTATAATAACAGTTTTCAGTCTAGTATTGGGATGGCACCATACGAGGCTTTGTATGGAAGGAAATGCCGAACTCCGCTCTGTTGGGATGAAGTAGGTGAGAGGAAATTGGTGAATGTGGAATTGATTGATTTGACAAACGATAAGGTCAAAGTTATCCGAGAGCGATTAAAGACAGCTCAAGATAGGCAGAAGAATTATTCGGATAAACGAAGGAAAGATTTGGAGTTTGAAGTCGACGATAAAGTTTTTCTTAAGGTTTCTCCTTGGAAAGGTAATAATTTGAAATTTCCAAGTATTAAATCTTATTTGATTATACTATTGTGATAATTTGTGGTATTTATTGGATGATGAAAGGTGTGATTCGATTCGCGAAGAGGGGAAAGCTCAATCCAAGATACATTGGACCTTTTCGTATCATTGAAAGGATTGGGCCAGTGGCTTACAGACTTGAATTACCCCCAGAGTTAGATCGAATTCATAATGTCTTCCATGTCTCGATGTTGAAAAAGTATGTTCCCGATCCCTCTCACATTTTAGAGACACCTCCCATTGAGTTGCATGAGGATTTGAAGTTCGAGGTGCAGCCTGTACGTATTCTAGATCGAAAGGATCGAGTGCTAAGGAACAAGAGCATTCCAATGGTGAAAGTATTGTGGAAGAATGCTCGAATGGAGGAGATGACGTGGGAAGTCGAGAGCCAGATGAGAAACCAATATCCACATCTTTTATTCGAATCAGGTAAGTGAAATTTTGAGGTCAAAATTTTATTTTAAGGGGGGTAGTGCTGTAAAGCCCGACCTTATAAAATACTATTCATGACATACATGTGATGATAGCATGATTGCATGCTAGGAGAGTCCCGAAAAATTTACAAAAGTCGGTATTGTACCTAGAGGTACAACAAAGTTTATTTAATCCTCGAACTAGATCAAATAGGAATTTTAAGGTGAGATTAAGAGTTTCACAGTTCATGGATGACTTAAAATGGTAATTTGGAGTTTGAGGATCAATTTGGAGTCAAATCGGAATTTTCACTAACTAGGGGCAAAATGGTCATTTGCCACCTGGGGACAAAATGGGAATTTTAGAAAAGATTTTTTTGACCCCATTTGACTTATTAGAGTATAATTTGACTTATTGAAGTATGATTTGAGGTTTAGAAGTGAAAAATTTTAATTTCGGTATAATTTGGAGTATAGGGGTAAAATGGTAATTTTGCCACCTCAGGGGCAAAATTGTAATTTTCCACCACCAGGATATTTTTTCCAGCACATGGTCTTCCTTTTCTTCATCTTTGACCCTTGACTAAACATGTGGTGGAGATAAAATGTTTAAATTTTTAAAATTTTAAAAACGGGCCAATGACATGATGCCATGTGTCATGCCTTTATTAATTTATTATTTTCCTTTTTAAAAGGCACAAAATCAGCCCATCTTCCACCCCATGGCCGGCCAAACCAGCAAGAAGAGAGAGAAAACAAAAACAAAACCCTAGAGAGAGAAAATCAAAGAAAAAGTGTGAATTTTCAAGGAAATTAAGTGAAAAAGGTGAGTTTTTTTTATTAAGCTTGAGTTTTCTTATTCCCAAGCATTTCTCTTTATTTTCCATGATTAAATTACATGTTTTCATGATGAATTCAATTCTGAAAAAATGGGTTAGGAGAGAGAAAGTTGTTGGATTTATTTGATTTTAATTTATGTTAGTGTTTTTAGTTAGTTTAGCATATTTAGAAACAAAACAACAAGAAAAGAATTTATTTTCTCCCCCAACCATTAATGGCTGAATTTACCATGTAGTGAGTGAGGATGAGTTTGATTTTATTCTAGGAGAATTGGTTAAGGAATAATGAATTATGAGCCTAGAAAAATAATGGGAATTTTCGGAGCAAAAATACGAATTTTTACCCACTAGGGGTATTTTCGTAATTTGCTGTTGGGACTGATAATTTGCACCACACTGAGGGACATTAAGTTAATTTGGGTGCAATTGAGGTATAGAAACTGAAAAGAATTAAATTGGAGTTTAAACGGACCCGTTAGGAATTTAATCGGGTGATAAGACGAATTAGGCCAATACCGGGTTTAGATAGTTACCAGTGCATTTTTGCATTCCATATCATGCATTGGTAGTCTAAATTAGTTTAATTTTGATTTAGTACCAACTTGGTGAAACTCTCGATTTTGTACTGTGTCAAGGTGGTGAGTCCTCCGATAAAGGCAAGGAAATTGCATCCGAGGACCAGTAGACAGAGTGCTTCGAAAGTCTGCATTCTAGACATTGTGAGTAAACTTACTGTCATTTTAATTATCTAGGGTGGTTTTTAGATGCTTTCATGAATTCTATGGAAAAAGGAATTTAAAAAGATAAATTTTCATGTTTTATGAATAAATGAGTTTCAATGAAATTAAATTATAAATTGTTTTGAAATTAATAGTGATTTTGAAAAATAGAGTACACGGAGACTGTTAATTGTGGCAATTTGATTGTTTAAATTAACTGGCTTATGATAAATCGAGCATGATTGGCTAGTTGGCAATTGTATTGAAATGCGAATTGTTTGGTTACCTTGAAAAACTACGAATTACAAAATTGCCATATCATGTTATTGAGTTTTATTATATGGTGGATTATATATTAATTAATCACTGCAGTAGGGGGTTTCTGTGGACCAGCCTTTTAGAGGGGCACGGTAAACCCCATTATATTCTTACCTCGAACGGAGAGGCGCGTAGGGTATCTCCTGGGGTAAAGTTTAGGGTTCACTTCACGCTAAACCACCACGTGAGGGGGAACTCAGCCAACGCCAAGGAACGGCTATGTTTTCAAAACAAAAACATGATTTATGTGAAATGTGAATTTTAATAGCCTTGGCGGTCTCGGTAGGATGCCTCGGCCAAGGTGTCCCCGAGAATGGATTTATGGCACAAGCCTAGATTTTTATGAGATTCATAAGCCTCTTTACGTGTTTTGAACAAAATGTGTTCTAATGCTATAACCCAGTTTATGATGATTTACTTTATTGTCTCCATGTACTCAACTCTAGATGTTTATGATGATGTTTGTTTACTCATTGGGATTTTATAATCTCACCACCCTCCTTTCCACCCATTTCAGGTTCAGTATAGACTGTAGATAGCTGATCTCATCGAGGACTACAGTGGGATCTGCATTTTCCAAACCGTAGGTTCACAGTCCTCTTTACTTTTGTTTATTCGGGGGCACTCTTGTTATTGTAAATTAAATTAAATATTTTGGCTTACTGTATTTAAGTATGTATAAATTTATTTAGCTTTTACGTTATAAAAATTATTCACGTATAACTCTATAAATATTGTTTTATAAGAAAATAGAATATTTTACTTAATATTTCTTTTATTTTCTTATTATATTCAAATAACCATAATTTCGTTTTAAATGAAGATTTTAGACTTTTAAACTCATTTTGAATATGAATTGTGTGTTTTGTACTTGTATATTACGTTTTAGCCAGTTTTAAAATTTTTGAGAAAAATGACCAAAATACCCTTGTGAGACGAAAAATTAATATTTTATTTGTTTAAAGTTGGGAACAGCTTAAAATCTTTTAGAATACGATATTTGACAATGGTTGCTCACAAGGGAATAGAGAAACTGATAGTAAAGCCTTGCGGGGTTTCGGGTTGACATTTCGAGCAATAAGTGTCTACCAGGACACCGAGACGGTTGTCACGGGCTCGAGGGGAGTACCGGGTCGTGACAGAAAGCACATGAATTAAGTTCACATGATGAAGAAGTTACCTTTAACTCTTCAAGAGCCATGAAGCATAATTCAATTCAATTTGAGGATTCATCTTCACTTGATTCCTTGTCTCCATTTGCCATGTTGCTTGTTGAGCATTGATCCTCGCAAGAGTTGTCTTCCAATTCCTTTTCCATATTCGTTTCTCCATATAACTCTTCTAATTTTTACCAAATTTCCTTAGCACTTTTACACATGAACACTTTATCATATTCTCTATAATTAAGTGCATAAATGAGAGTATGCATGGCTTTAGAGTTGGTTTGTACTCTCCTTATTTCAGCTTCTGTCCACTTGGACCTTGGCTTATGAATTAGCTTATTGGTTACAACATTTAGTGTTGAAGGAATGAAAGGACCATCGATTATGAGATCCCAAATCTCATCATCTATAGCTCTAATGTAAATTGACATCTTAGTGCTCCAATAAAGATAGTTAGAGCCATCAAACAGAGGTGGTCTATTTGTTGATTGTCCCTCAACAACTATGGATTTTTTGAGAGCCATTTGGATCCTCCTAAAGAGTGTTAGACCTTAAAAATAGGGAACTACCTCTGATACCACTTGTTGGTCCCAATAATATGTGCTAGAGGGGGGTGAATAGCACAATTTGGCTCTTTCAAATATTGTCTCAAAGTCTAGATAAGGGCGAGACAAATAGAGGAAAGAAAATGAAACAAAAACAGAGTAAAGATGACAACAGAATTTAAAGTAGTTCGGTCTAAGGCCTACATCCACTACCTTGATTGTTCAACCAAGGATTTTCCAATCAATCTACTAAGAACGGTGAAATTCACAAGCTTTCACCAAGCTTTACAATGGCTTTTACCAGGCTCAGCCAAAACCTTTCACAATGGTTTTTACCGAAATTAACCAAAACCCAAAGTGGTTTTTCAAAGGCTCAACCACAACCTACAACAATGGTTTTTCACAAGCTCAACCAAAACCCAAAGTGGTTTTTCAAAGGCTTAACCACAACCTACAACGATGGTTTTTCACGGGCTCAACCAAAACCCAAAGTGATTTTTCAAAGGCTCAACCACAATCTACAACAATGGTTTTTCACGAGATCAACCAAAACCCAACAACTAACTTTTCAAGGCTAAGTTAGAACCTTAACACATTCAAGCAATCCTAGCTTGAAACAAACACTTAGAGTGACTCCCTCACTATAAGAATACAAGAAAAAAAGTAAAAGAAAGTACCTATGATCACAAGTTGATCTAAATGGTATAAGGTTGAGTGCAGAATACAAGTATAAAGGATGGGCGTTTAAGTGCAGTGAGGTGAAGAGAAAATTCTCTAGTTTTTCAGCTCTTAATGACTCAAATCTCTTCAAAACTTCCAAAAACTTGTTTCTAATTGTTTGAAGACCTGTTTATACTTGGAGATGCAACTCTGATGGCAGTTTGACAGTTTATGGCCGTTGGAAACGGTTGAGGATGAGTTCTAGCTGTTAATCTGCCTTGTAGTGCTCTGGTTCAAATTACAAACAGAGAGCTTTTAGTCGACTGACTTGGTCGACTAAGTTGATTCTGTTTTTGGTATGTATATCTTGGCAGAGACCACTTAGTCAACTGACTTGGTCGACTAAGTTGGTTTTGTTTCTCAAACTCTTCAACCCGCCATTTCTCCAACTTGAAACTTGGTCAACCAACGTTCTTCCTTATTTCACCAATAAGCTTCCTCTTTGTTAAATAGTCATGTCATATTATTTTTATCTCCTTTTTTCTTTTGATATACACTTTGAAAGATTGATTTATTAATTTCATATATTAATTTTCTTACACACTCAAGTAAAGGCATTAGACACAAATAAATGGGAATATTTTGCTATAATCAAAAACATATAGAGTCAACATTCTCTTTCTCTTATTTTTGATGATGACAAAACACTCCTAGATTAAAAGTGCAATGTCTATGTTCAATATAAATGCTTCAAATCTTTATGCATAATGAGTTGCTCCCCCTTAGTCAATGCATCTAGTTTTCTTTAAAGATTTGCAATAAACTATTTATCATATCCATGACAGCTAAACAAGATATACAATGCCCACAGTAGCTAAGCAAGATATATTGAATATCCATAATAACTAGCACATAATATTCAATAAAATCCTAACTAAGCATCACACACATAAATTAAACATGGAAACCTATCACACTCAATTTAACTTACTTTTCCTTNATCTATGTTAACTTTGTTTCTATGTGCAGTTAAGGGATTTTTCCCTCTTAATATATGCTCTTAGTTTTCTTTAAAGATTTGCAATAAACTATTTATCATATCCATGACAGCTAAACAAGATATACAATGCCCACAGTAGCTAAGCAAGATATATTAAATATCCATAATAACTAGCACATAATATTCAATAAAATGCTAACTAAGCATCACACACATAAATTAAACATGAAGACCTATCACACTCAATTTAACTTACTTTTCCTTTTTCTCTTTTTTTTTTTTTTGCCATCATTAAAAAAGATATTTAAAACTCCCCCTTAATGAGTGCATCTAGATTTTCTTTTAATCTTTAAATCAAACTTTAATGAATAGGAATCATAAGCACTCATATACTTAAGTCATACAAGCTTATAGATATAGTTCAATAACTTCAAGAGTCAAGCTTGTGTGTATGTAAGAATAAATGTATGAGAGTTAAATCATTTCAAGAATTTGTCAAAAAGATTACTTAAATAATATTCAAGCAAATTTCATCATTTTGTCATAATCAAAACTATAATAATTTTAAAACTAACATATTTAAATATATATGACAAGTGCATTTCTCATTAACGATATTACTCCTAGCTTTGACATCCTACTTGAATCGCACAGGCTACTACTTCCCCCTTGATTCCTCGAAGAGTCCCAACCTAATATTTGTTTGTCATTTCACCTCAGCCATGTTGTAATCATCAATTAAACCATGTTAATTTTCATTAATAGGATCAGCGATATCTTTGCTGAACCATCGAAACAAAGATTAAAAATACACATTTATTTATATTATAAACTAAACTTAAAAAATTATTAGTGGAGGATAAATGAAGACTAAAAAGAGAGGTGAGTGATGGTGGTGCCAAGAGAGTTTTGTCTCTTGTTAATGGTTGTTTGGAATCGATGGGATTTGTCAAATCGAAGGAAATAGATATTCTTTCATACTATTTGTCCATGATGTTTCATAGACACCCGCATGCGAGACACACCAGGACTAGAGGATAAACTCTAAAACAGAAAGTGATGGTGGCTAAAGTTGTTGCTCTGTGCCACAACCATTGGTATTGTCCTTGTCACCAGGTTATTTGGCAGGATTTTAATATTTATAAAATTTGGTCAGATTGATAAGAAAAACACTAATCTTTTTTTAAAAGCCATTAGAAATTTATTCATACCTATTTACCAGCATGCCATTATAAATCTTTTGCTTAAATAACAGAAGACTTTTGGTGGCATAGTCTTAATATGTTCAAGTTTTATCTTATACGGATTCAACATAATTTTATATTAATTTTTTTGATTAATTTACCTGAGAATATTTCTTTCTTGAATTAATTATTATTATTATTATTATTTAAGATTTTAACTATAATTGTAGTGTTTACTGGCCAAAATTACCCATAATTCTAAATATTAGAAATCATTTATTTATATTATAAACTAAACTTAAAAAATTATTGCTAAATATTCATATAAAGGTAGGCAATTGCTAACCACCCTTTGCAACCTATACTACGATTATGAAATTTTCAGTGAAAGTCAATTGTGGTTGTTGACTAAGAAAATCTTTTAAGGTATCCAAAAGAGTTACTCACCTTTAGTTCTCTGCATACCCCATATGTGGCTAGTTTTGTTCCGGTTGGTAAAGACGTCGGTGACATGGGAGAGCGTCGAAAAAAGACTGACTAGCTTTTAGACAAAGGTGAGAGCACCGAACGAGAGAGCTGTCGTCGATGAGGGAGAAAGTCGACCAAGACAGAGGGGAGGAAAAGAAAAAAGAAGAATAAATCAGGGACTATCGGAGGCACGGGAGACGACAGGAAAAGAACCGGCTTTTAGACAGAGGTGAGAGAGTCGGACGGTAGAGAGAGAAAATGGAAAAGGGAAATGAGGGAGAGAGGAGAAAATAAACATTTTATACTTAGGGTTTGGAGGTTACAAAACGCCGCCATTTTGTTACTCACCAAAATCCCTCTCAACATATGAAAGGGCGTCGTTTTCGGCTTTAAGCTTAACTAAGCAACGGACATGGGATAGATCTGATTGTGAGTTAAAACACTGTAGGCAGGTGGTAGAATTGGTTAAAGTCTATTTCATTTAACATGTGGTCAGAGGTTCAAGTCTTCACAATGGCACAAATGTGAATATTTTATTTTTTATTAATAAAGTTATTTTTTTAATATTACTCAGTATAAAACTTAATGTTATCTTACAAAATTAATTATATACATATATTTTATTTCCAAATTATATGTTATACTTTGATATATATTACAATATTTGTATAATTAATTATCAATATAAATTTATAACAAGTATGATAATATATAACTAATAAAACTAATAACTATAATCATAAAAATGAAATTTACTAGAAGATTACATATAAAATAAATTAATATATATATGTTAATTTTAATATCTCAAATACATACATATTAATACAATGGGTTATATATATATAGATTTTTTTTGAATAATGCATACATATATATATATTAACTTAATTATAAAGTTATATGTAAACATATATATATTAACTCATATACATGTATGTAAACATATATATTAACTCATATACATAAAGTTGTATGCATACTGTAAGGTATGTAAACATATACATACATATATATATTAACTTAATTATAAAGTTATATAAAGTTGTATGTAAATGTATATGTATTAACTCATATATATATATATATATATATATATATATATATATATATATATATA
>NC_030856.1:12568561-12611975 GCF_000208745.1 Theobroma cacao | reverse complement strand
ATTTTATTTTTTTCATAAATTTTTAATGTTATGAAATCAATGAATTTTGAACTATTAATTTATAATGTATGATTCAATAAAGTTTTAAAAAAATATACAAAATTATTCAAAGGAAAACAAACTTAAACTTTTAAATATTATACCTCCAATATGTATGTATTTGCTTTTATTAATATCTATTTTGTATAAAAGATTAATAAAATTTATAAAAACTCTAAAATATTTTAAGGAAAAAAATTAAAATTTTACTATTACCAACGGGAAATTCCGTTGGAAAGCTTGAGAGCCCATTAATTTTTCAAATTCCGTTAGAAATCTGTTGGAAAGATTTCAATTTTTTTTGTTCTTAAGATTTCCAACGGAAAATTTTTTGTTGGAAAATTTGGTGGGAAAATTTTTCGTTGGAAATCTGTGGAAAAATTAGTTTTGCTTTATTCAAATTCCGTTGGAAATCCGTCGAAAAGCTTTCAAAAGTTTTTTCTTTCAAATTTCCAACGGATTTCTAACGGAAAATTTTCCTTTGGAAAATTTGGTGGGAGCATTTCTTTGTGGGGTGAACAAATTTTCCAACGGAAATATTCTGTTGGAAAATTTCCGTTAGAAATCTATTGGAAAAATTAGTTTTGTTTTTGTTCATATTCCGTTGAAAATCCGTTAGAAATCTGTCGGAAAGCTTTCAAAATTTTTTCCTTTCAAATTTCCAACGAAAAATTTTTCCGTTGGAAATTTCGTTGGAAAATTTGGTGGGAGAATTGTTTTTTCTGGCTAACAAATTTTCCAATGGATTTCCAACGGAAATTTTCCGTTGGAAATTTTCAGTTGTAAGTCCATCGAAAATCCGTCAGAAAATTAGTTTATTTTTTGTTCAAATTCCGTTGGAAATCCGTTGCAATTCCATTGGAAAGGTTTCAAAATTTTTTAGTTCTTTAACTTTCCAACGGATTTCCAACGTAAAATTTTCCGTTGGAAATTCCATTGAAAATGTTGGTCTGGAAATTTTTTTATTGGCAAAATCAGCCTTTTCCAACGGATTTTCAATAGAAAAATTCGATTAGAAATCCGTCGAAAATAACAGAAAAAATTTTTCCTTGCCTTCCGTTGGAAATCCATTGGAAATTTCCAACGGAATTTTTTTCGTCAGAAATACTGTGTTTTTTTGTAGTGGCATGTGGGATATTTTTTGTTATTCTTTATTTGTATTAATTATTAAATAAAAAATTATTAAATGGGCGATTAAGAGAATATATTAAAATTTTTAAAAATTTTATATAATATAAAAATTTAAATAAAATTAAGGGTCCATGCAGCCCCCCGCCCCACCCCACCCCCCACCCAAACCTATATGAGGCTCCGCCCCTCTTTATATTTACAATGCTTATCTTGCTAACTTTAGTAACCATGTCTGCAACCTGCAACTGTGTAGCATTATGCCATTAACCTTTCCCTATAAAATGACAACCTATCTTAATATAAAAGATTGGATTTCTCCAAATATGAAAGATTGAAATAAGTGACCTTCAAAAAGTTTGAAACAAAAGTTTTGGCAAGCTTGAACCTTTATTTACAGAGATTTAAAGACTTTTGATCACAATCACACTTGAATCAAATATCACATCCCATAAAACCAAATTAAAACTTTAATGGTTAAAACAATGATGTCGTTATCCAAACAATTTTTTGAAATAGGTTACAAAACTAGTAAATAAAAGTAACCTAAACAAATACCTGCTTTACTATCTTAATTAATTGTATGATTATCATTAGTAATTCTCAAGTTGAAAATTCAAATTCTCAAAAACTGAAAGTTTATGGCGGGGAATACAAGCACAAGGAAATAGTTATTGTTGTCTAAAAAATTCTCATCTTCAAAGAAGAAGCATGATTTATATTTAAGGGAAAAAATTAGAATCATCCATATAAGAAGGAAATTATCTGAAAATGTTTTTCAGTCATCCACATATCACATGCAGAATCATCCATATTTTGCAAAATATAAACTTTTAAGCCATTTGATGTCACAAATAAAAGCAGCATTAAAGACTAGACATGATGAAGCACAGAGCCACCCTCAAAATATTGTAGTTACGAGCTGTCTTATCATCTCCGAGCTGCTTGCCAACATAAATCAGCTTGCAAACATGGAACACATGAGTGAATCACAAGGCAACTGAGAAATTATAAACTAGATCTATGAATAATAACAAAAGTGAAGTTGACATCCTTTCAGGTGAATGTTGTACAAAATTCAAACCAAAATAATCATGCAACCATACAAGTCTATTTCAAAAGAAAAACCCAGTGAATTGGATTGACTAGCTTTGCTGCTTCCTTCTAGGATACTTAATCCCCTCAACGGTATCACTCAATATCAATCTCAATTTCTTTCCTAGTAAGAGTCTTGACCTTGATTATAGTCCCTCAGCCTCAAAAGCAAGTGAAAAATAGACTTTATTCTCAACAAAGTTATAAGTGATAACTTCGAGAGAATTTTTAAGTGAGAAAATCTTCCAAAATTCTATATCAAAAGAATTTGGGACAAATTTTCGATACGAGGGATTTGTATAAATAATAATAATAAAAATAACAAAAATAATAAAACTTAAAAACATAAACAAATAAAAATTATTCAATGATGAAATTTTTATAAGGGATAACTTTTTGAAAATTCCTGGATTAGAGATTTTCATCAAATTTTGTCAGAAGTGTAGGAGTCTTCAATGAATATTTCAATGTCAAAGAGTTTTTATTTATTCAAAAAGTAAAATAAAGCTAAGAAATAAGAACAATTAAATAAAAAATAGACAAATAGGTAAATGAAAATAAAATTAAACATTACATCAAAAATACCAAAACATGGATATAATTAATTAGCAACCAATTTAATGAATATTGTGAAGCTACTAATATTTTCTTCACGCATAACTATACTCTCGAATTTAGTCTATTTCGTGGACCAAAACCCAATCTTTCAAATGAACATAGGAATTCATCCTTTTTAATGAATTTAAATCAAGTCTATTCTTTTTATGAATTTAAGTCAAGGCCAATACTTCATTAGAAAAAAATAGATTCTCATTAATCACATCTAAACAAAAAATATTGATAGTGACTCTTTTATGTGGAATGGTTGAATTTTAAGATTCACGCATTATCATATGCACTATAGCTTTGGAGCCAATATCATAGTTATTTTACTTTTAATTTCCTCCAAAATTTCAATTATAAAATAAAAATATTTTTAGAATTGTTTCAAAATTCATTTCAAAATAAAATAGAAAACGCTATTCAGAAAAATTATTTATAATTGAAGAGGAAAGAAACTCTCTCAAATGTGGAGAGAACCAAAGCTAGATGGCATATTTTATATGCTACTCTCTCCAATTCTTTTTTCCTTCTAGAGCAATGTTGGAAAGAAATATTGGTTTTACGCATATTTCTTGTGATACATGAAGGTGAGTCATGTAAATGTTGTGCTAAATTGGGAGGGAAATAATTACACATAAAGCTATGTCTATTAAATTCACAAAAATATGTAAACATTTGACTCAATGATTGATCTATATATTGGACTTCATCTCCTTCAAAATTGTACAAATTAAAAGAGAACTGTTCTTGGGCAGGTTTGGCATGAGCTCAACAGAATATCAATGAAATTAATACACTTGATATTGATGCATACTTCTCGTCAATGGTTGGCACATGTTTTTCTAATCAAGAAACTATACTTGAATCCCTTATCCCTCTATATCAATGAACAAGTCAAGATAAGATGCTTGGCCAATATAACTATCACTAACCTCACATGCTTTCAAGTATTGAAACAAGTGACCATCAAAAAGTTTGAAATAAAAAGTTTTAGCAAGCTTGAACCTTTATCTACAAAGTGTTCAACACTTTTGATCAACAATCACACTTGAATCAAACATCACATTCGAAATGCATGTAATGGAAGTTAGTACAACTTTTATATTCCTAGTTAATACATCCTTAAATATCAAATAAAAATAACATGCTTTCAAGCGTCATAAGTTTTACAACCTTCGAAGCAATGATATCGTTATCCAAACAACTTTTTGGAATAAGTAGCAAAACTAGTAAGTCAAAGTATCCTAAGTATATATCTACTTTATTATTTTATTTGTGTGATTATCATTAGCAATTCTCAAGTTGAAAATTCAAACTAAATATAACATACAAGAAGTTGTTAAACAAACACAAGAAAGTTATAAAAATGTTAATTTTTTTGGTTGTCTCAATAATTTCCAGTAACAAAACAGAAGCACAATTTATATTGCAGAACAAAGATTACACTATTCAATTTCCTTTGTGAGTCATAAATTACTAACAAAACAGAACATGTCTATAACATGTCAAGGAAGTTATCTAAAAACGTTTTTCAGTCTTCTGCATATCATATGCAGAGTCATCCATATAATGTAAAATATAAAATTTAAAACCACCTAAAGATTTCCACCTCTCAGAGCAAGCACGAGATGAAGCACAGAACCACCCTCAATATTGTACTCGCGAGCTGTCTTGTCATCTCCAAGCTGCTTGCCAGCATAGATGAGCCTGCAAACATGGAAGACACGAGTGAATTACAACATCAAGGCAACTAAAAAAATCATAAACCAGATCTGTCAACAATAACAAAAGTGAACATTAGAACAAAGTATTACACTCAAAATGCATCTTCCAGGGTGAATGTTATACAAGTCTATTTAAAAAAGAAAAACCCACAGAACTGGATGACTACCTTTGCTGCACAGGTGGAATTCCTTCTTTCTCTTCAACACGTTCCTTAATCCGGTCAATGGTATCAGTTGGCTCAATATCAATCTCAATTTCTTTCCCAGTGAGAGTCTTGACCTTGATCATAGTTCCTCCCCTAAGCCTCAAAACCAAGTGAAGAGTCGACTCCTTTTGGATGTTATAATCTGCAAGAGTTCGACCATCCTCAAGCTGTTTGCCAGCAAAAATCAATCTCTGCTGATCAGGAGGGATTCCTTCCTTATCCTATAAAAGTCAAGTCCAACATCAGCAATCGGTAAACAATTTATTACAGAAGAGTTAAAAAAAACAGTCTAACATAGACACCACCCCAAGCTCAGTCAAGCAGGTCAAATAAAAAGAAAATAAATTAAGCACGAATAGAGAATTTTATCATTAGATTGTATCCCATTAATCTTCGGTGACTATCACCGTTGTTACAACCACTTAATATAAAGATAATCCACAATTTTAAAGAAGCCAAATCGAAGTATCTCATCGGTGAAAAAATCCGAGATAAGTTACACAGCATGAAACTAAAAACAAATCAAGAAGACACAAATATTGTATCATATTTTGATGTTAGGAGATCATCACAATTTTCGACCTTTGAATATCAAAGTATCTCATCCTAGAAAAAATCAGAATTTAAAGTATTTCCCTTCCTAGACAATGTCAAATCCAGACGATACAGCATCTAATCAATTAGTCCAAACTAGGAACGGAAGCAGCAAAACTGAAGCACTGTCAAAGCGTACAAATTTACCCAAAAGGAACCAAATAATTTATAAAATCATATTTTCATATACCCATCCAACAATTTAAGTTCGTATTCTTTCTTCTAACTTTCCTTTTCGTTTTCTTTGCCTTTCTCGTCAACCAAACAGAAATTTAACTACGAATTCCAAAATACAAATTCATTAAAAAAGAAAAAAGAAACCCAGAAAAGAAATTCTTAAAACATAAGAAGAGTTACCCACACACGTGTCCATAGATGTTTTCCCTAATCGCTTACTTCAACCAAAACACGAAGTCAACTACGAACTCTAATAATAAGACTAATTCTTTACAAGAACAAAACGAAAATAGTAAAGAAGAAGAACCTGAATCTTAGCCTTGACATTATCGATAGTATCAGAGCTCTCAACCTCGAGGGTGATAGTCTTCCCCGTAAGCGTCTTAACAAAGATCTGCATCTCCTTCTTATCGGGTTTTGGCAAAGAAAGAATTTGATGCGGCAATGCAATTCTGGAGCTGGCTTGGCTACTTGAAGAGAAGAATACCGGGGACTGGGGAGTATTTGTGCCGTGGAATTAGGGAATCTCAAAATCTGTGTTCTAACGATTAGAAGATGGAATACCTTAGTGGGACCTTACATATATACATATATATATATATATATATATATATGTAATCCATTGAGTATATTATGAATATATATTTTATTTCATAACATTCAATGTATCTCTCTGTATCTAATATATATATTTATATTGATACATTATTATCTCTTGTTTTATATATATTCTTATTTATTATGTTCATTGTTTTTATTTATGTAAATTTATTTTCTCTCCATCTATGTGTGCCTATAAATTAAGAATTTGTAGTTAATGGTAGATATACTAAAACAAGAAATGAATAAAAGACCTTACATTTCTATTACTTCTTTCTAAATATTCTCTTTCAAAGTTATATTTCACAACATGTTATCAATATGAGGCTCTAACCAACTGAGAAAGATAATTTATTTAAATTCTTCAACCAATTAGATTTTAATTTTGTATACCATCTAACCGGCTTGAAGTCGACAACGAATCTTGAGCCTCTTTATGTCCCTTGAAGTCGACAACGAATCTCTGAGAATCCTTGTAGTTGTCATAATTAATTTAAGGATCCAATTTCTGTACATAGAATTATGGTAAATATTGAAAAGTCTAAGTTCCACATCAAAGAAGTGAATGGAAGCAATTATCTGTCCTGATGCCTTGATATGGAGATACATCTCCAAGGGGTCAGGTCTTATTATTGTAATTATTAAAAACGGGAACGCAAATGATAAATAAGGCGAATGCATTGATTTTCCTTCATTGTCATTTGCATGAGAGCCTGAAGACTCAATATTTATTTATCCGAGACCTTGAGATCTTATGAACGAGGTTGAAAAAGAGGTATGATCATACCAAGATTGTTATCATCCCTCAAGCATAGTGTGATTGATAGCATTTCAAGCTACAAGATTTCAAATCAGTATTTGACTATAACTCAGCCTTATTTGATATTGTGTCTCGGCTAGAGTTATGAGGTGTTAAGCTCACTGAATTAGAGCTATTAGAGAAAATTTTCTCCATCTTCCACACTTCAAATATTGTATTGCAATAGTAAATTAGCAACGTCAATTTAAGACATACTTGGAGTTTATTTCTATCCTCCTGACAACCAAACAAACTAATGAATTGCTGCTCAAGAACCATGATGTTAGACTTGTTGGCTTGAAAGCATTGCCTGAAGCAAATGCTAGCTCTAGTAAGAATATAGGCTAGTTTAACAGCCATAAGCACAAGTAAGGGCATAACCCACGTTGGGGTGATGGGAGGTTTAACCGCCCTAGGCAATCTAATCTTAACCCTAATCATGGCAAGGGCAAGAAACCCAAGAAAAAGCATGATGAAAGTATCTGCCATTGCTATGGTATGGCTAGACATTGGTCACATACTCGTTGTATGCCAAAGCATTTTGCTTATCTATATTAGGCATCCCTAAAGGATAAAGGTAAGTGTTGAAACTCATGCCATTGAGAATCCTATTGCTATGACCAACGTTGAGGCCAACAATGCCTCTATTGAAATGGCTGCCCCTACTCTTGTAGAAGAAAAAACATTTTTGGAAGTCTTTGATTTCTTCAAAGACCTTGATTGCCAAGATAAGGCATCCGCTTGGTGGAGGACAACCTAGACTTAGGGTTTGAGGATTTTACTATTTTTCTCATTTTTTTCTCTAAATGGATTACCCTTGGTTGATTGTTCCCAAGGAAGAACAATATGGGCATTTAATAAAAATTATAATGATATTGATTCCATATTTGTTATTTGAAAATTTTTTCCCATGACTAACTTGATGGGTTTGGCTATGGACGACATGCTCAAAATACGCAGCAGAAAGAAAATTAAAACTTATAACTAAACAACCAAAACATGCCTCCACCTATGGATCACCTTGGTGATATTTAACACATAACAGCACAAAATAAATTATTATTAAGAAAGTTACCTTGCCAAGTATTTTTGTAATCACAATGGCACTTCCCGAATCAATCCTGCAAACACCACAAGGAGTAAAAACCCTAGCCAATCAAGTGTTTGGCCTTCAATGGTAGTAGACACGATTGCACTTGAGCCTTGAACAAAGGAGGGAGTTTTAAACTGTACTTTGTGCTAGCAAAAAGGACAACAATTGTATTTTTCTTCTTTTTCACAATCCTAGCCGAACCTCTCTTGAAAATTGCTTCATAAGCAATTTTCTCTTTCACACAAAGGGAGTGGTGGTAAAGAAAGAAAACGTTTTTCTTTTATTGACAAAACCTAGGTTTTCTTTAATTGTGAAAACTTGTCATATGGAAAATAGTTAAAAGGTAACTTATATAGTTAGGTTAAAATAACTTCAATTTTGTAATTAAGCCCTCAATATTATAACACATTATAATATTGGGCCCATTACTTAATTAAACTCTTTTAATTAAGTCCTTGAAAATTAAAATCAAAATTAATTTCCTTTATATTTTGCAATCAAGGCCTTATAATTATAACTATTTATAATTATGTCTAAAACTTAATTAAACTCTTTTAATTAAGTTTATAGAAGTTAATTACCTAGCATGTGATTTAAGTCTAACTTAAACCATCACTCTCCCAATTTAATTCAAATGCAATCATTGTATGTGACCCATTAGGTTCCCAACATGTTGGCAATGGAATTGATTAATAACTTAATTGATTAATATAAATTTCAATTAATTAATTTATAATCAATTCCATAGACCAAGATTGGCATTTAGCAATGCATCATGGCCAGCCAATTATTAGAAGAGTCAAAGGGTTCTTTGACAACCTTTTAACATACAGTCTATCAGTATAATTCATTCCCTCATCATATATCTCGGAGATGATAAGAGCTTAGTACAGTGTCTACTCTTATTGACCTCGTATTTGTTCCTGCAGTTATAGCATTAGCTTTATAGAAAGTTATGAAACCTTTTTTTTTTTCATAATCTCCATGTCACCTTGGCCAAAGACTTCAATAAGCTAATGTTAACCAAGAACAGATAGAATATTTCCTCTAAAACACTTGAGGTGATGATTCCTATCTTGACCACTCATTTGCCTTCACATGCTTCATACTATACCCAAAAGCATCCTGTTTTGGCATCCTTGGTTATGCATCTGTAAGGATGAAATCAAAGCATAGCACTCCACATATAAGACAACCTGATGTCTCAAGTCTAGGGAGTATTTACACAACTGACACATGAGAAGTGCTGCATAGACATTGGAGCGTATTACCAAATGCACTTCTCATGGCGGGTCATATTTAGTGAACTTGTTTTCCAAGGCAAGCACTTATATTCTAGTTCTAAGTATCTTTATACTTCAATCTATGAGATAGATTGCTTACTTCCAAAGTAAGGAACATAGAATATACTAGTCTTTAAGTATCATTGATGTCCAATCTTAATGATACATTAACCAGGAACATTTTGAGATTATGCTTTGATGCATAAGAATCTCATAACTGTAACCCATTACAGTTCCTTTACAAGGCATATTAATCTCATAGACTTCATCCAATTAGACTTATAACTCATTATAATTGATGTCTTATTGATGAAGAAAAACCTCTAATCATTTAACATGAATGACACTGTTGCATGATTGAAATCAAGCCTTAACTAATCCCAATTAGCTACAAGGCTCATCCCAACATCTCCCACTAGCACAAAGCCAATTGCTACCTCATCGTATGTGGATTCAATCCATCTAGCAATCATGTCTGCATGTAGACTCGCTTGTGCCCTTTAATGTGGTTAATTACTTTGATCTATCTTTGTGATGTCCATGCATCACATCATGTCATATAACTATATCTAGATCCAATAAAACCCAAGTTCTGGTAGTATGGCTCCATTGTTACATTAACAATGTTCAAAACCTTTGATTAGTTCTATGGACTAACGATCTAAGTATATTCCTATTAGAACCCTTTTAATAGGATGTATATGACTTTAATTATATACATGTACATAGTCATCTTTCTTTCTTTGAAACCATTCCAACTAAATTATGTTGTATGCATCATATGCATTTGTCACTTTTCATTGTGCTATCCTCCTTTTTTAAATTTTGGCACTTTTTTTGTATACACATGGCATCCCATGTAATTGTATCACCAAAGAATTGCATTCACTCTTACTAACCTCTTTTTGTGTATGAGATAAGTACACTTATACATTTTATTAAATCCAACCCTTTGGATCCCATTTAATAGAACAAAGTGTATAACTCTAACGAAAAACATATTTAGTAGGCCATCTCATATGAATAATACATCTTCAATGTATCTTACTAAATCCATGGAGTTCTCATACATATGATTATGCATCTCTATGCAAAATCTTAAGAGTTAGATTCCAATGCAACCATGTAAGAATTAAGAAATTCCTTTTTTAGTGTCATCACGCTCCCACTAAATCCAAGATCCTTCGTGAGAGTAATAATCAAACTTTTTTGAATTTTCCGTGATGTTACATACCTACATCTCAATGTATGCTTGAAATCATATTGGTTTGGAATAATATAATTGGCTATATATAACTTGGAGAGATATGGACCAAATCATATCATTATATGAATTTGCTTTCTTTTCTGAACAAACATCTCTATGTTCTATTCATAAGAAAGTTCCATCTCACATGTATTTACATTCATCTTTTGAGTGATTAATTAATAAATAAGAGTAATCTTCACTAAGATCTATCTTAATAAGAGTACTTCATACTATATAGCTCGTATGATCTTATATTTGAATTCTATGAACATTTCAATGTTTCAAATTTTATTTCTTTAAGTATGCAAGACAAAATCTCAATTTGGTCTTGTGTAAACTTAATGAATTAGGAACATTTTCCATAACATTTTATGTTCAATGGTTTATATAAATCTATATGTATAAAGCCTTTTGACATACCAAGTTATTAACTTTAGCATGAAAATTGATTTGGTCATATAAGAATTACTAGCTCCTTTATGATTTCCAATCAAAAGGATCTAAGCATCTTCATACTTTAATTCTTACTTCAATGACCAAGACACAAATGCCATAATTGAGATTATATGCAATCAATTTTCTTGACATTGATATTGAGCATTGACTTGTTGGTCCCGTTAATATGTGCTAGAGGGGGGTGAATAGCATAATTTGGCTCTTGATAGGGTGTGAAACTAATTTCCAGAACTCAAGAAATTAAAAACAGAGTATAAGATGAATAATAAAGTGGTTCGGTCTAAGACCTACATCTACTACCTTGATTATCCAACCAAGGATTTTCCCAACAATTCACTAAGAATCTTGTGAAATTCATAAGCTTTCACCAAGCTTTTACAATGGCTTTTCGCAGGCTCAGCCAAAACCTTTACACTAGTTTTTCACGGGATCAACTAAAACCCAAAGTGGTTTTCCAAGGCTCAACCACAACCTATAACATTCAAGCTTTTCCAAGCTTGAACAACCCCTTAGAGTGACTCCCTCACTCTAAGTATACAAGAAGAGAGGTTAAAGAAAGTACCTATGATAACAAGTTGATTTGAATGGTACAAGATTGAGTGCTAAATACAATGGCAAAGAGTAGGCGTTTAAATGCAGACAAGTGCAGTGAAGCTTTTCTGGTTTTTCAACTTTCTACAGCTTAAATCTTTTTCAAGGCTTCTAAAAACTTGTTTCTCATTGTTGGAAGACCCTTTTATACTAGGAGATGCAATTCTAATGGTAGTTTGACAGTTTATGGCCGTTGGAAATAGTTGAGGATGAGTTCTAGCTGTTAATCTGTCTTGTAGTGTTCCGGTTCAAATTACAGACAGAGAGCTATTAGTCGACTAACTTGGTTGACTAAGTTGATTCTGTTTCTGATTTGCAAATTCTAGCAGAGGGCACTTAGTTGACTGACTTGGTTGACTAAGTTGGTTCTGTTTTTCAAACTCTTCAACCCGTCATTTCTCCAATTTGAAATTTGGTCAACCAATGTTCTTCCTTGTTTCACCAACAAGCTTCCTCCTTGTTATTCAGTTACATCTTGTTGATTTTATCCCTCTTTTTCTTTCAAAAATACTCTTTGAAGAGTTAAGAAATTAATTTTTTATATTAATTTCTTGCACACTCAAATAAAGGTATTAGACATAAATAAATGGGAATGTTTTATTATCATCAAAAACTAATGGAACCAACAATCTCCCCCTTTTTGATGATGACAAAACACTCCTTGATTAACAGCATAGTGTCATTTTAAATTCTTTTTAGTTTTCTACAAGAATTGAGGATTGCTCCCCCTAAGTCTAAGCTTCCCCTTAGTGTGTGCATATTTTGCTTATTTTATTTCGACAAATTTTATTTTCGTCATATAGAAAATGATATTTTGCATTTAGAGTATACATATATGCAACAATATAGAGTGATTTGCATTTAGAAATTTTTAGCTGCAAGTTTTGACAAATTGTTATCAATGTTCCGACAATTGTCAATAGTTTATTGATTTCAGATTTAGTCTACATTATCCATGTTTCAATTGATATGTTATATTCACCATCTACATCTACTTTCAAACAAAAATTATTCACAATGTTACAACAAAAATCAATTATCAGCATATAATTCAATATCAATGCAGTAGCAGATTTTGTCAACAGCAGTAAAAATACCAAAGATAGCAAAATATTAGCAAATTTCAATTTCCAGCAGTCAAACATCATAATCATATCAGCATCCATTTGTTAAACAACCATATAGATAACAAGATTAAAACCAAGTGTTCAAGTGCCACCATGGCATAAATAACAGTTAACCAACAAGTATTCCAAAACTGCCCCTGGACTATTTTTGCTTCTTATCTCCTATTTTTCTAAGTTCATTCATCTTTGATTCTATTTTCTTTCCTTTCCTAGGTTCCTTCTTGGTTCCTCTACCCTAACAATTTTTTTTTTTAATTTTATTCTTCTGGTTTCTAGTTCTTGCACCCATTCTATTCTACTCCCCTTTTTTGTCAACATCAAAGGGAGGGGCTTCTATTCATCTGATGTGTCGGAGAGTGAGGATTCAGTGTCATAGAAAGGGTTGAGAGGAAAAGGAGAGGGTTTTTCGAAAAGAGATGACTTTCTAGGAGAGGATTCTAGAGAAGATTTGTCTTAAACATGAACTGGACTGTGAGGAGAAGAGGCTGAAACTGGTTTAGACTTATCTGCCAATCTGGAAGACTTTCTTTGTTGGAGAAAAGCTGTCTTGGTTGCCATAGTTTTCCTTCTTTTGGTTGGTTGTTTTGCCTCAGCTGGTGGTGTTGTGGTGGCTTTTGGTTTCCCTGTTTTTGCCTTAGTTTGGGAGTTGAAATAGGTTTTTTTCCTTTCCTTACATTTACACCATCCTTCCGAGTTGCTGTCTTGACAGTGTCTTTTTCAGCTTGTTCCCCTCTGACCATTTGGTGAAAAATATCCATAATGAAAACTTCCTCTGAATTTGGAGAAGAGGCCTGATGTTTCTCAGTTTCTATACCAACTACTTTAGTCCTTTGTTCTGATTCATTTTTGCTTTAAGGCTCAAGGGAGGGTGTTTTGGTTGGCTAATCAACTCCTTGTGGGGAGTTGTAAAGCCTGACCTTATAAAATACTTGTCATGACATAATGTGATGATAGCATGATTGCATACTAGGAGAGTCCCAAAAAAATTTACAAAAGTAGGTATTGTACTTAGAGGTACAAGAAAGTTGATTTATGCCTCGAACTAGATCAAATAGGAATTTTAAGATAAAATTAAGAGCTTCACAGTCCAAGGATGACTCAAAAAGGTAATTCGGAGTTTGAGGATCAATTTGGAGTCAAACCAGAATTTTCACTATCTAGGGGTAAAATGGTCATTTGCCACTTGGGGACAAAATGAGAATTTTTAGAAAAGAGTTTTTGGCCCCATTTGACTTATTGGAGTATGATTTGAGTATTGGAGTATGATTTGAGGTTGAAAAATGAAAAAACAATTGTAATCTTGGTATTTTTCGGAGCATAGGGGTAAAACAGTAATTTTCCACCACCAGGACATTTGTCCAGCACATCGTCTTCCCTTATCCTCATTTTGACCTTTGACTAATCATGTGGTGGAGATAAAAGGTTTAAAATTTTAAAAATGGACCAATAAGAAAATGACAAGTGTCAAGCTTAGGATATTTTATTATTTAACTTAAAAATCAGCATAAATCAACCCATTATCTCTCCAAATATTCGGCCAAGCAAGGAAGAGAGGGAAAGAAAGGAAGAACAAAACCTAGGTGAAGAATTTCAAGAGAAAAAGTGTGGAAAATCAAGGAAAGCAAGTGAAAAAGGTAGGATTTTTCAACTTAAGCTTGAAATCTATTTTCCTTAAGCATTTCTCCTTATTTTCCATGCTTAAATTACATGTTTTCATGATGAATTCATGGCTGGTCAAAATGGGTATGGAGAGAGAAAGGTGTTGGAATGATTTGATTTTAAGTTATGTTAGTGTTTTTAGTTAGTTTAGCATATTTAGAAGCAAAACAACAAGAAAAGAATCCATTTTTCCCATGAATCTTCATTGGCCGAATCTTCCTTGATGTGTGTGGGTGATGGATTGTTATTATTTCAAGAGAAATGGCTTAGAAAATGATGAATAATGGTGAGAAAAATTAAGTAGGAAAAATCACGGTGTTAGTGCACTGTAATGGCTGAATTTTTCTTGGAAGAAATGGGAGGGTTTTGATGCTGAAATTGATGTTATTTGAATGATGTTTGGTGAATTGAGGTATTAGAAAAGAAATGGAGTAATTTGGGATTAAATTGGACGTGTTAGCAATTTAATCGGGTTATAAGACGAATTTGGCCAATACCGAGTTTAGATAGTTACCAGTGCATTTTTGCATTCCATATCATGCATTAGTAGTCTAAATTAGTTTAATTTCAATTTAGCACCAATGTGGTGAATTTCTCGATTTTGTATTATGTCAAGGTGGTGAGTCCTCCGATAAAGGCAAAGGAATTACACCCAAGGACCAGTAGTCTGAGTATTTCGAGAATCTACACTCTAGACATAGTGAGTAAACTTACTGTCATTTTAATTATCTAGGGTGATTTTTAGATGATTTCATGAATTCTATGGAAAAATGGATTTTAAAAGGTAAATTTTCATGTTTTATGAATAAATGTGTTTCAATGAAATTAATTTATAAATTGTTTTGAAATTAATTATGATTTTGAAAAATAGAGTACACGGAGACTGCTATTTGTTGTAATGTGATTGTTTACATTGATTGGCTTATGATAAATTGAGCATGATTGGCTGGTTGGCAATTGTATTGAAATACGGATTGTTTGGTTGTCTTGAAAGGCTATGAATTACAATAATTGTCATATCATGTTATTGAATTTTATTGATTGGTGGGATAATTATTAGCTTACTATAGTAGGTGGGTTTCGTGGACCAGCCTATGAGAGGGGCACGGTAACCCCATTTATATGTGCTCACCTCGGTTGTAGAGGCGTGTAGGGTAGCTCCTGAGGTGATATTTGAGTTCATTTCACGTCGAACCACCACGTGATGGTGAACTTAGCCAACGCCAAAGAACGACTGTGCTTTTCAAACTAAAAATACGTTTTCGTGTATACGAAATTTTTAACAGCCTTGGAAGTCTCGGTAGGATGCCTTGGCCAAGGTGTCCCTGAAAATGGATTTATGGCACAAGCCTAGTTTTTATGAGATTCATAAGCCTCTTTACGTATTTTGAATGAAATGTGTTCTAATGATGTGATCCAGTTTATGATAATTTACTTTATTGTCTCCATGTACTCAACTCTAGATGTTTATGATGATGTCTGTTTACTCATTGGGATTTTATAATCTCACCACCCTCTTTTTCACCCATTTCAAGCTCAGTATAGGCTGTAGATAGCTGATAGCGTCGAAGGCTACAATTGACTCGACTACTTCAAAAATCGTAGGTTCATAGCCTTCTTTCACTTTTGTTATTTGAGGGCCCACGTGTCACTGTAAATTAAATTTCATACTTTAGTTATCTGTACTATTGTATGTAAGAATTTATTTTGTTTTTACTCTGATAAAAAAAAATTTATTACGCAATGTTCTAAAAATATTGTTTTAAGTTTGAAATGAGAAGCTGATATTAAAGCCTTGTTGGGTTCCGATTGACATTCCGGGTAATAAGTGTCGATCGAAACATTGCGGCGATTATCACGGGCTCGAGGGGAGTTTCGGGTAGTGACAGGAGTCCTCAGTTTGTAGAACAAGGTTAGCAGACTTATAGGTAGAGCCTTTAGTTTGAGTGCCAAAACTTCCAATATGAGGGGCAGACTTCTCTGCTAGCTCACTGAACCTTCAGCACCTTACTGTGCAGGTGCAGTGCTGAATGTGGCAGAATTGTCTGCAGCCACAAGTTCAGATGCCATGTTTTCCTTCTCCTCTGCTTGTTTTCCAACTCAGTGATTTTATCTTCCATTTTCTGTAGCTTCAGTCCTTGGTCAGTCAGCTTACCGTTAATCTTCATAAGCAAATTAAAAATCATCTCATTTGAAAATCTGGAAGGAACTTTTTCAGGTTGAGCAAGCAAACTGTGATCTTTTCTTGGGCCAGCTTTGGAGGTTTTAATAAACTTCTCTCCATCGAGCACATACCTCATCTTAACTAAGTTGCCATAATAAATGGCTTGGTCTCTGGCTTTCACCAGGTCCATATCATACCTTTTGGCCCATATTCCTTTTTTCTGCACAAGGGATGTAATCACATTCCCGTATGGCAGATTGACCTTATCAAGTCTGCAGGCACTTCTCATTTTCTCAATCATAAATCTCCCCAGATTTAGAGACACTCCATTAAAAGCATGCTCTATCAGCCAAAGATCCTGAAGGCTGATGTAGCTAAGACTTCCACTCCTCCCTTGAATATTTGCTGCTATAAAGTAATGCAGTATCCTAATCTGTGGATTGATTATTAAACCTAAATTACTTTTAGAGGAGTATTTTTCTTTCCTTCCAGTGATGATCTTTCACAGTGAGAACGGATCATATTTTTCTGGAAGTTCAAATTCACATATTTCACCCTTTATATTCAGCAAGTTCCCTAAATCTCCAGCAATCACAACAAACTCTTTTCCATTCAAATAGACATTCAAGCCATCTTCTACATAGTCATCAAAATCTATTAATTCTTTTTCTTTCAGAGCAATGCCAGAGTAAATTTCTTTAATCAGACTTGGACTATATGACCTATTCTTAAAGATGCTGTAACCTTTAAGTTTCAGCTCATCCAAGTACTTAGATAGACTGGTCTGGATTTCTACATTTTCCTTAAAACTCTTCCAAACAATAAACTTTTCGCAGGAGATTGGTGCATTTTCTATATTCTTGAATCTATACTCATGCAGCTTATTTCTAAATTTCGAAGAAGAAGAGGAACTAATACCTTTTTGGAGTGAGGGTTCTGTATCTTTCTTCTTGTCTGTTTCTGCTTCTTTTCTCTTAGTTTCTCGACTATTTCCTTCACTGAAGCAGGCACGATTTTTTGTTTCTTCTTCTGACTTTCTATTCCAGTTTCTTCCTCCATTGGCCTTTTTCCTTTCTTTTTCTCTAATACTTCTTTACTCTAAGATGTTCTAGCCATTTTTGGTTCTAGAAATTTCTAAAGGTCTGAGTCAGTTTTAGAGGCAACTAGGAAGATTTAGGTTTTTGTTTTTAGAGCAACGGGTTGCAGAGGAGAGGGAAGAAAAGGTTGGCAGCAGTTATTACTCAGAAAACTTCTCATCTTCCTTTAAGAACTACCCTACTTTTATTTCTTCATATTTTCAATTCTCCTTTTAAAATTTTGATTATTTACCTTTGGCAGCTCTGCTCTATTCCTCTTTACACCCAGTAAATCAAATTTTTACCACAATTTACTCCTATTTCTTTAAACTCACTGAGTCTTATTATTTAAGGATGTCAGGCCACTCTTAGTTGACTAAGAATTCCTTAATCGACTGGGTGTATTCTGTTTTCAATGTGAGAGCCAAAGATTTTCTTATAATTCCTTCACATTAACCATCCCCAAATTTCTTCTAATCTCACAAAATCTATCTTCACTCAGTGGTTTGGTAAAAATGTCTGCTAATTGATGTAGAGTATTCACAAAATCTATTTTAATGTCATTTTTCATTACATGGTCTCTAATAAAATGGTGTCTAATTTCAATGTGCTTTGTCCTAGAATGTTGCACAGGATTTTTTGATATATTGATTACACTTGTGTTATCACAGTATATCGGTACATTATGCATAATTATTCCATAGTCTTTTAATTGTTGCTTGATCCAAAGGATTTGTGCACAGCAACTACCTAATGAAACATATTCTACCTCTGCTGTAGATAATGCTACTGAGTTTTGTTTCTTACTGGACCAAGACACAAGCATCCTTCCTAAAAATTGTTATGTTCCACTAATGTTTTTCCTATCAGTTCTGCTACCAGCAAAGTCAGCATCTGAATATCCAACTAAGCTAAGAGTTGAGTTTCTAGAGTCCCATATTCCTAGTTTTTGAGTGTCTAAGAGGTATCTAAAAATTCTCTTAACAGCTGTTAGGTGTGATTCTTTAGGCTGTGATTGAAATCTAGCACACAAGCACACACTAAACTAAATATCTGGTCTACTTGCTATTAAGTAGAGAAGAAAGTCAATCATACCTCTATAGAGCTTTTCATTTACATCCTTACCTTTTTCATCTAAGTCGAGCTTGGTGGATGGACTCATTGGTGTGGAAGTTGATTTGAGCTTTAGCATATCGAATTTCTTGAGCATATCATAAGTATATCTTTCTTGGTTGATGAAGATTCCTTCCTTACTTTATTTGATTTGAAGACCAATGAAGTACTTCAACTCTCCCATCATGCTCATATCAAATTCACCCAACATTTCCTTTGCAAAGTTCTTGCATAAAGCTTCATTAGTTGCACCAAATATAATATCATCAACATATATTTGCACAACAATTAAATCATTTAGATATCTCTTAATGAACAATATAGTATCGATGCTGCCTCTATCATACCCTTTCTCAACTAGAAATTTTGAAAGCCTTTCATACCAAGCTCTAAGAGCTTGTTTCAATCCATATAAGGCTTTATGAAGTTTGAAAACATGTTCAGATTTTTCAAAGTCTTCAAAACCAGGTGGTTGTTCTACATATACTTCCTCTTGAATTAATCTATTTAAGAATGCACTTTTGACATCCATTTGGAACAATTTAAAATCCATGAAACATGCAAACGCTAACAATAACCTTATAGCTTCAATCCTACCAACTAGAGCAAAAGTTTCATCATAATCTATTCCTTATTCTTGGTTGTATCCTTTTAATACCAACCTAGCTTTATTTCTAACTACATTTCCTTGCTCATCTACCTTATTTCTAAATACCCATTTTGTACCAACAATAGGATGATTTGAAGGTCTAGGTGCCAATGACCATACATGACTCCTTGTGAATTGGTCAAGTTCTTCTTGCATCGCCATTATCCAACTTTCCTCTTTTTCAGCTTCTTTAAAGTTTTTAGGTTCAATTTGAGATATAAAAGCTGAAAACTCACATGTTTCTCTAGTTGCTTTCCTAGTTTGAACTCCTTGTGAAATCTCACCAATTATTTGGTCTTGTGGGTGATCTCTCACAAATCTCTAACTCCTTGGTAGATCATCATGCTGATTTTCTGCTCTTTGCAGATTTTCTAGAGGTGGAGTTTCATTTTCTTTTCTAGGTGGGCTTTCTTCATTATGTTTATTGTTTTCTAAACTCATTTCCTCCATTTGTTTTTCTAGGACTTCTACATCATCATCATCATCATGAACTTCTTTTCGCAATGCATTTGACTCATCAAAAACTACATGAATTGATTCTTCAACGGTCAAGGTCCTTTTGTTAAAAACTCTATAGGCCTTTGAGTTTAAAGCATATCCTAAAAATATTGCTTCATCACTCTTTGCATCAAACTTCCCTATGGGCTATTTTTCATTGTTCAACACAAAGCATTTACAGCCAAAACTCCTAAGATGAGAAGTATTTGCTTTCCTACCTTCGTAAAGTTCATATGAAGTCTTTGAAATCAAGGGTCTTATTGAGACTCTATTAAGAATATAAGCTACTGTATTTACTGCCTCAACCCAAAGATATTTAGGTAGGTTGTTCTCACGTAACATGGTCCTAGCCATTTCTTTTAATGTTTTGTTTTTCCTCCCTACAACTCAATTTTGCTGAGGTGTTTTAGGTGTAGAAAAATTGTGATCCAACCCTTTTTCATTGCAAAATATTTCAAACTTATCATTCTCAAATTCTCCTCTATGATCACTCCTTATGCTAACTATGGCTAGTCCTTTTTCATTTTCTACTTTCTTACAATAACTTAAGAATGCTTGTAGAGCATCATTCTTATGAGCAAAGAGGTATACCCAAGTATATCTAGAATAGTCATCAACTATTACAAAGCCATAAGATTTACCTCCTAAGCTAGTTGTGCTTATTGGACCAAATAGATCGATGTGCAACAATTCAAGAGGTCTAGATGTTGACACTATTTTCTTAGTCTTAAAGGATGTTCCAACTTGTTTTCCTAGTTGGCAAGCATCACATATCCTATCATTTTCAAATTTCAATTTCGACAGTCTAGCAACAAGATTTTTCTTTATTAATTTAGACATAGTATGCATGCTCACATGTCTTAATCTCCTATGCCATAACCAGCTATCATTCTCAGCATTTGCAATAAGACATACTTCACTATTCACATCAAGGTCTTCAAGAAAAATTACATACATGTTCTTCAACATTTTTCCTATAAATGAGATTTTATTTGTACTCATATAAATCATTTCACACTTAGTTGAATCAAAACATACTTTAAATCCTTTATCACATAATTGACTAATACTTAGTAGATTATGCTTTAAGCCTTTAACTAGCAACACATGCCTAATTTGAGTTTGGGAACTCTTACCAACCGTACCTATACCATGGATTTTGCCTTTTGAATCATCTCCAAAGGATACGGTTCCTCCCTTTCTCTTATCCAACTGAGCAAACAGCATTTCATGTCCTATCATGTGCCGTGAACAGCCACTATCCAAGTACCAAGGCTGTTTCTTCTTAAGTTGAGCTCTTGAACATGTCTCTTTTAAGTCCAGCTCAACCTACAAAACAGAATTTCAGTTTTTCTTTATAGGTACCCATACTTTGATGGGTCCTTGAGTGTTAGTTGCAGTAAAGGATCCCTTAGGAACCCAAATTTTCTTAACTTTCTGCACTTTTCTTTTCTTAAAATAGTCATATGACAAATGACCATGTTGACCACAATTATAACATCTAGGTAATGCTTTAGCTGAATATTTATTGTGGTATGCATCTCTTTTTGAAGATTCATTTTTCAAACATTTAAGAGCTGTGTTTTCATCAAGAGTTATTTGCAAGGCTTCAGACTTGTTTTCTAGCTCTTGTTTTAAAAACTCAAAGTTTGTTTTCGAGTGTTCTAACTCAACTTGTAAAATATTTCTTTGCTAAAAAATAGAAGTGAATTCTTGTTTGATTTGTTCCAAATCATTTTCAAGTGATGCAGCCTTTTTCTTTAATTATTTGTATTTTGAAAAAAGTTTTTCAAATTCATCATAAAGGCATTCATATTCATCCTGTAAATCATCATAAGAATTAATGCAGGGGGATGAGGGTACCTCTATTTCATCCTCTTGTGCCATTAAACAGATGCTTGCTCTTTCCTCAAATTTTTCATCATTAGTTTCAAAGCTTGATGTGTCATTGTTCGACCATGCGGCAGCCACCATTACTTTCTTGGATCTCTTATTTTTCTTGGGGGTTTCATCTTTCAGTAATGGACACTCGGACTTGAAGTGACCAAGTTTCTTGCATTCATAGCAGATCATATCCTCTTTTTTGTTGGAGTCATTTTTGTTCCTTATTTTCCATGAAGCATCTTGGTCTTTCTTTAAACCTCTTCTAGTTAGCCTTCGATTTCTTCTATTCATTAGTTTTCTAAATTTTCTTGCGACTAGAGCTAATTCTTCATCATCATCACAGGAAAGCTCTTCCAGCTCTTCTTCAAGAATGTTGGCTTTAAGTGCAATGCTTTTTTTCTTTTCCTTTGCTTCCCTTCGGTATTCTTCTTCTTCTTCCTTAAGCTCCAACTCATGAGTGAGAAGAGAACCATAAATCTCATCGAGAGTGATGATGTTCAGATCTTTAGTTTCTCTACTGGCAGTCACTTTTGGTTTCCAAGATTTTGGTAGGCATCTAAGCAGTCTCTTAACTAATTCATGTTCAGGGATAGGCTTGCCTAGCTAACTTAATTTATTTGTAATATTTGTAAACCTATCAAACATGCTGGTGATGTCTTCACCAGGCTCCATTTTGAACACTTCATAACTATGTGTTAAGAGAGCAATTTTGGACTTCTTTACTTGAGAAGTCCCTTCATGGATTACTCTAAGTTTTTCCCACACTTGTTTAGTTGTTGTACAGCTTGAGACTTTGTTAAATTCAATGGGGGTCAAAGCACAATGTAATGTGTTAATGGCCTTAAAGTTTATTTATACTTTCTTAGTTTCAGCCTCAGTCCATTCAGACCTTGGCTTGGGCATCAACTCATTTGTCACTACATTCACGGTTGAGGGTATAAAGGGTCCTCAGTTATGACGTCCCACATTTCATAATCTATAACCCTAATATAGATTGACATTTTAGTGCTCCAATAAGGGTAATTGAGCCATCAAACAGAGGTGTTCTGTTTGTTGATTGTCCCTCAGCAACTATGGTTTTTTGTTGAGCCATTTGGATATTTCCAAAGGATATTAAGCCTTAAAAACAAGGAACTAGCTTTGATACCAATTGTTGGTCCCATTAATATGTGCTAGATGGGGGAAATAGCACAATTTGGCTCTTGACAGGGTGTGGAACTAATTTCTAGAACTCAAGAAATTAAAAACAAAGTATAAGATGAACAACAATTTAGAGTGGTTTGTTCCAAGACCTACATCCACTACCTTGATTATCCAACCAAGGATTTTCCTAACAATTCACTAAGAATCCGGTAAAATTCAAAAGCTTTTACCAAGCTTTTACAATGGCTTTTCACAAGCTCAACCAAAACCTTTACACTAGTTTTTCACGGGCTCAACTAAAACCCAAAGTGGTTTTCCAAAGCTCAACCACAACCTATAACATTCAAGCTTTCCCAAGCTTGAACAACCCCTTAGAGTGACTCCCTCACTCTAAGTATACAAGAAGAGAGGTTAAAGAAAGTACCTATGATCACAAGTTGATCTGAATGGTATAAGATTAAGTGCTAAATACAATGGCAAAGAGTAGGCGTTTAAGTGTAGACAAGTGTAGTGAAGCTTTTCTGGTTTTTCAACTTTCTACAGCTCAAATCTCATTCAAGGCTTCTAAAAACTTGTTTCTCATTGTTGGAAGACCCTTTTATACTAGGAGATGCAACTCTAATGGCAGTTTGACAGTTTATGACCATTGGAAACAATTGAGGATGAGTTCTAGCCGTTAATCTGTCTTGTAGTGCTTTGGTTCAAATTGCAGACAAAGAGCTCTTAGTCGACTAACTTGGTTGACTAAGTTGATTCTGTTTCTGGTTTGCAGATTCTGACATAGGGCACTTAGTCGACTGACTTGGTTGACTAAGTTGGTTTTGTTTCTCAAACTCTTTAGCCTGCCATTTCTCTAATTTGAAATTTGGTCAACCAATGTTCTTCCTTATTTCACCAACAAGCTTCCTCCTTATTATTCAGTTACATCTTGTTGATTTTATCCCTCTTTTTCTTTCAAAAATACTCTTTGAAGAGTTAAGAAATTAATTTCATATATTAGTTTCCTGCACACTCAAATAAAGGTATTAGACACAAATTAATGGGAATGTTTTATTATCATCAAAAACTAATGGAGCCAACATGACTTACTACTATTGTTTTATGCTTTATGTCATTACTTAAATGCATTCAACATCTAGCATTGAATACTTATGATGTTAATATAATAGTAGCAACTTCTATCTCAATCATAAACTTTGGCAAAGTATAAGCTTTTATAAGCTTCTTCTTCTTTAGCTATGTCAAGGAAACATTTTTTTTCAGTCCATCCTTTGTCCATCTTTACCATAAAGATGTTTGAGAATATTTCCCAGTTAGTGCCATTATCGTTGTTGTCTTCCCAATTCATAATTAAGGCAATGTAAATTCCATCTCATGGAAGCTCACTCCTAATTATGAATTGTATTTGGTAGAGATTGTGGAACGAACAACCTTTTGCTGGAGAACATTTCTCAAGTCGTAGTACCTTTAAAAAGGGTTTGGTCTAGTGAGTTTGATTTGCATCCAAGATGCACAATAGTGACAGATTATTAACAATATATACAAATTGTGTCTAAATAGATAAAATAAAGCAATAAGTAAATATCATGCATAAACTATTTAAAACAAGGTTTTAAAATTTTAAATAGTTCTCCCACTATTTTCTACAAGATGATAACCCTCCAAATCACCTCGAGAGATCTCTACTAGGATTCTCTTAGTGGGTTAGGATCCCATCCATCAAGTCATGGCCTTGAGTGTGCTCAACAAACCATGATAGGTGGATTAGGTAGGTAATTGAGTTTACCAATTGTATCTCTATACGACTCCTAGATCAGCTAGGTGACAACACATTGCCTAAACATATCATATATGTTTCGCCTACCCTTTGCCTCTAGTTTCATAATAATCAGGTTTCCAAGCATTCGAATTTTATGAAACTAGTTGAGTAAGACCCACCAATAGCTTAAACATACTCGTGTAAAAGTGTGACCTTGAGTGTGCTTAACAAGTCTCCGATTAAAAGAGCAGCCAGGTTATCTTTCTATATGGTGGAAGGCAACTTGCTCATGTGTGGCATGTGACTCAATATATAATGAAGGACTTTGTTTTCGCCTTTATTAGGGTCTCATCTTTGCATGCATAGCATTTATTAAATCACATAAAATAAATCTATCACATGCATATTACTTTGCATTGCATAACATTTATTAAATTGCATAAAATAAATCTATCACATGCAAACTAATTTGGATGATTATGGACTTTAACTATACTAATTTCCTTGAGCCATCAAAGGAAACTAGCTTGGTCAAACCTAGGGATTACATATAAGAATGTTCAAAATTTGCTTATAATCTCCTTGTCCTCCTTGTCGCCTTGGATCTCTATCGTCAATTTTTCCAAAATTCAATTCCTAATCTATCTTAATTCTAATCACATTTGAATGTAGAAACCTGGAGTTAATTTTGAGGGGAGCAAGATAAGGAAAGAATTTTACAAACTGAGATAAAGAGATAAGGTAGGACACGCAGGCCCTATTTCAAAATTACCAAGAATATACATTCAACCATAGCATAATCATATTAGGCCTAAGTCCATAATCTTCTACATATATTCATCAATATGAATAAAATTTAAAGACATGTCTCATTCAAATTATTAATCATATGAGGTATTTGAGATTAGCAATTTTCAACATTTGAATTTTGTCAATTTCAAATTTTTGGGTAACCATTTAATTCTATATATATGAAAACTTCTTTCATATATGGTAAGTATTACTTATCAAAATTAGTAATTTATCCATTCCTAATCTTCTTAGGATTAGAATTAAATTTTTTTCTTACAAATTAAAACAATTTTAATTTGTGCTCTGAAATATTTTACACAATCTATTATTAATATCATTTAATTAAAGATTGAATGTCTATTATTACCTAATCTTATTAGGAAATATCTTAGACAATGTAATCTTTAAATTTAATGTCAAATTAGAATTATCATCTTATAAGAAGTCAATTCAAAAAAAAATTTGTCCATAAATATTTAGACTTCCACTACTACTAGGAATATAATTCCTAAATTAAAGTAGTCTTAAATTATTTAAATTTTGACACCCTTAAATTAAGGAATCACATTCCATAATTTATTAAATAAATTATCAATCTTTATGGAACATATTCCATAAATATTTAATTGGCTAATAAAGATATTTTAACTTCCATAATTTTAGAAATCACATTTCTTTATTTGTGGATGTTAATGCATCATCTTTGACATCCTTAATTTTAGGAATCATATTCCTTAAATTAAACATTAAAAAAAATCAGCATAATTATGGAACTAATTCCATAACTTATCCTCAGCCAATTAACTAATTTAATTGATCATTTATTGGTGTAAAATTTTGACAAATTCTATGTCTTAACCAAGGCAGTGTCCTGCTGCAGACAGCAGTAGACATGTCCTAATTATGTGGCATTATGGTAGTGTATCTTTAGGAATTTAATTCCAATAAAATTTATCCTGATAGATAACTCATGGAAATATTCCAGAATAATTTTTCCGGATTTTAGGAGGTGATTTGGGCATTCAAAAACTTCAAAAACCGTGACCTTTCTCTGTAGGTGGCAGAAACAGTTTTTGAGCACTTTTGAAATTCTTTGTGACCAAAAATTAGGAATTTAATTCCTAATAAAATTTATCCTGATAGATAACTTATGGATCTATTCCATAATATTTTTTCAGGATTTTAGGAGACCTTTTTGGCTGTCAAAAATATTCAAAACCATGACCTTTATCTACAGAGGCAGTTTCGGTTTTGTCTTCCTTTTGAAATTATTTGGCAGCATAAAATCAGGAATTTAATTTCCAATTAAATTTTCCTTGATAGATAACTTATGGAAAAATTCCATATTAATTTTCCATGATTTTAGAAAATGTTTTTGGCTGTCAAAAAAATTCAAAACAGTGGCTTGCTGCTGCAGAGGCAGCAACAGTTTTGACTCCACCTACTCAGTTTTATGAAGGCTTAATTCTAGGGATTTAAATCCTTAAAATTCTTAACAATTTGGAATAATTTATGGAAGCTTTCCATAAAAAAATCCTTAGCCAATTGGTGTAACTAATTGCACAAATTTAGGCTTTTCTTGGTTGCCAAGCCAAACAAAACCGTGACTGTCACTGTGCAAACAGCAGCTGTTTCAGCCACATTTTGGTAGCTTTACCTCCACCATTTGCCACACATAATCACCCAACTTGGAACATTTCCAATGTGTATTGATCCCTTAATTTTCTCACATTTTATGCAGCACTTAAGTCTCACTTTTATAGCTGAAAATGGACCAACACCATGGCTGGACAGAATCGAATTCTACCATTTAAATCACACCATAATGTCATGAGATCGAATCTTTATTTGCTAAATTAATTTGTGCATCTCATGCACTTGTTAATCTGCAATATTTTGACATTAAAATGAGATTAATATTATGACAAATAAATTTTAAAATTTACAATTAAAATCTACCTAGAAATCAAAATAACTAGAACAAATTGTAAAATTTCAAACTTACTAATTTGTGTAGAACAAAACCCGAACACCTTATATTCCTTTTCAACAAGGTATTAACAACAATAGACATAAAAATATGTTAAAATCGAACTAAGGAAGGCTTGGATACCACTTATGGGTTTGGCTATGGACGGCATGCTCAAAATACGCAACGGAAAAAAAATTAAAACCTATAACTAAACAACCAAAACATGCCTCCACCCATGGATCACCTTAGTGATATTTAATACATAAAAGCACAAAATAAATTATTATTCAGAAAGTTACCTTGCCAAGTAATTTCGTAATCACAATGGCACTTCCCGAAGCAATCCCGCGAACACCACAAGGAGCAAAAACCCTAGCCAATCAAGTGCTTAGCCTTCAACGGTAGTACACACGATTGCACTTGAACCTTCAACAAATGAGGGAGTTTTTAACTATACTTTGTACTAACAAAAAGGACAACAATTGTTCTTTTCTTCTTTTTCACAATCTTAGCCGAGCCTCTCTCAAAAATTGCTTCATAAGCAATTTTCTCTTTCACACAAAGGGAGTGGTGGCAAAGAAAGAAAACGTTTTTCTTTTTCTGACAAAAACTAGGTTTTCTTCAATTGTGAAAAACTCTCATATGGAAAATAGTTAAAATGTGACTTATATAGTTAGGTTAAAATAACTTCAATTTTGCAATTAATCCCTCAATATTATAATACATTATAATATTGGGCCCATTTCTGAATTAAACTCTTTTAATTAAGTCCTTGGAAATTAAAATTAAAATTAAAATTAATTTCCTTTATATTTTGCAATCAAGGCCTTATAATTATAACTATTTATAAGTATGTTTAAAACTTAATTAAACTCTTTTAATTAAATCAATAGAAGTTAATTACCTAGCATGTGATTCAAGTCTAACTTAAATCAACACTCTCCCAATTTAATTCAAATGCAATCAATGTGTGTGACCCATTAGGTTCCCAACATGTTGGCAATGGAATTGATTAATGACTTAATTGATTAATATAAATTTCAATCAATTAATTTATAATCAATTCCATAGACCAAGATTGGCATCTAGCAATACATCATGGCCACCCAATTGTTAGGAGAGTCAAAGGGTTCTTTGACAACCTTTTAGCGTACAGTCTATCAATGTAATTCATTCCCTCATCATATATCTTGGAGATGATAAGTGTCACGACCCGGAACTCCTATCGAGCCCGTGACAATCGTCACGAAGTCTCGTCAGACATTCTTTATCCCGAATGTTGACCGAAACCTCGCAAGGCTTTTGGATCAATTTTCTTACCTCCTCTGTGATCGACAGTAACTAAAATCATGTTTTGAAATGATATGGACCATTTTCCCATCCAAAAACAATGAAAATTTATTTCTGCCTCACAGGGGTATTTTAGTCTTTTTTTTCAAAAATTTTGAAATTCGTAAAAAATGTAATATGTAAGTGGAAACACATATTTCATTATTTAAATTAAATTTTGAAGTCTAAAACATTCATTTAAAGTAAAATTATAGCTATTTGAATATAATAAAAATATTAAATAAAATATTCTATTTTCTTAAAAAAATAATATTTATAGAGAAATCCGTAAATAATTTATGTGGTGTAAAAGCTAAATATATTCATACGTACTTTAAAGCAGATAACTTAAGTATAAAATTACTTTTACAGTGACATGTGGGCCCCCAACTGACCAAGAAGGTGTAGGGCTACGAACCCTTACTTTCTAGGATGCAACTCCGAGATTAATTCTCGTCTTAATCAAATATCAACAAATTATCGTAAGCCTGAAAAATGGATAGGAAGAAGGGTGAGATTACATAATCCCAGTGAGTAAACAATTACCATCAAAAGCATCTAAAATCGAGTAGACGAGACAATATAAAAATGTTATATCTCAATAATGTTCATAACGCAAAATTTGTTTCAATCTATACCAAACAATTTCCTTTCATCAAAATTTCCCGGCTTATGAATTTCATAAACTTGGCCCCTACCAGAATAATTTTCACGGGTACCTTCGTCAAGGTATCCCACTGAGACCACTAAGGCTGTTAAATGTCCCATACCCATAAACATGTTTTCGCATCTGACACACAGCCATTCCTAGGCGTTGGTTGAGTCTCACTCTCACGTTATCAAGACCCAATACTCCCCTCGAGCTCTTGACAACCGTCGCGGTACCCCGATAAACACTCATTTCCCAAAATGCCAACCGGGACCCCGTAAGGCTTAATATCAGTATCTCATTTCCGTCTCACAAAGGTATTTTAGTCATTTTTCCCCCAAAATTTCAAAACCGGCTAAAATGTAATATACGAGTACAAAACATATAATTCATAATCAAAAGTGAGTTTTAAAGTCTAAAATCTTCATTTAAAATGAAATTTCGATTATTTGGATATAATAAGAAAATAAAAGAAATGTTAAGTAAAATATTCTATTTTCTTATAAAATAATATTTTTAGAGTTATACGTAAATAATTTTTGTAGCGTAAAAGTTAAATAAATTCATACATACTATAATACAGTAAGCCAAAGTATTTAATTTAATTTACAATAATAAGTAGGCCCTCGAATAAACAAAAGTAAAGAGGACTATAAACCTACAGTTTGAAGAATGCAAACCCAACGGTAGTCCTCGATGAGATCAACTATCTACAGTTTAATCTGAACCTGAAATGGAGCGAAAGGAGGGTGGTGAGATTATAAAATCCCAGTGAGTAAACAAACATCATTCAAAAGATCTAAAGTCCGAGTAAAAGGAGATAATTAAAATATTTCATCTCAATATGTATTTCATTTAAATACTCAACATGGCTTATGAGTATTTTAAAAGCTTGGCTCCTGCCAAAATCATTTTCGTGGATACCTTGGCCGAGGCATCTAATCGAGTCCACCAAGGCTGTTAAAAAGTTTGTATACACGTAAACATATTTTTAGTTTGAAAAACATAGCCGTTCCTTGGCGTTAGTGGAGTTCATCATCACGAGGTGGTTCTGCGTGACGTGAACTCTGTCCGTACCTCAGGAGATACCCTAAGCGCCTCTCTAACCGAGGTACATATATATATATATATATATATCCGGATTTCGTGCCCCTCTAATAGGCTGGTCCACATAATCCACCTACTGCAGCAAGCTAAACCCACCATACAATAAAATTTTGACAGCATGACAGGGCTAATATTTTACTACCCAGCCTGCAAAGGTAAAATAAAACAATTCATACAATTCATAAAACACAGCCCAGCCAGTCATGCCAACACAATAACAATATAACATAAGCCATCAATTTCTAATCATAAATTTACAACATACCGGTGGTCTCCAATTACTCTATTTTCAAAATCGTTATTTCGTTTCAAGATAATTTATAAAATCTTTTCATTTAAACACTTTCGTTTGCAAAACCTAAAATTAGCCATTTAACTCATTTTCATAAAATTTCACCAAAACCGAGTTAAAACATACTTTAGATAATTAAAATGATGATAAAGTTACTCACAATGTCTAGAATGGGAATTTTTGAAGTACTCAGATTACTGGTCCTCGGGTGCAATTCCCTTACTTTTATCAGAGGATTCACCACCTAGACATAGTATAAAATTGAGAAACTTACTACATTGGTACTAAATCGAAATTAAACTAATTTAGACTACTAATGCATGATATATAATGCAAAAATGTCCGAATAGCCGTTTAAATACGGTATTCGACCTAATTCGCACTATTCTCGGTGTAATTGGCTAAAACCTCTAATTTAACTCTAAATCGATTTCTTTCACTTTCTACACTCCAATTATACTTAAAATACCTCAATGACTGTGAATATAATTCAATTTATCAGTCCGAACCATAATTCGCACATGTCTATACATTAGGTAAAAATTCATATTTTCATTCCAAAATTTCCCATTAAATTTCTAGCCTCACCAATCATTAAATACCACCAAAATATCATGAAATATCATCAATTTCAGCCTCAATATTCTCCCTAAAAAATTCGGCCATTAATGGGTTTGTGAAGAACAAAGTGATTTCTTGCTAGATTTTCATACTTTCCATTACTAAACAACCAAAAACACTTAATTAACTTAAAATCTAGCAAAATCAATGCTCAAAACCTCTCCTCTCAAATTTGTCCAGCATGGGTTCATCATGAAAGCTTGAGTTCTAATCATGGAAAATGAAAAAGAAAGCATGGGTAGTGTAAATCACAAGATAAAATCACAAAAGTTTACCTTTATTAGCTTAATTCCTTGAAATCTCACACTTTTTCTTCAATTTTCCCACCTAGGTTTTGTTCTTTCTTTGTTTTTCTTCACTTCATGCTTTGGCCGGCCATAATGAAGAAAATAAACTGAACTTTTGCTGATTTTAAAGCTAAAAAAATAAATGGATATTAACTTGACACATGTCACCATCCCATTGGTCCATTTTTAATTTCTTAACTATTAAGCTTTCTCTCTTCACCACTTAAATTCCTTCAATTATCCATGATAGTATTGGATAAAATCCATGTGCTGGACAAGTGTCGGTTGTGTAAAATTACAATTTTGCCCATAGGGTGACAAAATTACCATTTTACCCTTATGCTCCGAAAAATACCGGGATTACAATTTTTTTCACTTCTCAACCTCAAATCATACTCCAATAAGTCAAATGGGGCCAAAAAATCTTTTCCAAAAATTCCCATTTTGTCCCTAGGTGGCAAATGACCATTTTGCCCCTAAATAGCGAAAATTTTGGTTTAACTCCAAATTGATCCTCAAACTCCAAATTACCATTTTGAGTCATCCTTGGACTATGAAGCTCTTAATTTCACTTTAAAATTTCTATTTGATTTAGTTCGAGGTTTAAATCAACTTTGTTGTACCTCTAGGTACAATACCTACTTTTGTAAATTTTTCGGGACTCTCCTAGCATGCAAACATGCTATCCATCACATGTATGTCATGACAAGTATTTTATAAGGTCGGGCTTTACACACGTGGTGGTCCGAACGTGAGGTGCACTCAAATCTTACCTTAGGAGATACTTTATCCAACATCTCCCCTAGGAGGTAAGTATATAATTAGGTTACCGTGCCCTTCTCATAGGCAGTCCACGAAAACCCCCACCACTGCGGTGACCGTTTAATATACCACCAGACCCATAAAATTTTTAGTAGCATAATATGGTGAATAAAATTTAATCCAGTCTACCGAGACCAATCCAAAATTGTTCATATATTTGATGTCAACCCCAAAAATTTAGCCATCATGCTACCATAGTGTCATAAGCCACAATTTCAATAACATATAAATCATAAATTCAACACAGTCTCCATATACTCAATTTTTTCAAAACAATATTTGATTTCAAAACCAATATAAATCTCATTTTTATTAAAAAAATATTTTAATTGGAAAACATAATATTTTATAATTGAAACGCACCATTCAATAAAAGCATCAAATAAGTATAATTACTCTAGATATTTAAGATGATAAATTGTCCACTCACAGTATTAGGAGTAGAAATACTCCTATTTTCAATCCACAGGTACAGTCCTTTACCAGTATCCAATGGCTCACACCTAGCCATAATCCATGACACATATTCCAATTAAATTGTGTCTAACAGTCATCAGCTATTTCAAACTCGATATATATGCATGATATGAAATGAAAAATGCACAGGTAGCCATCTAGACCCGGTATTGGCCTAAGTCAATTTTTCATCCGCTAAATTGGCCAATGCATCCAATTTCACTCCAACTTGCTCCATTTCTTTTCCCAATCCCTCAATTCACCAAACACAAACTAATTAACACACAATTAGGCCAAATTTATCTTCACTTTTCTTCTTGGAACTTTTGGCCAAGAATGGTACACTAACTCCGTGATTTTTCCTACTTAATTTTCTCTCCATAATTCATTAATTCCTACACCAAAAACTATTATTTCTTAATCAAATCACCTAGAATAACATCCCATTCTTCCTCATTATTCACTTAGAGAATTCGGCTATTGATGGGCACCAAACCTTTGGTGGTTTTCTTCACTTGTTTTCATGCTACACATCATTAATCACCTAAAAACACTAACATACCTAAAAATCAAATCAATCCAAGATCATTCTCTCTCCATACCCATTTTGACCAGCCATGAATTCACCATAAAAGCATGCTTTTCAACTATGGAAATTAAGGGAAAATGCATAGGAAAAATAGTTCATAAACTAAAATCAAGAAATTTTACCTTTTTTCACTCGATTTCCTTGAAAATCCACACTTTTCTCTTGAATATCTTTCCACCTAGGGTTTGTTCTTCTTTTCCCCTTTGTTTTCTTGCCAAAGCCGACCCTTATGAGAGAGAAATGGTGTTGTGGGCTGATTTTTATAGTTAAATAATATAATAATTTAAACTTGCCACATGGCATTCCATGATTGGTCCATTTCTTTAAATTCTTATCTTTTAAGCTTTAAATCTCCACCACACATTATTCAAAGGTCAAAAATGATGATGGGTGAATACCTGGTGCTAGAAAAATGCTCTGGGGGTGCAAAATTACCGTTTTGCCCTCGGGATGACAAAATTACCATTTCGCCCTTGTACTCCAAATTATACCGAAATTAAAATTTTTCACTTCTAAACATTAAATCATACTCCAATACTCAAATCATACTCCAATAAGTCAAATGTGATCAAAATCTTTTCTAAAAATTCTCATTTTGTCCTCGAGTGACAAAATTACCATTTTACCCCTAGAACATGAAAATTCCAAATTGACTCCAATTCAGCTCTCGAACTCCAAATCATCATTTAGGTCATTCTGGGGTTTTAAAATTCTCAATTTCATCTTAAGATCTCTATTTAGACTAGTTCGAGGCTTAATTCAACTTAATAGTACTGTTTGGTACAATATCGACTTTTGACGATTTTTCGGGGCTTTCCAAGTATGCAAGCATATTGTCAATCACATGAAGGATATGGCAAGTAATTTATAAGGTTGGGCTTGACAATAAGAGCTTGGTACAATGTCTACTCTTATTGAGTTCCATATTTGTTCTTATAGTTATAGCATTAGCTTTATAGATAGTTATGAATCCTTTTTTTTTCATAATCTCCATGTTGCCTTGGCCAAGGACTTCAATAAGCTAATGTTAATCAAGAACTAATAGAATATGTCCTCTAAAACACTTGAGGTGATGATTCCTATCTTGACCACTCATTTGCCTTCACATGTTTCATACTATACCTAAAAGCATCCTGTTTTGGCATCCTTGGTTAGGCATCCATAGGGATGAAATCAAAGCATAGCACTCCACATATAAGACAACCTGGTGTCTCAAGTCTAGGGAGTATTTACACGATTAACACATGAAAAGTGTTGCATAGACATTGGAGTGTATTAGCAAATGCACTTCTCATGGTGGGTCATATTCAATGAACTTGCTCTCCAAGGTAAACACCTATATTCTAGTTCCAAGTATCTTTATACATCAATCTATGAGATCGATTGCTTACTTCCAAAGTAAGGAACATAGAATATACCAGTCTCTAAGAATCATTGATGTCCAGTCTCAATGATACATTGACCAGGAACATTTTGAGATTATGCTTTGATGCATAAAGATCTCATAACAGTAACCCGTTACAGTTCCTTTGCAAGGCATATTAATCTCATGGACTTCATCCAATTAAGCTTCTAACTCATTATAATTGATGTCTTATTGATGAAGGAAAACCTCTAGTCATTCATCATGAATGATACTGTTGCATGATTGGAATCAAGCCTTAACCAATCCAATTGGCTACAAGCCTCATCCGAACATAATTTGCATATTTTCATGATATTTGACACCTGAAGTTGTCAATACAAGTGCAAATGTGAATCATCGAGAAAAAAGAAGATGTCTATTTGCTTGATAATGCAATGACACATATCATACTTTGTGGTAAGCACCTTTTCTCAAGCACGATATTGCGTAAGGCAAATGTCCATACAATATCAAATCCCCATTAAGATTATTGATAGCTTTGGAAATGCCACAATTGTTTTGTCAAATGGCACCACCTTGCATATCGAGGACGCATTGCTAAGCGATAGATCAAAAATGAATCTACTTAGCTTTAAAGATGTACAATGTAATGAATACCATATTGAGACAATTTATGAGCAAAATAAGGAATGTCTCTGCATCACTTCTTATAAGATAAGCCAAAAGACCATCCATGAGAAGTTGGAAACTTTAGCTATTAAATCATACATTACAATGTCTTGGAAACTGGTAAATCCTGATGAGTTTGGACTTTTGGCATGATCGCCTAAGTCACTTGAGAACTACGATGATGTGTAGAATAATCTAAAATACTAGGGACCCCTTTTAAAGGATAAAAAGGTTTTGTTGCTGAAAGATTGTACCTGCTAAACTTGTTCACAAAGAAAGCTCATTACTAAACCATCTATGACAAAGGTGAATCTTGAATCCCCTTCATTCTTGCAAAGAATCCAGGGTGATATTTGTGGAGCAATACAACCGGCAAGTGGACCGTTCTAATATTTCATGGTATTAGTAGACACATCCTACATATGGTCCCTTATTTGCCTGTTATCTACATGCAACGTCGCCTTTGCATGTTTACTTGCACAGATTATAAAGCTTTAGGCACATTTTCCTAATTATCCAATCAAGAGCATAAGGATGGATAATGTTGGTGAATTTACATTAAAGAGCTTTGATGCGTATTATGCTTCACTAGGAATCGAGGTTGAGCACCTGGTTCTACATGTTCATACTCAGAATGGATTGGAAGAATGCCTAATTAAACACATCCAAATCATTGCTTATACTTTTTTATTGAAGACAAAGCTCAACCATTAAGCGTTGGGGTTATGTTGTTTTGCATGCAATGACACTAATTAGATTATGCCCTACTACTAGTCTCCTACAGTCTCCCATGCAGTTGATTCTAGGTTATAAACCAAACCTTTCACATGTACACACCTTTGGTTATGCTGTGTAGGTGCTTGTAGCACCACCAAAAAGACTAAAATGGATCCCCAAGGTAGTTTGGGCATTTACGTTGGGTTTAATTCACCATCCATTATAGGTTTTTATAACCAATGATGGGTGATCTTTTTATTACCAGATTCGTAGATTGTCATTTCGACGAAACAATGTTTCCACCGATTGGGATACCTAAGGCTTCCATGGTGGAGAAACAGAAACCAGTTGAGATTTTCTCTTGGAATGAGAAAAATATATCAAATTTAGACTCAAGAATTCCTGAATGTGAAAATGAGGTGCAACGTATAATCTATTTAGTTGTCATTGCCAATAGATTTCTTGACACTTTTAATGATGTTGCCAAGGTTACAATGTCTCACATTCTAGTTGTGAATGTTCCAGTTATGATTGATGTTCCTGAAGAAAGGCTGAAATGGATCAAAATGGCTCATGCCTAAAGCATGGAAAACTGATAAGGTGAAAAGACACTATCCCTTGAGAACTAAGGGAGAGGAATCAAGATTCCACTCCAGAAAAGCCTGGTGTTGAGCTTGCTACAGAAACGCCTATTGCCCCTGAAGAGGCATGAACCCATGAAAAGACAACTAACTTCAGGAATACTGAGATTTCCATTGCATATTGTAATGTGATTTGGCATCGAAATGAAATAATCATCGATGATGCTTTTGCACTCTCAATTGCTCATGTGCTTACAAACGATGATTATGAATTGTAATCTATTATTGAATGTCATCAAATGCAAGATTGGCTTAAGTGGGAGGAAGCAATCTAAGCTGAATTAGCTTCCCTAGCTAAACGAGAGGCTTTCGAACTTGTAGCTCGAATTCCTGACAATGTAAAGCTCGTTGGATACAAGTGGGTCTTTGTTAAAAAACAAAATGAAAAAAATGAGGCAGGAGGTATAAAGCCCGACTCGTTTTCAAGGCTTATCTCAAAGACTTGGGATTGATTATGATGAGACGCAATCACTTGTGATGGATATGATTGCCTTTGGTTTCCTTATTAGCTTAGTGTTATCGATTTTGCACACGTAAGTATACGTGTCAAACAAGTAATATAGTGATAAAATAGAGTATAGTTCTCACGGAGATTTGTTTATAAGGTTTCACTAAGTACTAAAATTATAAAACGAATTAATCTTATTTAAGTAATCCAAAAATTGAAGAAAAACTAATTAAAAATGATTAAAAATCAGCACTAAATAAACTAACAAACTAAATAAGTTAAGAAAAACAATATATTAAAGACCTAGGATTATGGGTTCATTCAACATTTCATTTAATGCCAGCTTTTCTTGTTATTTATCTTTCCTGGGTGATTTTACTAACCTAGAATCTAAATCTATGGACAAGTCTCCATCGAATTGCTTGTACAAATACCTAACTTAATTAGTTCACTATATGTCTATAGGAATAAATTAAATTAAGTTCGTTAAGCAAGTGTCTTAATGTGGCTATGTATGGCAATTGGTGTATTCATACCCGAATCACGAATCAGATCACCTAAGTGACGTGAACATACACTATTCAAACCTTAGACCAATCTAAAATCTCTTTATTGAGTCTCAATTAGATTCACAAATCAGTTAATTGTCAGTCAAGCAATCAAAAGCATTAAGAACAAATTTAAATAAGCAAAACTACACCAATTCATGGTAAATAAAAGAGAAAATAATATTCAAACTACATGTTGAAATCCACCACAATCCTAGAAAGATAATTTAGCTCATAATATGCAATGAAAACAATATCCAAAGAAATTCTCCATGAATCCAAGTCAAAGGAAATAAAAGAAACACAAAAATAGAGAAAGAAGCTAAGTGTTGAAGCTTTGCAATCTGAATTCTCTATCAGATTCTCTTGTTTTCTTGCTTTGTTCTTAGCTCCAAATCTTCAGAATAGTTGGCTGTTGCCTCCTCCTTAAAACCTTTGAAAAAGGTCCTTTAAATAGGCTTCAAGTACGCTAATTTTTAAAATCTCATCAAATTTTTATTTTTGGAAAATCACTCAGCATCGCAGCCTTGATTTCTTGGATCTCGATACTGGGTTTTTTTTACATTTGTGCCACAGCGCTGCGGCACTGAGTTCTTAGGAAAATTGTATGGTGAGCTTCATTTCACCAATCCAGTAGCCTTGTTCTCCCAATGCTACTGTAGTCTATCAATTTCGAACATCATTTTCACCCTGATCTGATCCAAACTGGGAAAAGTGGAAAACAGAAAAGTTGTAGCCTTATCTCTTAAATTTCCAATGGCTTATGATTCCTATCAATTGGACTTCTATATTGAAAGATATTATCCAAATATCACATTATGTTCAGTCCATGCATACTACTGTAGTGCTTTGACTTAGACAAATATTTTGACCATGATCCAGTCAGAATTGGGTGAAATGATAAACATAAAAGTTGTAGTCCTTCCTCTTAAAATTCTATTTGTTTAATAATCACCTCATTTGGAGTTTTGTAGAGAGAGCTATGATCAAAATACCCCAATATATAAGAATGAAGCCATCACCGTACTTGAATGGATTTTCATCAAATGAGCCTTTTTGATCAAATTTCCTACAAAGGCAAAAAGAGAAATTACCAATACTACTCTTAAAGTAATTTAAAACAAAATAACATAAAATTTAACTAAAATAACTTAAATTAACTACTCAACATGTAATCAAACTTAAACTAGAAAAACAACAAAAATGCTACAATTCAAACCTAAAATCTCAAAGATCTAACTACTTAAGCCCCCAAAATGTATCAAAATAACTCTACATAATAGAGTTATCACACCCCTAAACTTAAGATTTTTCTAGTCCTCGAGGAAAACATAAAACAACATGCAATAACTAAAACATGAAAACATTTAACTAAAATTCAATTGCACCATTTCATTAATCACCTTTAATATCCTTAAAAGTCAATCCATATTCATAATTCTTGGCAACACACAAATATTATTCAAGTTCATGTTTCAATCCAAATGCAAACTCATCATTAAGTGCAATTTCGTGTGTGTGTGTGTGTGCAATCTTTTCACTTAGAATATTGTACAATCAGGATAAGTTAACATTCATGCAAAATTCAAACTAGTAATTAACTCCATAAGTTTGCTTTTCATCTCTCTCTCCACCAATGTAGGCTAACACTATGTTAAAGATCAATAGGACTTTAATTAGCTTGCAATGTATAGCTAGGGTTAAGGTTGAATATGAGATAATGTATAGCTCAAATCACCCTAAGCATATAGTTAATCTAGAACCCATTCATAGCTTGATTTTCCTTCATCTAGTATACCCCTTTTCCATCAACCTTTTTCTTTTGTTCAACACTTCATTCTTTCTTTCTTTTTTTCTTTTTCTCAATTTCACACCCCCAAACTTATTTCTTTTATTGGGTAGCGAGATGAATACAATCATATTTTTGAACTTTTTATCATTTTTTTTGTCATCTTGACTACTTCTTTAACTATGTGGCTCATAACACATTCTAAATTGACTTATGCACTTAGGAATGAGGGATGCAAGAATAGTTGAAAATATTAATATAAGGGTTAGGCCAAAAATTAAGTGTTCAAACAAAGAAAAGATGTCATTAGGCTCAAAGGGGGAAATTAAAGATAATTTATGTAAAGGAAAGCTACAAAAGGCTCAATCGGTCCAAAAATGGCCTAAATCATCTCCTTAACTAAGTATAGCCTAGGACTTCGCCTTGAGAGAGAATCAAACAAATTCTAGAACCAAATACATAATCAAAAAATTTGCATTCACAAAATCCTTTTCTAAATAAATACAATAAATCTAAGTAAAAGACATAGTGCTCAAAATGTAAAAATCTCATCCTAACAATGAAGCTTAGCATAAGAATTTACATATCACTGAAACAATATTAACATGTTTCAAAGAATCAAAATATGAATGAACTAAGTTCTAATCATTGGATAGGTAAATTAAACAAAATTAACACAATTAACTCTAGCTTAAATGCAAATGCACATGCATAAAATAAAAAAAAATAAACGACAATAATTAACGTAAAATATCATGAAAGCTAATAACAAAAAAACCCTGCCTCAAACTTAAATTGCACATCGTCCTCAATGTGAAAAGCTAAAAAGAATAAGAAAAAGGCACTCCCCTATCAATGCTGACAATGCATTAAAAGCTCTAATTTTCATCCTCCTTATCTCCATGCTTTTCAAACTTGTAGAGTCAACAAACAAGCTAGGGAAAGGTTAGAACTACTTATTTAAATAGAAAAACAAATACTAACTAAAATAACAACTAAACTTAAAAAAAATATTGCTTAGGTTGCCTCTCAAGAAGCACTTCTTTATAGCCACTAGCTTGACTATGATACTTCTTTTTTGTTGTCTACGAAAGTACTTGAGGATACTTGGCAATCCATTCACTTCGCAAGTAATGTTGGAGACGTTGTCCATTCACTCCGAATGTTTCAATAGCTTCACTACAAATATCTATTGCACCATACAAATAGACCTTAACCACCTTGTAAGGACTTGACTACTTTGATTTGGTTAGTAACCCTTGTTGTCCCACCTTAAAATCAATATTAACTGAAGGTAGTGGATCATGTTCATCATAACACTGTTTAATTTTGATCTGTGGTGGCGGTGGCTCTGATTCAAGAATTGATGCTTGCTTACTTGTAGGTGGTGGAGTAGGATTACCTTGATCTTTATCAGCTAAATCCACTCTATAGCAATGAGCTGTGGTTGAAGGACTTTTAGTTGCATTAAAAATAGTAAAATCAACTACCTCTTCTCCAACTTTGAAAGTTATTCGACCTTTCATTACATCTATTAGTGCACCTGTAGTGGTTAAGAATGGACGTCCTCGTATGATCAGAACCTTTTGATCATTTTCCATCTCAAGTACTATGAAGTCTATTGGAATTAACAGTTTCCCAATTTTAAGCAAGAAATCCTCTATCACCCCATAACGGTGCCTTATCGTTCTGTCAGCTAGTTGCAACAAGACTATAATGGGTTCAATCTTGTTCAGTCCAATTCTCCTAGTAACAAACAAAGGCATAATCGAGACACCAGCACTTAAATCACACAAAACTTTTGAAAAATTAAAATTACCAATTGAGCAAGGGATAGAAAAACTCCCTAGGTCCTTAAGCTTTAGTGGAAGATTGTTCTGGATTATTGCACTACACTCCTCAATGAGTATAATTGTCTCAAAGTCCTCTAGTTTTCTCTTTTTTGTCAATATGTCCTTAAAAAACTTCACATATGATGGCATTTGCTCTAAAGCTTCTGCAAAAAGAATGTTGATATGAAGCTTTTTGAATACCTCAAGAAATTTTTGGAAGTAGTTATCAAGCTTTTGATTCTGAAGGCTTTGAGGAAAAGGTGGTGGTGGTAAAGTTGCCTTTGCTTCCTTCTCTTAACTTTGCTTGTCAACTATCTTAGTCACCATTTTATTCTCAACAGGCTCATCTTGAAAATTAGCTTGCCTAATACTATGTTTAACCTCTTTTCTACTCCTTAGGGTGATTACTATAACTTGTTCCTTACCTTTTCTCCTTGGATTCACCTCTGTATCACTAAGTAATGTTCCTTGAGTTCGGTTGTTTAACAAATTTACAAGTTACCCAACCCGATTCTCAAGGTTTTGAAATGAAGTTGCTTGACTCTGAATAAGAGTTGTTTGGCTTTGTATAAAGCTGTCATTCTGGGTCATATATTGCCTTAGTAAGTCTTCAACAGCTAGCTTTTTCTCAAAAGGAGGTGCTCGATTTTGCTGTTGGAATCCTGGAGGTGCATTTGGCCTTGAAATGGATGATGCCCCTTGACTATTAGCCCAAGAAAAATTCGAATGACTCCTCCACCTTAGGTTGTACGTGTTGGAGTAGGGGTTATTTTGTTGTCTATTGCTCACAAATTGTACTGTCTCTACTGAACTTGGACATTGATGACTAGCATGATTATCTCCACAAAACTCACATGCTACAAAAGGACTTTGCAAACTATTAGTACTAAAAGATTTAAGAGTTTTAGTTAAGGCTGCTACTTGAGCTAACAATGTTGTCATAACATCAACATCATAAATTCCAGCTACTCTCCTATGCATTGCTCGCTCTGTTGGTCACTGGTAGTTGTTTGCAGCCATCTCCTTTAACAAATCATATGCCTCATCGATCGATTTAGCCATTAAAGCTCCTCCTACAGCAGCTTCAATGGTAGTTTGAACATGCCCACTCAAACCCTTTTAAAAAGTTTGCACTTAAAGCCACTTTGAGAGCCCATGATGGGGACAACGCCTAAGCAATTCTTTATAGCTTTCCCAAGCTTCGTATAATGATTCCGAATCTTGCTGCAGAAATGATGTGATGTCATTTCTCATTTTTGCTGTCTTAGCATGAGGAAAGAATTTGGCAAGAAATTTCTGAGTAAGATTATCCCATGTTGTTATGGAGCCAGTAGGGAGTGCATTTAGCCATGCCTTAACTTTATCCCTTAAGGAGAAGGGAAAAAGTCTCAATTAAATTGCATCATCTGTGTCACGACCCGGAACCTCCCTTGGGCCCATGACAACCGCCGCGACGCCCCAATTGACACTCATTACCCGAAATGCCAATCAGAACCCCGCAAGACATACATATCAACTTCTTGCCTTTTCTGTGAGCAATCGTTTTTAAACATTCCATTTTAAACAATTTTCAGTAGTTTCCTGCTCAAGTAAATCAAAAGACAAAAATATTTTAAAAGGATTTATAGATAAATATCACTATTCAAAATATTGATTAAAATATAGCATTTTTTTATATAAAACAATATTTATAGAAACACGTGTAAGAAATCTTTTGTAACGTGTAAGTAAAATAAATTCACACATACAAAAATTTACAAAGTTATAATGTACAATAAT
>NC_030856.1:12494514-12567481 GCF_000208745.1 Theobroma cacao | reverse complement strand
CCCGATAAATTGCTAACGCGCTCCATTTTAGCTCTAAATTGTCCCATTCTCTCTCCAACATTTCTAACCATTAATTATCAGCCAATATTCCTCTAAAATCACCAAAATCAGCTCACTCTCTTCCTTGGAAAATTCGGCCAAAAATAGGGACATTAACTCGGTTAATTTTCTACTTTGTTTTTCTATCACATTTAACCATTTTTCATCATTTTCTCTTCATTTCTCTTAGAATAAAAATCAGATCATCATCATTGTACCTCATTGCAGATTCAGCCAAGGGTGGGTATTGTGAAAATGTAATGCTTTCTTTTCCAATTTAATTTCTAAACACATTTAACTAACTAAAACTATCAATTTAACTAAAAATCAAAACCTAAAAATTTCAATTTCTCTCCCCTAGAATTTCATCCAGCCCTTGATATCACTTTTTGATCTCTCTCCTCAAGCATGCTAAATGGAAACAAAGGCATAAGAAAGGTAGAAATCAAGTTAAAGTCGAAAAATCTTACTGTTAGACGCGTAAACGGGCGAAAAACGTAAATTCTCCTTTTGAATTTTCTTGTTTCTCTTTGGTTTTTCTTTTTTTCTTCCTTACCTCTCTATTTTCTCTCTTGTTCTCCCTTATGGCCAGCCAGCACTTAAAATGGGGTTTAAATGGGCTGACTTTTCATTAAAATAATATTATTTCATTAAAAAAAATACCACGTGTCACTTTCCCATTGGCCCATTTTTAAAATTTCATCCATTTGTTTCCAAATTTTCACCATACACTTGTCCCACATATCCATAGCTTAGATAAAATTCTCAGACTTATCCAAAGTCTCGGTGGAGTAATTTTTGAAATTTACACTTTTACCCCCGTAAAAGTGAAAAATTACATTTTTACCTAAAAAACTGAAAAATTGTCCATAGACATATTTTTCATCCCTTATACTCATACCATTCTCCAATTTGTCAAATTTGATCTAAATTCTCTTAAAATCTCAAATTTTGTCCGCAAGTGGTAAAATTACGATTTTACCCCTACACTCCAAAAATCACCAGAATTAAACTTTTTTGCTTCCTATCATTAAATTATACTCAAAATAGTTAATCTTGGTCAAAAATTTCACTCCATGATCAAATTATTATCTTAGGTGGCAAAATGACGATTTTGCCTCTAAACATCCAAATTTCCAATTTTACCCCAAATGAACCCTCGAACTCCGAACAATCATTTTTTAGTCATTCCTAGACTATAAAATATTAAATTTCATCATACAATTTCTATTTGAACTAGTTCGAGGTTAAATCAACTCAAGTGTACTATTAGGTACGATACCGGGTTTCGTCTTTTCTTAGGTGCTTTCCTAGCATAATAACATGTTACTCAGTGCATGTATGTCATGACATGTATTTATAGGGTCGGGTTTTACAATCTGTGACACCATTGTGCTTAAACATGTCACAAATCTCCAAGAAGTTTGCTATATGGCCATTGGGATCATCAATTGGAAGACCCTCAAATTGTACCAATGTTTGAATCATGGTGATGATAGCTAGCTTGATTTCAAAATTGTTTGCTTGAATAGCTGGCCTTTAAATGCTCAATGGAATTCCTTGTACCAAAGGAACAACATAATCCCTTAAGTAACGATTGTTAGCTACTACGCACTCTTGGATTTGCTGTCCACCTTGTTGATCAGCCATTGTATTTATTGGAGCAAAACCTTGTTGATTTTCTCATCGAAGTCTGCAAAATGTTCTCTTAATTTTTGGATCACACGGGATAGTCTCCAAGATATTTGCTCTTCTCATACAATGACTGAACTTAACTACAAAACAAAAATAAAACTTAAATTAAGACTAATATGTAAAATTTTAATATTAGCAAATAACAAAGAAAACAAAATCCCTAGCAATGGCGCCAAAAACTTGTTGTCGATTTTGCACACGCAAGTATACGTATCGAACAAGTAATATAGTGATGAAGTAGAGTATCGTTCCAACGAGATTTGTTTCTAAAGTTTCACTAAGTACTAAAATTATAAAACAAATTAATTTTATTTAAGTATCTGAAAATTTAAGAAAAACTAATTAAAAACAGTTAAAAATCAACACTAAATAAACTAACAAACTAAATAAGTTAAGAGAAGCAATATATTAAAGACCTAGGTGTAGACACCTATTTCAAAAAAAATAAAATATAATAAAAAAAACAAAAAATAAAAGTATGAAATAAATATAAAAAAATAATAAAAAATGGATGAACAGGAAGGGACTGAGCGTGTGCTCAGCCCCTTCCCCAGTCCATCATTACAGGGCATTAATACCCTGAAAGGTAGCCGAATTTGGGGAAGAGTGGTCACCTCCGGCTACCAACCCCTCCTGTTTGCTAGAGCATTGTGAAATCATGCTCAGAAGAGCATGATTTCACTTCTAGATTGTCCAAATTTTTGGACAATCCAATTTTTTTTTTAAAGGGGGACGGGGGCAGATTATCAAGCGGAGGAGAGAAAACGTTTCAAAAAAAAGGGTCTAGATCCAACCAAAAATTTTTTATTTTTAAAACAGCAACAACAAAAAAAAAAACCCCAAATCAAATCCGAAATACCCTAATCTTCTACCAGCAGACTACCCTAGCCACAATAACAAAAGATCTAAATCCACAATCCACAATCCAAAATAAAAAAAATGCAAAAAAATGAAACGAAAATGAGAGAAATGAGTGAGTCTTGGGGGACTTTTTTGGGTCTGGGTTTCTAGGATTAAATCTTGATTGTTTAGGTTTATCGGTTGAAGCTTGAAAAGGAGAGAGAGGAGGCCCGATTTTGGGTGACTAGAGGCACAAAAAGGGGAGGATCTAGGCTAGATCCGTCGATCGGAAGGAGAGAAGGCTTCGAGGGAGAGTGTGGGTTGAAGTTTCACCAGTTGACGGCAAGGAAAATGGTGGAAGTGACGGCAACGGTGAGAAAGGGAAAAGGGGGGTGCGATTGAGGCTAGAGAGAAAGTAGAGAGGGTGTCCGATTAGAGAAAGAAAATGAAAGGTGAAAATAAGGAAAAGGCAAAAAAAAGGGGCTTATATACCTAGGTTTAGAGTCTAAACGGCGCTGTTTCAGCAGAGTAAGAAATTAAAAAGGATCCACGCCTAAACGGCGTTGTTTGAGGGAGTCTCCGGAGCCCCAAACGGTGCGTTCTGGGGAAAGCCTGACAGACCAACGAAGCAGGCTTGGGGCCCCTCCGTGCAGCCCAGATAACTTGGGCCATCATTCTAGCCCAAGCAAGGTGAGGCCTTTCCCATTTATTGTGGATTTGGACTTGTTATTTAGGGCTTATCCAGTTTATTTAATTAAAAATTTGCGTAGTTTAGATAGAAATAAAAAAAACTATAGAATGTTTTAAAATAAATAATAATAATAATAATAATAATAAAGTAATGAACAAAAATAATAATAACAATAATTAAGAATATAATAATAAACAACAATAACAATAAAAAATGATAAAATATATATATATAGCATCCACTTTAGAATCAAGACCGATGATGGGATGTCCATTCGGAACGCGAGAAGTTGCAATTTCGAGTAAATTTCCCTAGGTTTGGAATTTCGATTAGGACCCCACCAATATGATGGGAGGGTCCTGATTCGGAATTTCGATATTTCTAATTTTAAGCAAATAATAAGAAAAACCTTGAATATATTAAATTACCAATTAATCAAAGTCTACAAGTAAAAGAAATGAGAAATTAATAAATTTGTTAATCATAATAATACAAAATGGATAGAATACACATGCATAAATAACAATGATTACGGATAATAAAAAATATATGTGGTTTAAGAATATGATTTTAAGAGAGTTTTATATAGTAAAATGAATAAATACAAACATGGTAAAATATATGACGAAATAGAAATGGTTATAAAAATAATAAACAAATGTAAAATATTTGGTCATGATAAATAATATCAAAGGAAAATATTAAATAAGAAACGAATATTGAATTTACGAGTACGTCGCATATTATTATTGCATTGTTAAATGTCATGGCATATAGATATATTCTGTATACGGGCATAATCCCGATGATGGGACTTTTCGAGAAAACTTGCGAAGGCGAGCTCTATCGGTAAACTCCCTAGGTGAAAAGATACTTTCGAACTCCACCAGTATGATGGGAGGGTCCAGAGAAATATCTTTAATAAAAGGTTTTTACTCATATTAGTATTTCCATTCATGAAAGCACTGTTTTTTACTCACAAACGACTATCCTGATGATGGGATTTACCTTGTAAGCTTGCGAAGGCGAGTTTCTAAGGTATTTCTCTAGGTGAGAGAATACTCCCGGATCCCACCAGTATGATTGGCAGATTTGGAAACTACGCTCAATAAAATGTTTTCGTTTGGCATTATCTTGATTTTGTGCCATACATTTCACGATTGCATCATATGTGCGCCAAACCCGTAAAACATTTTGACTTGATTAATGGAATAAAAGACAAATTAAATAAATAACAATTAAGGAAACATAAGAATAAAATTAATGGGCTAGGATAATATATGATTAAATGGTACCGTTCGTGGAACGGGCATCACGGGGGTGTTAACCCTTCCCTATGCGTAACCGTACTTCCGACCCCAACTCTAAAAAATACGCAGGCCGATTTATCGTTCATTCGATAACCTAAAATTAATTTAGGATTTCGTCGAATAAAACAAACTTATTAGGTGGCCAATCACGCCTAGGTAAAAAAAGAGATTGGTGGCAACTCTGAGATATTTAATTTTCGTCCACGTCTAGCAGTCGGGTTCCCGGACCTGCACGTTACGACACTAGGATGATGGGTTCATTCAACATTTCATCTGATACCAACTTTTCTTGTTATTTATCTTTCCTGGTGGGTTTTACTAACCTAGAATCTAAAGCCATGGACAAGTCTCCGTCAAGTTGCTTGTACAAAGACCTAACTTAATTAGTTCACTATATATCTATAGGAATCAATTAAATTAAGTTCATTAAGCAAGTGTCCTAATGTGGCTATGTATGGCTATTGGTGTATGTCTACCCGAATCGCGAATTATATCCCCTAAGTAACTTGAACATACACTATTCAAACCTTATTTCAATCTAAAATCTCTCTCTGTGGAGTCTCAATTAGATTCACAAATCAGTTAATTGTTGGCCAAGCAATCAAAAGCATTAAGAACAGATTTGAATAAGCAAAACTACACTCATTCATGATAAATAAAAGAGAAACTAATATTCAAACTACATGTTGAAATCCACCACAATCCTAGAAAGATAATTTAGCTCATAATATGTAATAAAAACAATATCCAAAGAAATTTAGCCATGAATCGAAGTCAAATAAAATAAAAGAAACACAAAAGTAGAGAAAAAAACTAAGTGTTGAAGCTTTGCAATCTCAATTCTTTCTCAAATTCTCTTGTTTTCTTGCTTTGTTCTTGGCTTCAAATCTCCAGAATAGTTGGTTGCTGCCTCCTTCTTAAAACCTTTGAAAAAGGTCCTTTAAATAGGCTCCAAGTAATCTAATTTTTAAAATCCTATCAAATTTTTATTTTTGGAAAATTGCCCAAGGCCACGTCCTTGATTTCTTGGCACCGTGGCACTAGTTTTTTTTACAGTAGCACTACAGAGGTACTTCTGCAGTGCTGTGGTGTTGAGCTCTTAGGAAAATTGTATGGTGAGCTTCTTTTCACCAACGTTGCAGCCTTGTTCTCCTAGTGTCGTGACAGTCTATCAAATTCCAAAGTGATTTTCACCCTGATCTGGTCCAAACTAGGAAAAATGGAAAACATAAAAGTTGTATCTCTATCTCTAAATATTCTAATGGAATAAGAATCCTATCAATTGGACTCCTAGATTGAAAGATATTCTCCAAATACCGCATTATGTTTAGTCCATGCATACTGCTACAGTGCTTCGAATTAGTCAAATATTTTGACCACGATCTAGTTAGAACTAGGAAAGTGTTAAATACAAACTTGTAGCCCTTCATCTTAGAATTCTATTGGTTTAAGAATCACCTCATTTGAAGTTCTATAGAGAGAGATATGATCAAAATACCGCGATATATATGAATGAAGCTATCACCATACTTGCATGGATTTTCATCAAATGAGCCTTTTTCATCAAATTTCCTACAAAAGCAATAAGAGAAATTACCAATACTACTCTTAAAGTAATTTAAAACAAAATAACATTAATTTAACTAAAATAATTTAAATTAACTACTTAACATGTAATTAAACTTAAACTAGAAAGACACCTAAAATGTTACAATTCAAACTTAAAATCTCAAAGATGTAACTACTTAAGCCTCCAAAATGTGTCAAAATAACTCTATATAATAAAGTTATGACTTAGCAGTTTTTGAAAAATTAGAAATACATCTTATGGATGTTGTGACAGTATATCTGTATGGTTTATTATACTCCGATACTTATATGAAAATTCTTGAGAGATTCAAAAAGCTTGAAGCATATACTCTCTGCAACTTATTATCAATAAAATAGCAAGGATCTTTGTACGGGTTAAACCAATCCGATCGCATGTGGTATCAAATCTTAAGCGAATACCTAATTAAAGAAGGGTACAAAAATGATCCTATCTGCCCATGAGTGTTGATTAAGAAATCAAAAACTGGATTTGCTATGATAGTAGTTTATGTCGACGATATGAATTTTATTAGAATTCTAAAAAAGTTATCTAAAACTGCTGAATATTTGAAAAAGGAGTTTGAAGTTAAAGATTTGGGTAAAACCAAACTTTGCCTTGGTCTAGAGCTTGAACACAAAGCAAATGGAATACTTGTCCAATAGTAAGCATACATTAAGAGATTGCTTAGACGTTTTGACATGAACAAGGCTCAACCATTAAGCACCTCTATGGTTGTAAGGTCTCTTGATCCCTAAAAGGACCTGTTTCATCCTAGAGAACTTGATGAGAGGATACTTGGTCCTAAAGTACCATATCTCAATACAATTAGGGCTTTGATGTTGTCACGACCCAAATTTCAGGCCATGACTGACACATGGGCCCAATGTACGTAGTCCACTAAGCCTAAGCAAGCCTATTAATATGAACTGTTCATCATTCCATCAAAAGTTGCTAAGTCACATTTCATAACTTCGAATCAAATTAATACTAAGCATTGCCAACTTGTAGTGGCATTACCAATCGAGTATATATGTATTGTCTAAAACATATGTCTTAATAATTTACATCAGGTTTATCTATACATATCAAAAAGGAGACTCGATTTCCAGCGGAGAGACCCGAGTGACATACGGCTACTGAATGCCGAGATACCTACCAAGGAAACGAATCTACAAGGGCACCTCGACCTAGTTACCAGCTGCCTCTTGATCTGAAAACATGAAGTTGAAAACGGTGAGTATAAACTCAGTGAGTGAACAAGGAAAAGAACAAGCAAACAATAGGGAAGACTTAAAGAAATCATGATGCATTTACTTTCAAAACAATGCTATTTAATTTCATTCTTATTAAAACCCCTCATGTAAACCCCATATGAGTAAATCACTTGATGAAAAGGGTCCATGCTCAACAAAGGATTTGGAGAGGGAAAACTTTAATAGCATTTATGCAAATCAAGTCAAGTAAACAGCGAGTCTTCGCTGCAACAGAAAGGCATTCTCGTTGCAGCGAGAATGAATTTTCACTGCAGCGATATTGGTATCCAATTATCAACTGGCCAAGGGTTTCTCAACTAGCCGAGGATTTCTCTCTAAACCCTCATTTCTGACCTAGTTAATTAATTCCTTAATATTGGAAGTCAATGATTCACTATAGTGTTAAAAGGGTGAAAAATGTGGCCAAAATCAACAAGGTAACCAAGTGGGACAGAAAGTGTCTCGCTGCAGCGAGATCCTTTCTCACTGCAGCGAAATTCGGCTGGCCAAATAGAGAGTTTCTCGCTACAGCGAGAATGATTCTCGCTGCAGCAAAAAGCTATAGTAACTTTCTCACTGCAACGAAATGCATTCTCGTTGCAGCGAGAACCAGGTCCGGTGAAAGCCTTCACAACCCCAGAGTTTCTCACTGGAGTGAGAATCAGAGCACCAAGAAAAAGTTTCCAATGCCCTCAAGAAACAGCCATCCTGCTAAAATAACAAAAGCAACATGAAACACATATAAATTCCTAAAATTCAACATATCAAATTCTCACATTTCATTACAACCATATACCATATATGTATATATATATCAATCATCATGCGCACCCTCCCATCATCATCAGCTCATATGCACTCCCCCTAGCACATGGCTAGATTAGCATCGGCTTATGCACACTCCTACTTGCACATAGTTGGGTCAGCATCGGCTTATGCGCACTCCCATTCGCACATAGTCGGGTCAGCATCGGCTTATGCACACTCTTACTCGCACATAGCTGGGTCAATATCATTACACAACATTATTCGTATATAAATATATATCAACATAATGTAATAATACAACAATCCATAACAGCCACATGTCACATATAGAGACAATTCATCAAAGGTTTGTTCCCAAGGCACCCGTTTTTAAGAAAGATTGAATAAATCATTCACATTCCCAAAACTATTTTGAAATGCAAGTTCACTCACCGATATTCTATTGAACCTTTAGTCGACTCTAACTTCCTTAATGGTTCAAATGGGACGGTGGGGCTTCGTTGGAACTTACAATCACATTAACATCATAATTAACTAAATTCTCATAATTACAAGTTCTACAAGCTATAACCTACTAGTTTCCAAGTGCCATTAAATGGCTATCCATTTTCACTATCCTAATCACTCCAAAGTGAATTAACAATCTCAACTACCAAAACACCCACAAGTCTAGACACTAATCATCTTCAACACTAAAAATCAATTCTAGTTCATTACTCACCTTGGTAGCTTTGTATTTGAAATTCTTTCCAAAAACTTTCAAGCTATTATTGAAACTTCCTCTTTCTCTCTCTAAAACACCTAACTAATGAGAGAGAGTATGAAAATAAGATTTTTCAATGGTTTTAAAGAGAAAGAGTGGAAGAGCACAAGGGTTTATGAAAGGGTGCACCAAAAGCATGAAAAGTGGAGCTATTTTGAGGGAGGTTATGGAGGTTCATATCAAGCTTCCATGGAGGTTGGAAGCAACGTGAAAGAGAAGAAGGAAGAAGAAGAAGAAGCTGCTAAAAAATGGGAGAAGAAGCTACTGGAAGAATGAGATATTTATAGCTCAAGCTTATCCATACCACTTAAATTACCAAAATGCCCTCAACAAGTTAGCTTGTTCTCCTCTAATCCTTTATGCAATCTTTTTACTCTTTTGACACTGAGACAAGGTCCATAATGATCTAGAAATGCTTGGGTTCTCAAAAACTTAAAAATTTTGACTCGAGATGAAAAATGACCATTTTGCCCCTACCATGGAAATCATCATCATTTTTATTTCTTTCGTCATTTTACCCATATTTTCATCATTCATTTATGCCTTAGGCCTACTTAGGCTTTAACATTATTTAAAACTTACTTTGAGGGGCTCACTAAGGAAATGACGAAATTACCCCTGATCAGGGATATTGCGTCTACTTCTATTTACGAGTCTATAAAGGTCAAGGTCTCACAGATGTACTAGGCATAATATACGAGATCGGATATTACTTTTGCAAATTTATTGGCACGCTTTAGTTTTGAGCAACTTGGAGACACTAGAATAGAATAAAACATATCTTCCGTAATCTCCAAGGAACCATAGATTTAGGATTATATTATTCCAAGGATTCCACTAACTCTAGTTTAGTTAGATATGTTGATGCAGGATATAAATCTGATTTGTACAAGGCTCGCTCTCGAACTGATTATTTATTTTGCTATAACAACACTGTCATTTCTTGATGCTCTACTAAACAAACGCTAGTAGCTACATCCTCCAACCATTCCGAGATTATCACCCTACATAAAGCTGGAAGAAAGTGTGTTTGGTTGAGATATGTTATAATGCAAATTCATAATTCTTGTTATTTAACACAAGTTACAAATTCTCCCACTATAAATTATGAAGATAATGATGCTTGTGTTGCACAAGTCAGGGGAAGATATATTCAAGGTGACAAGACCAAGCATATCTCGTCAAAATTTTTCTACACCCACAAACTCTAGGAAAGCCGACAAGTTGATGTTAAATAGATTCGTTCCACCAATAATCTTGCAGATCTTTTTACCAAATTATTGCCAACATCGACATTTGAGAAATTAGTATACGACATAGGCATGCTGCAAGTTAACAAGATGCAAGATTGTTTAGCCTTTGGAGTGGCAAAGTATCAAATGCTTCGGAAATGGTAGACCCTAAAAGTGGCAATATGGCTCAATTGAGGGAAAGAAATTATGGACTATGCATTGTACTCTTTTTCTTTGTCAAACTAGTTTTGTCCCATTGAGTTTTTTTGGCTTAAGCTTTTTAATGAGGCAGTCCATAAGTAGCATTATGGCTCAATTGAGGGGGAGCAATTATGGATTACGCACTGTATTTTTTTTCCTTTTGATCAGTTTTTGTCCCACTGGGTTTTTTTTACTTAAGTTTTTTAATAAGACAGTACAATGGACATTCAAGGGGGGGTGTTATGAATATATAAGAATATACATTTTATTTCATAACATCCAATGTATCTCCCCATATCCAATGTACATATTTATGCTAGTACATCCCTATCTCTTGGTTTTATTTAGTGTATGCACATTTCTATCTACTAAGTTCTTCCCTTCAATTTATGTAAATTCATTTCCCCTCCATCTATGCGTGCTTGTAAATAAAGGCATTGTAGTTGATGGTAACTATACTAAAACAAGAAATGAAATAGAAGATTTTCTTACATTCCTACTACTTCTCTCTAAATATTCTTTTTCAAAGCTTTATTTCATAACAAAATAGATATTATTTTGAATAAATAAATTATTTAATTTTTTTTATTTTTTTACATTAAAACTATTAAATGTAATATTACAATATAATTTAATAAAAGAAACTTTGAAACTAAAACTCTGTTTTTGACTAAATGCTCAATTTAGGGCCAAAATCTTTAGGTTTTTGTCAATTTAGGGCCAAATGTTTCAATTTTAACAATCAAAGGCCAAAATGTTTTCCATTCCTTACAATTAAAGGCTAAGGTGAGAGGTGTCTAGCGCAAAAAGGACATTGACTTGGATTTTTACCTTTGATGTGATAGGTGAATTGGATTTTTGGCAAACGATGCCATTTTGTCTAGGCAAAAACAACTTTGTTTTCCCCTATTTGACTATTCTCATCAATTAAAATTTCGCACCATTTAGTTTTCCCACCATTAACCTAAATTACCCACACACTGCCTCATTTCCTCTCCAATCCACCTCTCCTCTTCAATCATTTTCCCTCTCCATCGTTTGAGCAATTCGAAAATTAAAGGGAGATGAAACATCTTGTCGTATAAGATACGAAAAGGTAGTTTTGTTAGAAAATCTTTTCTATTAAGTTAAAACAGTTCAAATTATGACGTGGCGTGTAACAAATTTTTCATCATGGCATATAACAACTAAATTTTCAACATGACGTATAACGACAAAATCTTCAACATAACGTGTAACAACTACATTTTTCAACATAATGTGTAACAACTAAATTTTCAACATGGCGTGTAACAAATAAATTTTTCAATATGACGTGTAACAACTAAATTTTCAACATGGCTTGTAATAACTAAATCTTCAACATGGCTTGTAACAACTAAATTTTCAACATGACATGTAACAATTAAATTTTTGAACATGGAATGTAAAACTACATTTTTCAACATGGCGTTAACAACATTTTTTCCTCAAAAACCCTAAATCAAAATTCCCAACATGATGTATAACGATAATATTTCCCAACATGCTATGTAACAAATATTTAGAAAATGGCGTGTAACGCCATTTTTTTGACGTGTCGTGGAACAACTTTTCCGACCATGGCATTTGACAACACATTATACAAGCCTGATCACCCACATATTTGCATATTTTGAGAAAAAGTTCACAGACACCTAAAAATCATACAAATCTTGGTATATCAACACTTTGTACAAATCATTAGCAACACATCATACAAATCATTAAAAGTTAACATCTAATGAAAATGGCTAACACTTCATATACAAATCATCCACTCGATTGATAGGTTTAACTGTAAAGTGATGTGCTTCATTGAATTTTTGGCTCAACCGAGAGGTAGCCCAAGGCTTGTGGGGCATGGAAACTTTGACACCTTGCTCTTGTCACTCATGGAAACAATGCTGGAACATGTCTATAATGGATTCAATCTGAACGGTGATTGGCATTTGTCTTGCATGCTTCACACACGAGTTAACACATTCCACAATGCTCGAATCTTAAGTTGGTATTGCCTTACCGGTGATCGTGCACGTGTTTATCTCTGAGGAGAAGAGAGATGGATCAGAGAGGAGATGACGCAAAACGGGTGAAATTGAGGGAAAATTAGGTGTAAGATTTATATCAAAACAACATCGTTTGGATAACATGCCAAGTCAGCTGCCATGTCATTAGCTCACATGATTTCCTGTCGCATGTGATACGCGCTCCATCCACTTATCAACTTAGCCCTTAATTGTAAGGAATTAAAAATGTCTAGCCCTTTATTGTTACAATTGAAACATTTGGCCCTTAATTGAAAAAGTGCCCAAACGTTTAGCCTTAATTTGAGCATTGGGCCTTTATTTTTTGCAATTCAAAGTTTGATTCTACGTGGAATGTGACATTTTGTTTTTCTTTTTGGTTAGGGACAGCCTTTTATCTCAAGTACCTTCCGCACAATCTAGCCAAAAAATCAATTATATCTAAAGAAGCACACATTATAGCCACGAGTTAGTTTATGAAATTCAATAGCAAAATCATAGACATAACGAAGGTCATGTACGCAATCACTAATCTCATAAAAGGGAAAATGTTTTATTAATAATGAAAAGAGTACAAAGGGACCATGAATAGAAATGCATCATCATTGGGTCATAGGGGTAGTCTTAGATTGGTAGCCACAAACATACCTTAACTAGTGAGACAGCCCAACAATCCATCTACTACTCACCCCTATAAATACCAAACATACTTTTACAAGTATGGCCAAGGGCGGAGCTAGTCAACTTTTGTTGAGAGGCAAAAGATAAAGGAATAAGGATTAAAAATTTTAAAAACTAATATGTTGAATTTAACCAATGATCAAAAGATTGATAATAGAAAATAATTGTGTATAACATGTAAATCAAGAAAGAAAGACTTACAATAGTCTTTTAGAAAAGTTGTACTCAACCATATTTCTTAAATTCAAATTCATCAATTATTAATTATGCATTGAAAAACATTCATTTCTTTAAGATTGAGTCTTGGACGTTTTAATTCACATTACTCTTGTTTATGAGTTGAACCATTGAGGGTTAGTGGCTTAAGTGTAAGAGAATCATTTGGACTATTTGTATCTCTTTTTATAAAGAATTTATCTATTGTTTTCAATTTACTAATACTTTAATCAAACTTGAGAAAAAAATTAATGCAGTCAATATCCAATATTCTTATTTTATTTTTATTTAAACTTATAATACTAAATATAAAACTATCATGCCTAAAATATAAACAGTTAAATACGATATACAAGATTAATAATTTCCTCTTATATAATCAGGATTGTTTAAAGACTATATATTCAAGATAATTTCCTTTCAATTAAATATAAAATGTAAAGCACATAAAAAAGATATACTCAAGAAAATTTCCTCTTACATAATCAAGATTAACAAAAAAATGATACATTGATGAAATTTTAAATAGCAGTGCAACACTACAAATATTTGAGAACTACATAATAATTTATTAACTTTTTAAGATTAAAATCATAGAAAATAAAATTCATATATAGAAAAATGAAGAATATGGAAAGTAGAAGATAAAACCCACATATAACATAACAAAAAAGAGTGAAGAAGAATATGATTGATGATTTATAGAAATTTAGAAAAGAAAATCTATAAAAACTTAGAAGATATAAGCAAATGAAATAGAAATGAAAAAAATAAAAATAAATATAAATATAAATATAAATTGAAATATAAAATAAAAAAAATAAAATTGAGTGAGGCATGTGGGATTTTTTTTGTTATTCTTTATTTATATTAATTATTAAATAAATAATTATTTTGAAAAGGGTCATTAAATGAATATATTAAAAATTTTATATGATATAAAACAAAATTAAAAATTTAAGAGGGGCAGGGGGGTTTGGCCTTCGCCTTTGTGTATGGCTCTAAGACCCATTATATGCTTAAGATTAGAACACACCTTCCCCTAAGTGTCCTCCCCTAAAGAGTTAAGAAGCCTTTACAAGTATATTGTCAAGGACCATTACATTATCTAAAATGATGGCACTTTTCCCCCAAAGCACAAAATGACTTAGTCTGCTAGGCAACTCTACCCCGTTAAGGCCTTCTATAAAGGTTGTCTCATGACATCCTCCCCCACTCAATCTGTCAATGTCCTTGTTAACTTGGTGGCTTGGAATTCTTCAATTTTCTATTTGAAGACACAAAGGTCATCTTCTCTTTCCTAGGTGATTTCATCTACTCCAAGACCCTCCTATTTAACCAAATACTCTTGTGTTGGTCATCGAGAAACTAGCGTTGTCCTCTTTGTAAGAATTTTTTCTACTCGATGCTGTGATGGTAGCATGGTACTGATGGTGGCTCTCATGGCTTGACTTTAACTTGCATCTGCTGGATCTAAATGGAACAGTTTCAAGTTGTTGACATGGAATACTAGATGTACCTTCACCCATTTTGGTGGATCAATCTTGTAAGAGGTTTCCCCACCTTAGTAGTGATTGTTATTGGGCCTTCATACTTCTGCACTAGCCATCCATCTTTCTTTCTTAGGAGCTTAAGCTATTCAAGTACTAGTCTCACAAGCACAAGGTCACTCGCGTTAAAAGTGTTGAGCTTTTCGACCTTGGTGTGCCCATTTCTTCATGCGACTAGAGGCTTTCTTTAAGTACACTTGAGTGATCTCTGTGTTTTGTCTCCATTCTTAGGCAAAGTTAAAGGCTCAAGAGCTCTTCCCTTGATATGACTCCACTAAGGTGTGAGGAAGCCTGGGTTGTTGCCAAGTGACGACTTCGAAAGGGATCTTGTTGGTAGAGGATCTTTTCTGCAAATTGAAACATAGTTGAGCTACATCTGTCAATGTAAGACAATTTTTCTAGTTAGCTTGTACGAAATCTCACAAATATTTCTCCAACAATCTATTGAAGCACTCCATTTGGCCATCAGTCTAGGGATGACAACCGGAGGAGATACTAAGTTTTGATCCCAACAGATTAAAGAGTTCTTTCCAGAATGATCACTTATGATGCTTTGAGGTATGCCCCTAATATTTCACCACATGTTTGAAAACCATGCAAGCAACGTCCTTAACAATGCCAAACTTCTGGATCGGGATGAAAGTAGTGTACTTCGAAAAACAATCCACTACCACTAGAATCGACACCATATCTCTAACTTATGTTCTATAATAATTTTATGTTTTAAAAATTTTGACATTAAAACTATTAAATACTAAATATAAATATTACAATATAATTTAATAAAAGAAACTTTAAATCTAAAACTTTTTTTGTGCAATTCAAATTTTGATTTTACGTGGAACAGGGCAATATGACCTTTTGCTTTTCTTTATGGTTACATTAGTCTTAAACTTTGTTCTTTATTTTTTGTTTTGTTTTTCTTTATGGTTACATCAATCCTAATTTTTTTTCTTTATTTTTTTGTTTTTATGAATGATGCACTTTATATACAATATCAATGACAGTAAGATTGAACCTCCTAAGATCTTAAACATATTTTTAAGTAGGAATAATATTTTTAAAAAAATTTAATAATTTTTTATTTTTTTATTACATTTAATTAAGTTCATATATTTTTATTTTTTAGGTCAAAGAAACTCTTATGACTAACGATTGACTAATTATCATTAATTAAAAGGTAAAATACACTAACACTCTCAACTTTTAATCATAATTATACGCAGGTCCATTAGTTTTTAAAGTAGATACTCTGCCCCAAACATTTAAACGGCATTAATATTAAATATGCAATATCTAAAATGTTTTTTTCTTTTTTCCTTTGTTTTCTTTCTCTCAGGTTGGTTAGTGGCATCCCTTACACCAACCGACCACCAATCTCCACCCAACACTCCATTGGAGAGCACCAAATCGATGCTCCCTAGGAGCACCAGGGCTCTCAAGGGGGGCTAAGGGAGCATCGGATCTAGTGCTCCCTTGAGGACCCCAAAAATTTATAATTTATTTAATAGTAATTTTTAAAATTAATAAAAAGCAAAATTGTCCTAAAAATATTGTTACATCATCAAACTAATAAAAATATTGACGATTGACTAACAACAGGACTTATGTATCCAGCGTAAATATTTTTTGAGGGTAGAATGTTCACTTTGAAAATTAGTAGCCCTTGCTTATAATTATGGTTAACAATTGAGGGTGTTAGTCTATTTTACCCTTAATTAAAACATCACTTGTTATTTTTTATTCGATATGGTGTTGACCTGACGCTAGCATAGAGAGTGAAAAGGTCATGTGATTATATCATGTCACATCATTATCCACAAAGACATGTTAACATATCATGTCTAACATCGCATGACAAGAAATAACAAATGACGTTGTAATTAATAACTAATTAATCGTTAGTTATAAAAGCTTAATTTGATCAAAAATAAAGTACATGAGCTTAATAAAACATAATAAAAGAATAAGGATTATTTGAATTTTCTTGAATAGCTCAAGAGCTTTTTTAAGTATAGTGCCTTTTAAGTACAATTTATTTTGAATTGAGATATTATTTGCAAACTATTGAAAATTTCTAATACTTTGAATTGAAAGCTAAAATTTTCAATGATTCACGTATGTAACGAACATAGTTACTCATGTGTCTGATTTTTAAATCACTCCATCATGGCATTCAGGCTGTTTAGACGTGGATCCAATCCTTAAGCTAAGGAGAATCAAGTATACCTTTTTATTGAAGATATAAAGAAAATAAATGCAGATCGATAGACTATTCCTGTCCAAAATGTGAACCATAGAAGAGAAAGATATACACCCATTTTGAGTCGAAAAATAAAATTGAAAAATTTTGAATCAAATCACTAATTAGTTTTGATTTATCGAGAACATAAAATAAAATTTTTTAAAATACTCAAATAAAAAAATCTTCTGAATATTTTTTCTGCAGTAATTTGCTTCAAGCTTCTTAATAACTTAGTCTGGAATTGAGTAAATTTGATTTTTTCCAAATTTTTAAGCTTGATTTCTTGAAAGTCTTGAAGTCTTGAAACTTCAATTTTTTTGGATTAATTCTTTGGGACTCTTGAGACTTTAATTTTTATTTTATCTTCATATCTTGATTTCTTTGAACTCTCGAGGGACTTTGATTCTTTAGAAACTTTTTTATCTTCAATTTGTTGGAACTTCTTGTTGGAAGGAGCCGTTGTTCTTCAAAATCTTTTTCTTTCCCAATTTTGTTAAATTTGATGTGGAAAATTTGGAGAACTTGTTTTATCTTCCACCTCGGACTTGTGATGCAATAAAACTCTATAGAGATTTTGATTTTTCAAATCTTCCTGTTTCCCAAATTGTGTACCAAATAGTTTTAGAAGCACTCTATTTATAGTATCAAGTGAGAGAGTTCTCTAAAAATTAATCTATTCGATTTTATTTCTAAATTTTTTTAACTAAGTTTTTGACTCATGCACCGCATGGTTTAAGTTTAAATATCATAATAAAAGAACTTTCCTTAACCAAGTTAAAGTGTTGTTTAGCTAATAGTTAATCATTGTTTGGAAGTATGAAAATCTCATTAAAAAAGGGTATTAATTTATATAAAAGTTTCATTATTATGAATTATAACTTAAACCTCATTTTTTAAATAATTGGTGCAACAGAAAAGAAATAAAAAAAATTATATGCTATTATTATTCCTATAAAATTTGAATTGTGAAGGAAATATAGCAAAAAGAAAGATTAACCCATTGGATATATCAATTTGGCCTTATATCCCAATATCTATTCAAGTTACATATCATAAAATTAAGGATAAAATATCCTAACTCTTTTAAATTTTAATCGAAATTACACAGAGATCTATTGTTTTTTAAAATGGACACTCCACACTTAAAATATTTTTACTAGACACGTAGGTCTAGCTATTAGTCAACTATTAGTATTTCCGTCAACTTGTTGATGTGGCAAAAGTAAAAAAATAACTTTACCTTTGATTAATTTTTATAATTACAATTATATAATTTTATTTTTTTTTATTAATTTAAAAAAAATAAAGCTCCCCATTGAGTAGCACTTGAGAGCCCAATTTGGGGCTCCCAAAGGGAGCATTGGGGGAGCCTGAGCAAGCTCTACTGCTCCCCGCCCCTCCTTTGAGGAGCACCGGTTGATGCTCTCCTTTCCAGGAGCGCTGGAAAGCACAGATTGATACTCTCTATTTTTATAATTTTTAAAAATATAATAATAATTTTTTAAATTAATAAAAAAAATATTTTAATCTTTTCATTAATTCTGTTAAAGATGTTTGTAATTTTAGGATAGATTGTCCATTTCAAAAACTAATTGAATTTTGTGTAATTTCGATCAAAATTTATGAAAGTCAGAATATTTTACCCTAAAATCAATTTAAGCCGCATGCAAGTGCAAAGGAAATAAAATAAACATAATCATTTTACAAACTAAATTACGGTGTTATTTTGATAAAAAAAAAGTTGACTTACGAAGAATATACGAAAAACTAAATAAATAAAACCATATCTCAAACCCATATTTTAAATGAAGGGTTTGCAGATCTACGTCGTCAGAAAAAATTGCAATTGCAGCCGTAGGTGAAAAAAAATGCTGTCATTTGATGTTTATGATATAAGTAGCACCATCTAAAGACTTCTGCCTCTCAGAGCAAGCACGAGATGAAGTAGAGAACCACCCTTAATATTGTACTCACGAGCTGTCCCATTATCTCCAAGCTGCTTGCCAGAATAGATGAGCCTGCAAACATGGAACACATGAGTGAATTACAACATTAAGGCAACTAAGAAATCATAATCCAGATTTGTCTACAATAACAAAAGTGAAGCACCAGATCAAAGTATTATAACCAAAATGCATCTTTCGAGTGAATGTTGTACAGAATTTAAACCAAAATAATGATGCAACGATACAAGTCTATTTCAAAAAGGAAAGCCCACAGAACTGGATGACTACCTTTGTTGCACACGTGGAATTCCTTCTTTCTTTTCAACAGGTATCAGTTGGCTCAATATCAATCTCAGTTTCTTTCCCAGTGAGAGTCCTGACCTTGATCATAATTCCTCCCCTAAGCCTCAAAACCAAGTGAAGAGTCGACTCCTTTTGGATGTTATAATCTGCAAGAGTTCAACCATCTTCAAGCTGTTTGCCAGCAAAAATCAATCTCTGCTGATCAGGAGGGATTCCTTCCTTGTCCTATAAAAGTCGAGTCCATCATCAGCAATCAGCAAACAATTTATTGCAGAAGAGTAAATCAAAAGGTCTAACACAGACACCACCCCAAGCTCTGTCAAGCAGTTCAAATAAAACGAAAGTAGCGAATTTTTTGTCATTAGATTGTATACTATCACCATTGTTACAACCACTTAATATAAAGATAATCCGCAATTCTAAAGAAGTCAAATCGAAGTATCTCATCGGTGAAAAAACCAGAGATAACTTACACAATGATAAATAGCATGAAAGTAAAAACAATTCAAGAAGACACAAATATTGTATCATATTCGACCTAGACAATTTCAATCTAGACGTTACAGCATCTAATCAATTTGTCCAACTAGGAACGGAAGTAGCAAAACTGAAAGCACAAGAGTACAAATTTACCCTGCAAAAGGAACCAAAATATTAATAAAATCATATTTTCATATACTCATCCAATAGTTTCAGTTCGAATTCTTTCTTTTAACTTTCATTTTCGTTTTCTTTACCTTTCTCGCCGACCAAACAGAAAGTCAACTACGAATTCCAAAATACAAATTCATTGGAAAAAACAAAAACCCGGAAAAGAAATTCCTAAAACATAAGAGGAGTTACCCCTCACACGCATCTATAGATGTTTTCCCTGGTTGTTTACTTCAGTTTTCTCATCAACCAAAATACGAAGTCAACTACGAACTCTAGAATAATAAGACAAATTCTTTAGAAAAACAAAACGAAAATAGTGAAGAAAAAGAACTTGAATCTTAGCCTTGACATTATCAATAGTATCAGAGCTCTCAACCTCTAGGGTGATGGTCTTCCCTGTAAGCGTCTTAACAAAGATCTGCATCTCTTTTTTGTTGGGTTTTGGCAGAGATGGAATTTGTGCTAAAATGCAATTCTGGGGCTGGCTTGGCTACTTGAAGAGAAGAATACTGGGGGCTGGGAAGTATTTATAGTTATTTTTTGTGCCGCGGAATTAGAGAATACGTTAGTGGAATACTTTAGTGGGGAGTATTTAAATCTGTGTTCGGTTAGATTAGAGGTTGGAATACTTTAGTAGTGGGACCTCAATATATATATATATATATATATAATATCTATTGACTAGATATCATACTGAATAAACAAATTATTTATTTTTTAATTTTATAATAATTTTTTTTAATTTTGACATTAAAACTATTAAATATTAAATATAAATATTAGAATATAATTTAATTAAAAAACTTTAAAACCAAAACTCTTTGGTGCAATTCAAAGTTTGATTCTATGGGGAATTGGGCAATATGAGTTTTGTTTTTCTTTATGGTTACTCAGTCCTAACTTTTTTTTTCTTTACTTTTATGTTTTTATGAATGATGCACTTTACATTTTTTCGTGTTTTAAAAAATTTTAAAATTATTGAAAAAATTTAAATAAATTTTAATTTTTTTTTACATTTAATCAAGTTTATATTTTTTTATTTTTGTTAAATAAATCTTGATCATTGATGGTTGATTAATTATCATTAATTAAATCACTATTTATCATTTTTTTTTGTGATATAGGGTTGACGTGGCGCTAACGAGTGAAAATATCATGTGGCCACCTTATCATGCCACATCATCATCCAAAATGAGATATTAACATATCATGTCTAGTTAACATGTCATGTTATTAGAGTTAATTCTATATGGATTGATTTGGGAAAAAAAATGTGAGACCTTGACCTTTATGGACTCATAAATGGAAGTATAAGCGATATCCCTAATTAGGGGTAATTTCATCATTTTCTTAGTAAGCCCATAAAAGTAAGATTTTTAAACAATATTATGGCCTAAGTAGGCCTAAGGCATAAATGGATGGTGAAATTAGGGGTAAAATGGAAAGGAAACCAAAATTTTGATGATTTTCACGATAGGGGTAAAATGGTCATTTTTCACCTCGGGTTAAAATTTTAAGTTTTTATGAACCCGAGCATGTCTAGACCATTATGGACCTTGTCCCAATGTCAAAAGAGCAAAAATATTGCATAAAAGATTGGAGGAGAATAAGCTAATTTGTGGAGGGGCAATTTGGTCATTTCAAGGGAGTGGATAAGATTGGCTATAAATATCTTTCTTCTAGCAGCTTCTTCTCCCATTTTCCAGTAGCTTGTCTTCTTCTTCTTCTTCTTCTTCTTCTCTTTCACGTTGCTTCCAACCTCCATGGAAGCTTGATATGGAGCTTGCATGATTTTCTCTCTCTAGCTCTAGTTTTCATACCTTTGTGCCTTTATGACTAAAACCCTTGTATTCTTCCACTCTCTCTCCTTAAAACCCTTGAAAAATCTTATTTTCATACTTTCTCTCACTAGTTGGGCGTTCTAGAGAGAGAAAGAGAGAATTATCCTATTTGTGTGGAAGCTATTGGAAGAGAATTCAACTACAAAAGAGCCCTAGGGTAAGTGATGAACTAAGCTTGATTTTTAGCTATGAATAATGGCTAGTAATTGGGATTATGAGATGTTTTATTGTTGAGTATGTTCATTCATTTTATAGTGATTAAGATAGTGAACATAGATAGCCATTTAAAGTGACAATTGAAAGCTAGCTAAGAGATAGCTTTTAGGGTTTATAGTGTGTGAATTGACCTATTGCTTATGCTAATGTGATTCTAGGTTCTAAAGAAGCCCCATCACCCCAATTGGATTATTAAGGGATTTAAAATCAGCTAAAGGCTCAATAATATACCGATGAGTGGACTGCCTATCAAAATCATTTTGGGAATATGACCATTTTGTACAAAATATTTGAATGATTTTATACAACTTTTGTTAAAACAAGTGCCTTGGGAACAAGCCTTTGATAAATCAATTTTATGTTATGACATGTGGTTATCATGGATCTCTATGCTGCTGCATTATGTTGATATTCACATATGTTTGAATATTTTGTTGTGTAATTATATTGACTCGGCTATGTGCGAGTAGAGAGTATGCATAAGCAAAGATGACCCGATTATGTGCAAGTAAGGAGTGCGCATAACCCGGTGATGACCCAACCATGTGCGAGTAAGGAGTGCGCATGAGCTGGTGATGATGATGATATGATGGTGTGTATGATGATGATGGGATGGTGTGCATGATGATGATGGGTATACGCATACATATATACATATGTAAATATGTGTGTTATAGGAAATTAATGAGTAATGGTATATGGTTGTAATGCATGTGAAACTTGACATGTTAAACTTTGAAAAATTGTTATGCGTTTTATGTTGGTTTGGACATTTCAACAGGGTGGTTTTCTTTGGGAAGAAGGGCAAAATTTTCATTGGTGCCCTGTTTCTCGCTGCAGCAAGAATCAATTTTGCTGCAGCAAGAAACTCTCGGGTTTGGAAGGGTAGACTAGCCAGAAACTTGTTGCAGCGAGAATGCATTTTCGCTGCAGCGAGAATGCATTTTCGCTGCAGCGAGAATGACACTGTAGCTTCTCGTTGTAGCAAAATTCATTCTCGCTGAAACGAGAAACTTTCTGTTTCTGGGTTACAATTTTGCTGCAGCGAGAAACTTTCTATTTCTAGGTTACAATTTCGCTGAATCTCGCTGTAGCGAAAAACTTTCTGTTTTGTCTCTTATCTTGTCCAATTGCTGCCCTATTTTTCACTTCTTTGCTACCATATCTGAGCATGGACTTCCAATATTAAGGACTAAATGAGTTAAGTTTAAAATGAAGAGGTTTAGTGAGAAACTCTCAGCCAGTTGAGAAACCCTCGTTCGGCTAATAACTTAATCCCAATGTAGCTGTAGCGAGAATGGCTTTCCGCTGCAGCAAAGATTCGTTGTCGTATTTGACTTGCTTGCATATCATTGAAGCTTTCATTCTTCAAATAGTTCGTTATGTATGGGTTCATGATTTTCAAATGATTAATCATTTAAGGGCTTGATGAGGGGTTTTAGTATGAATAGAACTAAATTGCATTGTTTTGAAAAAGAATGCATCATGATTTCGTTAAACATTCCTTATGGTATGCTTGTTCCTATGGTATGCTTGTTCCCTTCCTTGTTCACTCACTGGGTTTATACTCACCGTTTTCAACTTCATGTTTTCAGATCACGAGACAGCCGGTAACTAGGACGAGGTGTCCTTGTAGACTTGTATCAATCTTTTGGTAGGTGTCTCGGCATTCAGTAGCTGTACATTCGTCCGAGTCCCTCCGCTGGAAGTTGAGTATTCTTTTGTTGTGTATAGACAAACTTAATGTAAATTATTAAGATACATGTTATAAATAATATATATACACTTATTCAGTATGCCAGTATGAAGTGGCAATGTTTAACATTATTTTGATTCTAAGTTATGAAATATGACTTAGTAGTTTATGATGGAATGATGAACATGTCAGATTAATAGGCTTACTTGGGCTTAGTGGACTACGTCCATTGGGCCCATACGCCAGTCATGACTCGAAAATTTGGGTCGTGACAAAAAATGATTCTAGAGAGAGGAGGTAAGAGAGAGAAAGTGAGTGTTTTTGCAAGTAGGCTTATTGGAGATGGAGCTAAGGGTGAGTATTTGGTTAAAATGGTTAATTCAGTCAAAAAATACCATTAATTAGCTTAACCAATCTTCTTCAAAACATTAACTGAACCTATCGATTAAGGGATTTTCACCGACTTTAAATAAAATAAACATAATCATTTTACAAACCAAGTTATGATGTTATTTTCATTAAAAAAAGTTGACTTACAAAGAAAATATGAAAAACTAAATAAATAAAAGCATATCTCAAACCCATACTTTAAATGGAGGTTTTTTTTATGAAAACTAACATTAAAAAAAAATTACAGCCATAAGTGAAAAATATGTTTCCTTAGGTTAAGGTTGTACTTAGAAAAAGTGCAACCTTTATCAATGTATGAAAAAGTTTAGCTTGGTACCTGAATTCAAGCAAATATTAATCATTTAAGAAATTATTAAGAAAAATTACAATTCCTTATACGTGAAACCCTAATTTTTCATATTGTGAAAATTTGGTGAAAACTTGAGCTTTGATGAATTATGTGTTAGTGACGATAATAGCTAAGAATTCCTTATTATTTGATGTAAATCCTTCCATATTATTATGTTATGTTCATGAATGAATGATGGTTGCAAGAATGGTTAAAAAAAGAAGTCAAAAGAATGTATTTTAGTAAGTTGAACTTGGAGAATCGACCCCCAATGGTTACAAGTCGATCCTATGGTAGGAAGTATGAAAATCTTGAAGAATTCACAACCATAGTCTACCCTATAACTTCCTTAGTCCAGCCTATAACAAAAAGTATGAGATTCTTGAAGAAAACATAGCCATAATTGACTACAAAATTTGAGTAGTCAACTATAGTGCCTTTTTGACATTTTACATTTTACATTTTACATTTTACATTTTCTCAACCTCCAACTTGTCCCCAACAACCACCAAACCCTCCTTTAAACCCTTCAAAAGCCCATTCGACAAAGATTCAACCTTCCAAACTCAAATCTAAAATAAGATTTGACATTTTTGGATTTTAATCACAATGTTTCAACCTAAGTCAAGGGTTTTGTAAATTTCAGCTCATTTAATCTAAATTTGGGCTCGGATTTTGAAGGTTTTTGTTTTTAAATGAGCTTGTGGAGGTAAGAATGATTAAGGTTTCATTATTTGATTTAGGTTGAAGTCTTGTGGAGTATTGGCTTGGAACGAAAAGTATTGGTTTTATCGATTAGTTTTGAATAAATGGCTTTACTAGAAAAATAAGAAATTTATATTAGAAATCGTTATGTTAATTAGGTTACATTGAGATCATGAATCGTAGAACAAGCTAAGTTTGATGAAACAAAGCTTAAAAGCAATGCTTAGAAGCAATGTTTTTGTCAAAGTGAATGAATACACTATTTTCAAACTATTTTTGTATATAAAATTGAAGCATGATTTAATGAGTATGGTTTCTTATAAATGTTTTGCTAAGTGAAAATGTGTTTGTGGATAATTAATTATTTGAAAATAATTTTCGAATCTACTATGTATATGTAAATATTCTATTATATATTAGTTTTCAATCAGGAGGGATAAGTTCTTTTAAGTGTTTTACACCAAAACCACCACTTCCATGAAATCTGTATGAAATGCTTGGAGCATGCTAAATTGCTATAATTATGTGATGATGATTTCCACACATTAGATAAGTATGAACGACTACATGATATATGTATGATTATTTGTATATGATGACATTACCACACAGCACATGAATGCGAATAGACACGAAGTGTGAAACATGTTAAGCTATGTGAGGTAGTTTTCACATAACCCATGATATGAGAATGAGCATATGTTAAATGCCATGATAAGTATGCAAGGTAGTTCCACATGTCACATGTTAAAAAGAACGAGGGCAGGAGGTGATTCTAAATTTGTACTATATGATTAGTGGATGAATGGTGAGTTAGGAATGAGTATTTGTTGATGAGATATGATAAGTGTTTGCTACTCATAGTTAATGGAGGTTATTCCATCATTAACATTAAACGTATTATTTATACACATTTAAACACAATAATATGATTAACACAATTAATTAAATTATTTTTTTATTTTATATTTTATTTATCCTATTTTATATTTTTACACCATTTATTTTAGTAATCATTTAAATCAAATCCAAAATCCAGTGGATTAAGGGTATGTAAACAACAATTGAACTTGTTAATGACAAACAAGCCCGGTGGGGATAACTTGACAAAAAAAGATCAAACCACATAAACAATATTAAAACTAATAAAGTAAATTTAAGGTAATTAAACTCAAGACATTTTAGACAAGAAAACGCAAAAAATAAAAAAAATAAAACAGACAAAAAACAAAACAGCTCGAGCATTTGCAACCTGATGGGCTTTTTTCGCGTCTGGTAATGGCCTCATGATGCTAGGGATGACACAGGTGGCTGCATCCCCACATCTACGGGCAACTTCCCAAATCCAAAAAAACCCTAGGCAAAATCTCACAAAACCCCAAAAATCCCATTTCAAGAAAACCCTGGCAACCGTTCTTTTCAAAAAAAAAAAACCCTAGAAAACTTTAGAAATTCCTTGGCTAAAAAATCCTAAGAACCAAAAAACCCTACCTTCCTATTCTATCAGCCGAATACAAATACAACAATCAAAAAAAAGAAAAACCATAGCCAGATAATCAAATCAGAAATCACAAAAACCAGAAACCATAGCCAATGAAAAGCAACAAAGAAACAGTGGAAAAGAAAAGGGGAAGTAAGGCAATGGAAAGAGGGGTTTACAGAATGTTAGGAGAGGAGTGGCTTTGAGGCTAGATCGACGTTGAGAGGGAGAGATAAGAGAGATGGAAGGCAACGGTTAAGGTTCCAACGAGGGAGTGAAAGAGGAGGCCTTGGGTAGAGAGAAGGGAGAGCTCCGACGGCTAGAGAGAGAGTAAAGGGGAAAATGATGAGAGGAGATATAAAAAGGAGGTTTTACACCTAGGTTGTCGGTTACTAAACGGTGTCGTTTTGGGGAGTGAGGCGAGAGGGGTACCAATCACATGGTGCATTTTGGAGAGGTAAAGGATCTGCTGCACAAGCACTAAAACTGTGCGTTTTGGGGAGGAATAGTGAGCTAAGGATACAGGCTTAGGGTGTTCCTAAGTGGACCTGTCATCTTGGGCCATTACTCTAGCCCAAGCAATATGATATTCTTTTCCTTTATTGCTGTATGAATGTGTTGGCTGGCCCAGTTTAGTTTATTAGAGAGTTTCTTAATTGTTTGATCTAACTTTTCTTCAGTTTATTTGTTTTCTAAAAACAAAAGTCAAGTCAAATAGAAATTTAGAATTTTTTTTTAAAAAAATAACTTTTTTAAAGAACAAAATTAAAAAAAAATTCAGGAAAAGCTTTGGAGATGAGCTTTTTCTTCTATTCTTTTAAAAACACAAATAAAAATTTATTTTTGTTTCAAAAATATCCTCATCTGTTAAAAATAATCACAATATTACCTTTTCAAAAAAAAGAAATATCTTTTATGGTAATTTAACCAAAATTAGAACTTACAAAAAGGAACTTATAAAAGTAAATTTACCAAATGACTTTAGTTTAATTTTAAAAACTATTTTTTTTAATAAGAGCTTTATAATAGTTTTTAAGTTAAAAAAAAAAACCAAGTCAAACATGCTCTAAATAAAATATGTGATTAATTAATGTATGATGATGCAAGAAATATGCTACCAAAAAATTATAATGTTTTAGGTAGATCAAATATAAGAAAAAGAAAAGAACCATACATAGAAAAGAAATAAATAATTTGTTATAAAAAATAGCTTTAGGTATATAAAATAAATACACAAAAATATATTATTAATAAATATCTAAATACACATAAAAGCAAAAATAATGGATTTAGATAGGCAAGATGAAGAAGACAAATAAATGTTTAATAGTAAAAAAAAAGAATCAAGTAAGTCAAAGTATTTAGTTATAAAAAGAATAAATATATGTACATAAAAATATATGTACAAATAAATAAATAAATGTTAATTACAAAAATAGATTTACATAGACATTAAATATGGGAAAAATAAATATTTAACAGTAGAAATAGAATTATTTAGATTGAAAATATATATAAAAAGAATATCTATTTGGATATAGAATATGTCAAAAGAAAGAAATGTAAACTGTGGGAAAGGGTGAAATGTTAGACATAATTCTAAAATATTTAATTATGTAAATTTGTATAAATATAAAGTGGAAATGAAGAAGTACATGAAAAATTAAACTCTAAATGTAATAAAATGTGATAGTACCAAGTTACGTGGAATAGATTTTTTTTTGTAAAATAATGATGAACATACATAAGGAGAGAGAATGGAAATACGATAGGATAAAAAGTTTTGTTGATATAAAATAAGTGACTACTCTACTTAGTACCTATCATAAAATATTCATTCGGAGTGTGAGAAGTCGTAATCTCGAATGAATTTTTCTAAATAAGAGATTTTGATTATAATCCCACCAATATGATGAGATGGTATTAATTTTGAGTCCCAATACTTACAATTCTAAGTAAATGAAAAGCATATTAATGTAATTACTAACCAATCAAAAAAACAAAAAAACATAGAAACAAAAAAAAATAATAGTAATAATAAGAAATATAATAATAATAATAATAATAAAATTAAATAATAATAAATACAAGAGGGAATTGATGAAATATACATAGTTTCAAAAATATATAGGATTATGAAAAATGATGATATTCATGATGATGAACAAATAGTAAAATTAAAATTTTCAAAGATAGTAAATTCATAATAATAATGAACATAACTAAAATATAAAAGGCAAATATATATATATATATATATATAATAGATTTAAGAGAAGATAAAAAAAAATTTAGTTAGTCAAAAAGAAAATAGGATAGATTAATAAAAGTTTAGAAAAAAAGTTGAGTTATAAAAAATATATATAAATAATAATAATTCTTAAATAAAATATTTGATTACAAAAATAGCATCTAGGTAAAAGGAAAATATATATCGTAAAATAAATAAGTACTTAAATATAATAATAAATGTAAAATATTATTTCATGATATATATATACAAAAATAAATAATTTTTCAAGAAATAACAAAAGAGTCGTGAGAAAGTTAAAAAATGAATTATTGAAATTCATAAGCACATTACACATCATCACTACATCGTTAAATGTCATGACATGTAGATGTATCGTGTGCACGAGTCAAGACCCTACTGATGGGACTTTTCGAGGAAGCTTACGGAGGTGAGTTCCTTCAAAAAATTCCTTAGGTGAAAAGATACCTTAGAATCTCACCTGTACGATGAGAGGACTCGAAGAGTATCCTTTATAAAAAGGTTTTATCGTATTAGGATTTGCATTCATGAAAATATTATTTTTACTTACTAATAACTACCTTGATAATGAGATTTTCTCATTTAACTTGCGAAGACGAGTTTTTCAAGTATTTTCCTAAGTGAGAGAGTATTCCCAGATTCCACCAATATGATGGGCAAGTTCAAAGAGGTACTTTCAGTAAAAGGTTGTCATTTGGCATTATCCAGATTTTATACCATGCATTTCATAATTGCATCATATACATGTCACACCCGTAAAACCAAATAAGATGTTTTAATTTTCTAATAAATTAAAAAAAATAAACAATAATTAGATAAACATAAGAATAAAGTCAATAGTTTATGTTATAATATGATAACATATGATTAAATGGTACCACTCGTGGAATGGACATTACAAGAGTGCTAATCTTTTCCCGTGCGTAACCGTACTTCCAGATCCAATTTTAAAAATTCATAAACCATTTCATTGTTTTATTAGATAGATCTAAAATCAATTTAAAACTCCGTTGGATAGAACAAATTTAATAAGTGACCAATTGCATTGAGATGAAAAAGATTGGTGGCAACTCTTTGTTTTTATGTCTAGCAGTCGGATTTGCAGATCTGTACGTTACGACAACCATGTCAATACGATTAAGACACGAAAAGATTGGTGGTGTCTATTTTTACGTCTAGCGGTCGGATTTCGAGATCCGCACATTACGAAAACCATGTCAATACGATTAAGACACGAAATACGATAAAACTAAACCTAAACCTGTTTAACTCCGTATCTTCTCGTATCGTATTCAAAATTGTCAAGTCTAGTTTTATGATAAAAATTTTCTGATATGTAGGTATATGTATGAGGAGGCTTGACCGTAAAAGCTCCCCCCTTGAAACTTGCCTTTGGCAATTCAAAACCCAGGTTTGTTTTAAGAACATTGCCATTGACATTAGATCATCAACAATTAATTTAAGGTTATTCTTCAATCGCACAACCCTGTAGAGTGCTTCATCCAACCCTCATTGTTTTTGCAATATTGCTATTGCCATGAGAAAAAGAAAAAGCATTTAAGGAAAACAAATAAAGTAACTAGGTAGCTATCATCTAAAAGATACTCTAAAAATGCATGTTTTCAAGCTTGTAATAAGCATAAACTACCAAATTACTTAGCCCCTACATCTACAAAGAGAGCTTCATCCCAACATTTGAAGACCATCTAAAGTCTAACCAGTTCAGCACTATCCAAACATTGAGAGCAGACTTGAAAATCAATTGACAGAAAATTCACCTTAATGCAAAAAGCGAATAGGAGAAGATATATAGGAGCTGCAGACTTACACTGCAAGGTACATAGGAAATATAGTTTAGTCAACTACACAACACAAAAAGGAAAAATCAAAAGACATATTCACAGAGTAGGAGGGGAAAATTTCATCTGAATAAGACTAAACATTCATCATAACATAAGAGTACAGAAAAATTAACAAACCATTGTGACAAAAGTAACAGATATGAAAACCAGGGATGTGTTGCAAGTTAACGTCCAATATCACGCGGGGATTCTTCAGACCACCCCAACTGTGTGGCCTTGGGCTCATCCTTAACTTGGCCTCGAAACCCAAGTCAGCCTAAGGATGCCTAACAACTGATTTTCAAGGCCACTAAGACCAAGAAACACATAATTATGCAAGATGCAATGCAAGCTTACTCACCGATACGCAAAGCCCAGCCCCAGTGTACACTCCGCACACGCACTCAGCATACACGCACACGCAAGGCTTCCGGTCGGTACGTAAGCACACACACACACAGCACAAGTTTGCCGATCAATACGCAAGCACACACACACACACGCAGCAATAGGCCTTAGGCCAGCAGATACACAAGCAGGAAAAGATTGAAATGAAGACAGGAGAAGAGAGAACTAGAGAGAATTTGAGAGTGAAAAGTGTGTATTCTATTCATTATCTACTGTACAAATAATTACAAGTGCTATTTATACTGCAAATTCCCCCCAAAAGTCAAATTAGCTTGACAAGACAGTTTTGGGCGAGAGAACACAAATTTGGGAGGTTCAGGCCATTACAGACTACAGTCGTGGGCTGGACTGTCTGGGCTGCGCACAGGTAAGCTGTCTGGGTGCTAAGCGCGCGGGCTAGTCTGGGCCGCACGCAGGCTGCCTGTCTGGGTGCTGTGCGGGCTGGCTAGCCGAGGGGCCAGTGTTGTGCGCCCCTGCTGGCAGCTTGCAACTATCTCCTGCACCCAAGTGGGGGGTTCTCTCCCACATATGCCAACACTCCGCAACACCCCCGAGCCTCCTCTAATGCTCTGAACCGCTGTCTGTGACACAATGCCATTGAAAGAGCTGTTGGTACAACTATGAAAGGCAAAGTCCATCTGTACATTAGTGGATAGAAAAGTTAATAAAATAAGTTACAAAGAAATGCACAGAGGTGGAAAAGGCATAGAATGACAGAAGACTAGTATTTTAAAACTCTAAATCTAAGTGCAAACATGCATTTAGGTTTGAGCTAATGATGTAATATCAAACATATAATTTACAAGTTATTTCCATGGACAAAATGCAAGTACCAAATTCACGTGATAAAGAAGTAAAAAGTGACATATATTTGATGAATTTACCTCTATAGAGGCAATCCCTCCATGACATTGCAACAGTAGGCTGATATCTATGAGACCAATACCATGTGATCGCCTTCGATAAAACAGCTTGCATTCTGAAGTGGACAGTATTCATCAACAAGGCAGCTGGAAACTTCCCCAAGTCATCTCCTAACAAGGTTTTGATATACCTACTCAAAGCAAAATACAATAAGAGGAAAAATGTAAAAGCTTCAAAAAAGGTCTTAAACTTAGCTACCATGCTGCTGTGATTAATTCAAGATGGACTTACAAGGTCAAAAATGTGCTGAAAGTATACCTTACAAGTATAAAGAACAATGTCTTCAACACATCCGCAGCAGAAACAGAGCTCTTAGAATTTGGTGTCAGTGCTTTCCAATTACCAGTAGAATTGGCTCCATCAACAGCATTACTTGATTATCTTATATCCCCAGAAGACTCATTTTCAATATCAAAAGGTGCATATTTCCCATTTCTATCTCCCCAATGCATATCTTCCATGGTACTGCCACCATTCAAGTGCATACTTTGCTCTGAAAATTTACTGCATCTGACCCCTTCTACAAACCTGTTTTCTAATTCACTCTGATTAAGCATAGGCAACTCAAATTCAAAGTCTTCTAGACTTGCATCAATATTCTCAGTGGTGTTCCAAATGGATTGTCCCATCTTCATCAACCCAGCAAGAGAAGGATGGCTCCGTGTGAAGACCTGAAGCTTGATTTCCACTCTGAGTATCAGTTATTCAAATTACTCTCTACTATCTCTATTATTTTTAGTTAGAGCCATCTACGCACTGGATTGGAAAACAATTTGCCAATGGCCACTTAGCACCTTTTTTCCCATCAATTTATGCAACTATTATATTAATTTGCTCAAGGTTTACCACGTGAAACTATTATGTGAACAATATTTTGGGCATCATATGAAGTAAGAATCGACTAAGGACATTAAAAGGCTTTTGCCACTCTACTTAATTTAGATCTTTCAAAAGAACCCAGATGGCAGCAAAGGTGGTCAAAATTGAGTATAATGCAACTTCATTTAAAAGCAAAAGGTTGGAAGATGTGAAAAAATCAAAACCTATTCATTACCATTGCCAACAGCCAGGCATTATCTTTCAAAAACACAAATTGATATTTTATTCAGTTTTCCCAGTTATAAGACAAAGCATTAAATCAACTCATTAGAACAAATCAATCCCCACCCCCCACCCCAAAAAAATTAAAGCCTCCCCCATCTCATAAGATTACCCAGTATAATAGCATTAGAATTGAAGGAAAAAAGGCTCAAAGAAACAAACTAGCAATTTGAATAAGAAAATATATATATATAGCAGCTGAATCAATCCAATAAGAAGCTCAATAAAATTTGACAACAACATTACATAACATAAACTATAATTTTTTTTTTTTAGAAAGGAAAAGACATTGAACTGACCTGATCAAGTTTCGATGAGATCCAAAGCGGTGAAGAAGAATGAGAGACAGAGAAAGAGACAGATAGATATCTTTAAATTAAAAAAAAATTGCTTATAACTATTTTACCTAAGAAAGACATGAAAAGGATAATTACTACTTTTTTTTTTCACACCTTTAAAGGCTGTTTCGTCCAAGAGGGAAATTGCTGTCCTTGTTTGGAATGAGAATAAACTTCTTGAGAGTGAGGAACATGTGACTGTGGGTGGAGTTGTGGTTATTGTGGGTAAGAACATGAACTAGTCTCTCTTGTAAGAAAATTTAACATAGTGCTTGACTTTTAATGCTTAGTCTTTGCCATCATAGTAAAAGTTCTCTGCTAGAAAAATACCACAATTAAAAGTTAGCACAAAGAAAAAGTTATGCTGAAATAAAAGATATAGCCATAGGTTTACGAAGAACAAGAAAATAAGTATTAAAAGCAGCATTTATAAATATTTAAATTAAATAAAGAGAGTCCAAATTAAGAATACAACCTTGAGTAACATCCAAAGATGTGTCATTATTTATCTCTTTGAGCAGTATCCAGTGATTATTGATTGTTAACCATATCACCCCTTAAATAATGAACACTATCATCACTAACATTGATAATAGGAACCAAAGAGGAAACATTTGGCTCATTATCAATTTGCCATGCACGTTCTTCATTTGATCCAGACATATCATATAAGTCTCTTGGACCACTAGGCTTGATAACAGCATGCCAATTCTTCTCAATTGGATCTTGGATGTAAAAATTTTGCTGCACTTGAGATGCCAATACAAAAGGATCATTCTGTCTATTCAATCCTTCTCAACTGTTACAAGTCTTACAAGGGCACAAAATCAATTCTCCCTTCAACCCATTTGCAAATGCAAAACCAAGAAATCACCCAACTCCAATGCTTTACTCAATCTAGAGCAACACATCCAAATCTTATCCATCATCTTTATAGAACTACTCAAATTCACTGAAAAAAAACTTTTTGAAAAGTAAGTCTACTTATGACAATTGTACAAATCATCTAGTTATCTTAATAAAGACATATAAGTTATATATTTATCTTAATAAAGACAAATAAAATATTTGTATGCATGTCTACATTTTAAATTATTCAAAGGGGAAACAAGAGACCTCTCACTAGATTCAAAGTGGGAGGCATGAGTACTATTACTAGCTATGAAAAGTATTATAGCTAAAAAAAATACTAATACTATTATACTAATAATGAATAGCTTGGAATGTGTTATTTTTAAAAGTATCTTCACAACATAAATAATAATAACCTATATGATGTTTTCAATGTAAATAGAATGATAATATTTTCAAAAATAGTCGTGAACTACTATTAAGACATTTGGTAATCAAGAATGTTTTAATTTTGGCATGTAGCATAAATGCAAGGAAGTTAACTAAATGTACCAAAAACAACAACATATACTAGTTAATTATTCTTTGTCAAAAGTCAATTACAAAATCGACAATGTTAAAAGACAACATCTAATGTAAAACCAAGTAGCACCATACAACCAGAGAGATTATTTTTATTTTGCATGGCCACAAACTCAATCAAAAACTGAAAGATCATATGTTAGCAAAATCCTATTAGGACCCAATCAATAAAAGCAATAGCCCAAAATTATCAAAACAAGTCCTGAACAATGAAAAAAGCTAATCCTCACGTCAAAGGTAATAAATAAGATAATAAAATATATAGAAATTAAAGTTTCTTTATCAAGCTAAAGGAAATAAATAAACACAATTGGTTCTAGTTTCTTGTAATCGATTAATTTTCCTGGATTTTTATAGAAACTATGTCTGCATTCTCCTCTCTTGGTTGTTTTAATTAGCTATTAATCAAAGAAATAAGCCTTTAAGTTTAGGCAGCATTACAGAAAAAAAAAAAGAACTTGATTGGTAGAAGTACTAAACAAGAAGTGATTCAAAATTCATACATGTAAGTTGCCCTAACTAGATGTTTACAGAGAACTACTACATCAAAAAATTGGCCATAAGACTCAGGTTCTCAGCCTCTATTCACAACTGGTGCTTAAATCAATAAATCATGCTCAAAATCCCTAATTAGTATTATAAGAAACCTAATCTAAACTTGAATTTATACATAAATCATGATCAAAATAAAAAGAAAATGAGAGGACAAAAAGAAAGTACCTAAATCAAGGATTACACGAACATGTACCAATAAGTTGAAACTTACATAATAAAAACTCTATTCAACATATAAATTCGGCGAGAAATGAAGTAAGAGAAGATAGCTGATGAGAGAGGGAGGAAGACCTAAATGATTAATTTATAGAAACTATGTCTGCATTCTCCTCTCTTGGTTGTTTAAATTAGCTATTAATCAAAGAAATAAGCCTTTAAGTTTAGGCAGCATTACAGAAAAAAAAAAAAAAAAAAAAACTTGATTGGTAGAAGTACTAAACAAGATGTGATTCAAAGTTCATACACATAAGTTGCCCTAACTAGATGTTTATAGAGAACTCCTACATCAAAAAAATGGCCATAAGACTCAGGTTCTCAGCCTCTATTCACAACTGGTGCTTACATCAATAAATCATGCTCAAAATCCCTAATTAGTATTATAAGAAACCTAATCTAAACTTGAATTTATACATAAATCATGATCAAAATAAAAAGAAATGAGAGGGAAAAAAAAAGTACCCAAATCAAGGATTACACGAACATGTACCAATAAGTTGAAACTTACATAATAAAAACTCTATTCAACATATAAATTCGGCGAGAAATTAAGTAAGAGAAGATAGCTGATGAGAGAGGGAGGAAGACCTAAATGGTAAGTAAAAAGAGTTGTTAGACTCACAAAAGGTACTTAGACTGCTTGATAATATAATTATATGGGCCATAGCCTTTTTTATTTTGTGGGCTTCTCTTTCTCTTACTCACAAGTCTGTTTTAATTTATTTTAAGACAAATCTATTTTAACTTACTTTTAAATGATTACATTTTAAATAGTGCAGCTAAATAAAAATGTATTATATGTTATATAAAGAATTTAGCTACATTAAAATAATTGCAGTAGTAAAAAGTCAAAAATGTTGTAGTATATTGATTGATGTATACATTGGACTTATCTCCTTCAAAATGTACAAAATAAAACAGAACTGTTCTAATGAAATTAATACACTTGATCATTGACTCTATGATTGATGCATACTTCTTGTCAATGGTTGATATATGTTTTTCTAGTCAAGAAACTAGATTTGAATCCCCATATGCCTCTATATCACTATATCAATGAACAAGTTAAGATAAGAAGCTTGGCCAATATAACACCATACATATAACTATCACTAACCTGACATTCTTTCAAGTATTGAAACAAGTGACCATCAAAAAGTTTGAAATAATAGTTTGAGCAAGCTTAAACCTTTTTGATTAACAATCACACTTGAATCAAAGATCATATTTGAAATGCATGTAATGGTAGTTAGTACAACTCTCATATTCCTAGTTATTGCATCCTTAAATATCAATAGAAACAACATGTTTTCGAGCATCATAAGATTTACAACCTTCAAAGCCTTAAACCAGATAATGTTTGAGTTACTCATCACTTTACTACCTATAAAAACCAAATTAATACTTTATTTGTTAAAGTAGATGTCGTTATCCAAACAACATTTTGGAATAAGTAGCAAAACTAGTAAACAAAAGTAGCCTAAGTAGGTATCTGTTTTATTATTTTAATTATTTGTATGATTATCATTAGTAATTCTCAAGTTAAAAATTCAAACCAAACATAGCACACAAGAAGATGTTAAACAAACACAAGGAAATTATTTTTTTGGTTGTCTCAACCATTTCCAGTTTCAAAGTAGAAGCATGGTTTATATTAAAGAAAAAAGATTAGATTATTCATATAAATTACTAACAAAACAGAACATGTCTATAACATGTCAAACAAATTATCGGAAAATGTTTTTCAATCACATACATATCACATACAGAGTCATCCATATTGTGTAAAATATAAAAATTATAAAATTTAAGCCATTTGATGTTTATGATATAAGGAGCACCATCTAAAGACTTCCCCCTCTCAAAGCAAGCACAAGATGAAGTACAGAGCCACCCTCAATATTGTACTCACGCGCCGTCTTATCATCTCCAAGCTGCTTTCCAGCATAGATGAGCCTGCAAACATGAAACACATGAGTGAATTACAACATCAAGGCAACTAAGAAATCATAAACCAGATCTGTCAACAACAACAAAAGTGAAGCACTAGATCAAGGTATTATACTCAAAATGCATCTTTCAGGTGAATGCTGTACAGAATTCAAAACAAAATAATGATGCAACTATACAAGTCTATTTCAAATGAAAAACCCACAGAACTGGATGACTACCTTTGCTGCACAGGTGGAATTCCTTCTTTCTCTTCAACACGCTCCTTAATCCGGTCAATGGTATCAGTTGGCTCAATATCAATCTCAATTTCTTTCCCAGTCAGAGTCTTGACCTTGATCATAGTTCCTCCCCTAAGCCTCAAAACCAAGTGAAGAGTCGACTCCTTTTGGATGTTATAATCTGCAAGAGTTCGACCATCTTCAAGCTGTTTGCCAGCAAAAATCAATCTCTGCTGATCAGGAGGGATTCCTTCCTTGTCCTATAAAAGTTGAGTCCACCATCAGTAATCAGCAAACAATTTATTACAGAAGAGTAATAAAAACAACAGTCTAATATCGACACCACCCCGAGCTCTGTCAAGCAGTTCAAATAAAAAGAAATAAATTAAGCACAAAGTAGAGAATTTTTTGTCATTAGATTGTATCCTATTAATCTTGGGTGACTATCACCGTTGTTACGACCACTTAATATAAAGATAATCCACAATTCTAAAGAAGTCAAATCGAAATATATCACCGGTAAAAAAATCTGAGATAATTCACCCAATGTTAAATAGCATGAAAGTAAAAACAAATCAAGAAGACACAAACATTGTATCTTATTTTGATGTTAGGTGATCATTACAATTTTTCGACCATTGAATATCAAAGTATCTCATCCTAGAAAAAATCTAAGTAAAATTTTTTACTATCAAGTATTTCCCTTCCTAGACAATTTCAATCCAGACAATACAGCATCTAATCGATCAGTCCAAACTAGGAACGGAAGCAGCAAAACTAAAGCACTGTCAAAGTGTACAAATTTTTACCCTACAAAAGGAACCAAAAAATTTATAAAATCATATATTCATATACCCATCAGTACTTTAAGTTCGAATTCTTTCTTCTAACTTTCCTTTTCGTTTTCTTTGCCTTTCTCGTCAACCAAACAGAAAGTCAACTACAATTTCCAAATACAAATTCATTGAAAAAAAAAACCCAGAAAAGAAATTCTTAAAGCATAGGAAGAGTTACCCCTCACACGTATCTATAAAAGTTTTTCCTAATCGTTTACTTCAGTTTCACATCAACCAGAACACGAAGTCAACCACGAACTCCAGAATAATAAGACTAATTCTTTAGAAAAACAAAACGAAAACAGTAAAAAAAAAGAACCTGAATCTTAGCCTTGACATTATCGATAGTATCAGAGCTCTCAACCTCGAGGGTGATAGTCTTCCCTGTACGCGTCTTAACAAAGATCTGCATCTCTTTCTTATTGGGTTTTGGCAAAGAAGGAATTTGATGCTGCAATGCAATTCTGGGGCCGGCTTGGCTACTTGCAGAGAAGAATACTGGGGACTGGGGAGTATTTATTGTTAATTTTTGTGAGAATCTCTAAATCAGTGTTCGATTAGAGAACGGAATACTTTACTGGGGGGCCCTCATATTTTTTCTTACATATCAAAAGAAGCCGCATGAGGGCGCCAAAATTTCTGGCACCTGGGCTGTTTGTGCTTTGCCACGTGGCGCTCTTAAAAAGGTGTGGCCCCGGCTTTTCTCCATAGTTTTGACACATGGGCTGCTTGATTCTTTGCAACGTGGCGCTCTTAAAAAGGGACCCGGGGGGGTTCTGTTTGACTCGGATGGACTATTATGCATTTAGTCCCGCGCGTGTCCAATGGTTTTTGTCCACGTCGTCATATTTAAATGCGTTGTCTTATGGTGGAGACGTTATGCTTTTTGGTAGTCTTGTTCTTCAAATGTTGGTTTTAATTATGCATTTTCTTTATTTGTTATAATTCTCGCATTATTATTTTCATTATTTTCCTCCCGATTCTTTATGGGTTTTGTTTTTTTCCTTTTTATTTGTGGGGAATTTCAATCAAAGAAGGGATTAAAAAGGTCAAATTAAAATGTATTAGATCAGGTTTAGGTTGGCTATAAGTTAGTTATTTTGATTATGTTTAGCTTGTCATGTATTGGGTTAAGAAAGAAATTAAAATATACTAGATTGGTTTTGGCATGTTAGTTAATTATTTCATTGTATTTAGCTTTTCATGTTTTGGGTTAAGAAAGAGAAGTTTTTTATTCTAGTTTCTTAATGCATAAGCAAATGTTAATTAAATTTTTTCTTCACTTAATTTAAACAAAATCATTAATCAACTGTGCAGTCATTTATTGTCATTTTTTTTAAGAGAGTAGTAGGAATGGTTGGTTAAAGACAATATTACAATATTGAATAACAATATAGATAGTGTTCTTTCACACCTACGTTATTTGTATTTTGGTCTTTAGTATGAATTTTGTGTATTTATTATGTTTTTTATATGATTTTCATTTTTTTTCTTCCTATTCTTGATGAAATACCTCATACTTTGATATGGTGATAAATAAAGTTGATCGAATGCAAATTGAGGTCAATTAAAATGTTGAAAAGTGATAAAAGACAAAAGGAGTAGTTTAGGATAAAATATTCCGCAAGTGAGAAAATAACAATAAAATAATAATAATTTTATCGGAGGAGAATTTGTAAGATAAAAGGTGATTCGGAAGTCAAGTGAGGCATAATAAGGTATTTTGGGTACCAAAGAGACAAGATAAAATTTTTAGAATAAAATAATATTTTATTAATAAAATAATATTAAAATATTAATATTTAGCCGAATGTTGAAATCAATTATAAAGAAGGATCATATGGTTGATCCAAGTGGGGGAGAAAATGACAAGCCCGACTCTATAAAAATATTTGTCATGACATACATATGATGGATAGTATGTTTGCATGCTAGGAGAGTCCTAAAAAATTTACAAAAGTCGGTATTATACCTAGAGGTACAACAAAGTTGATTTAAGCCTCGAACTAAATCAAATAGAGAATTTATGATGAAATTAAGAATTTTAAAGTCCCAGAATGGTTTAATATGGTGATTCGGAGTTCGAGGATCAATTTGGAGTCAAACTGAAGTTTTCGTTATCTAGGGGCAAAATGGTCATTTACCACCTGGGGACAAAATGAAAATTTTTAGAAAAGATTTTTTGTCCCAATTTGACTTATTGGAGTATGATTTGAGGTTTAGAAGTAAAAAAAATTTTAATTCCGGTATAATTTGGAGGATAAGGGTAAAATGGTAATTTTACCACTCTAGGGACAAAACAGTAATTTTTCATCACCAAGACATTTTTCCAGCACATGGTCATCTCGTATCCTCATTTTGACCATTGACTAATTGGGTGGTGGAGAAAAAAAAGGATTAAAATTTTAAAAGTTTTAAAAATGGACCAATAAGAAAATGTCATGTGTCAAGCTTAAGATATTTTATTATTTAACTAAAAAAATAGCATAAATCAGCCCATTACTCTCCAAATATTCGGCCAAGCAAGGAAGAGAGAGAAAGAGAGGAAGAACAAACCCTAGGTGAGGAATTTCAAGAGAAAAAGTGTGAAAAATCAAGGAAAACAAGTGAAAAAGGTAAGATTTTTCAACTTAAGCTTGAAATCTATTTTCCTTAAGCATTTCTCCTTATTTTTCATGCTTAAATTACATGTTTTCATGATGAATTGATGGCTGATCAAAATGGGTTAGGAGAGAGAAAGTTGTTAGATTAATTTGATTTTAAGTTATGTTAGTGTTTTTAGTTAGTTTAGCATATTTAGGAACAAAACAACAAGAAAAGAATTTATTTTCCTCCATTACCATTATTGGCCGAATTTTCTAGGGGAATATTGGCTGATGATCTTGATGTTTATTTGAGGAATTATGATGAATAATGATGAATTATGAGCCTAGAAAAATAATGGGAATTTTCGGAGCAAAAATACGAATTTTTACCCACTAGGGGTATTTTCGTAATTTGCTGTTGGGACTGATAATTTGCATCACACTGAGGGACATTAAGTTAATTTGGGTGCAATTGAGGTATAGAAACTGAAAAGAATTAAATTGGAGTTTAAACGAACCCGTTAGGAATTTAATCGGGTGATAAGACGAATTAGGCTAATACCGGATTTAGATAGTTACCAGTGCATTTTTGCATTCCATATCATGCATTGGTAGTCCAAATTAGTTTAATTTTGATTTAGTACCAACTTAGTGAAATTCTCGATTTTGTACTGTGTCAAGGTGGTGAGTCCTCCAATAAAGGCAAGGAAATTGCATCCGAGGACCAGTAGACAGAGTGCTTCGAAAGTCTGCATTCTAGACACTGTGAGTAAACTTATTATCGTCTTAATTATCTAGAGTAGTTTTATACAACTGTGTGATTTTATGAAAAATGGGTTTAAATGGTAAATTGCTATGTTTTAAGAGAAATTGTGATTTTATAAAATGATTTTATAAATTTTCTGGAAAATCGAATATTGGTTTTGAAAATAGAGTAATTGGAGACTGCTAGTTTGTGTTGCAAATTTATGGTTTTGAATTGAATGGCTTATGACAATAAATGAGCATGAATGGCTAAACTGATTTTGGTGTTATAATTATTTATACTGTGTATTCAGCCTTGAGAGGCTAGGTTGCGATAAATTGCCATGTCATGCTAGAATGAATTTTATTGATTGGTGGATTATATATTAATTATTTACTGCAGAGGGGGTTCCGTGGACCAGCCTATTAGAGGGGCACGGTAAACTCCATTATATTATTACCTCGAACGGAGAGGCGCGTAGGGTATCTCCTGGGGTAAAGCTTAGGGTTCACTTCACGCCAAACCACCACGTGAAGGGGAACTCAGCCAACGCCAAGGAACGGCTGTATTTTTCTCAAACAAAAATATATTTTAAGTGTATACAAAATTTTAACAGCCTTGGCGGACTCGGTTAGATGCCCTGCGCAAGGTATCACCGAGTATGAGTTTTGGCACGAGCCAAAGTTTTAAGAAATTCATAAGCCAAGTTGATTACTCGATTTTTATGGATTGATTTTATTTGGTTGAAATGAGTTGAAAGGTAATGAAATTACAGTATGATGACTTATTTTAATTGTCTCCATTTACTCGACTTTAGATAGTTTAGATGGTATCTGTTTACTCACTGGGATTTTATAATCTCACCACCCTCATTTCCTCACATTTCAGGCTCGGGGAATTCCATAGTTAGCTGACTTGACAAGGACCTTCATTTGGACTCGAATCGGTAAAAGTTATAGGTTTTCAGCTTCCGATGCATTTTGGTTAGATAGAGGCCCACGTGTCACTGTAAAAGAAATTTTATGATTTGGTTATTTGCTTTATAGTATATATGAATATAATTAACTTTTTACGCTATAAGAATTATGTACCGATAGTTTTATGAAAATTATTTTACAAGAAAATAGTTTATTTTATTGAATATTTTTATTATATTCAAATGGTCAAATTTTCACTTCAAATGAACGTTTTAGATACTTAATTTGTTTTTAAATCATTAAATATATATTTTTTGCTTACCTACTATATTTTTAGCAAGTTTCAAGATTTTCGACAAAAATAACGAAAATGCCCCTGTGAGCCAGAAAACAATATGTTATGCTCTGATTTGAAAATGATTTGTAATCCTTCGAATTTTAATATTTGATAACTATTGCTCACCGGGGAAGTGCGAAAGCTGATACGAGAGCCTTGCGAGGTTTCGATCGACATTCGGGGTGAAGAATGTTTGTCGAGGCTTCGCGACGGTTGTCATGGGCCCGATGGGGAGTTCCGGATCGTGACACTTGAAGTGTTTTCTTATTGATTTCTTTGCCCCTTTTCTTTTGCAAGGAATTTCAATCAATAAAGTAATTAAGTAGGTGACATTAATTTGCCCCTTTTCCTCAATAATGTGTGTTTACTTGTCTTTTTTTAATATTTTTTATTTGTATTGGTGTATTTTCAAAATAAGAAGTTATGTTATATAGTGTGACTATAAGATTGTACGTGAGTTTTTTATGTAAATAGTTTTCTCTTGGTAAAATGACATTGAAAAAACACTTCTAAATCCAAAAGTTATGAAACAATTGAAAAAACAGTACAGCTCAAAAGTTTGAATGTAAAAAGTTATCTTTTTATATTGTAACTCAAAGATTATGTCTTATGGAATGAATGGTTATCTTCTCAGAAGATGATTATTGAAACAATACATTTTTCTAAAGATTATATCTTATAAAATACAAAGATATCTTTAAGACAAAAAGATGTCTTGATGAAAGGGTTGTGTCATTGAGAAGAGACACTTGCAAGCCTATATAAAGGATTTGCTACCAACCATTTTGATAAACCAAAAACAAATAAGATAAAAGTAAAAAAATCAAGAACAATAGAAGTATTATGTTCGAAAAATAAATATAAACACTTGAGTTCCAATCATCTATCACAGAAATCCATATTCTTTATAATCTACTTGCTGCAGAAAGTAGGCTTTAAGGTCGAATAACTTTGTAAACCCTCAAGTGTATCAAGTAGTTTACTCTCGTAAAGTGCAAAGATGAAATTAGACGTTGGCTTCATTATATCCCTAAGGCTATTCGCATAGTTTTTCTTTTGCATTTCGAGTGGTGGGGGCGAAATAAGAATTAAAGATAGCAATTATTGAAAAGCTCGTCTTCAAGTAAATTTTGTTAGTTCCTTAAATTTCATCTAAACTCCTTTTGCTCCAACAGTTTGTATATTCAATTTGTCAATTTATGCTTTACTTTATTGCAAAATTATATTTAACTTTATCTGTTAAAACATTTATATGCTCTCATTTTGTAATTTTTTTTTATTAAATTGGCTGCTTGGTAGTGTTTAAACCATGTCTACGTTCTTATAAACTTAAAGACTAATTCTTTTGTCTTATTCCATAAGGAGAAAAAAATACAAGTTATCTTGCTGTGAGACCTTGACCTCTAGAGACCCGTAACTAGAAGTAGACGCAATAACAAAGACCAGGGGTAATTTCGTTATTTCTCTTGGTGAGCCCCTAAAAGTAGTTTTCTAATGTTATTAAGGTCCAAGTAGGCCTAAGAAATAGTTTGGGATAAAATATTCTGCATGTGAGAAAATAATAATAAAATAATAATATTTTTATCGGAGAAGAATTTGTAGGATAAAAAGTGATTCAGAAGTCAATTGAGGCATAATAAGATATTTTGGGTGCCAAGGAGACCAGAGGAGACAAGAGGAAATTTTTGGAATAAAATAATATTTTATTAATAAAATAATATTAAAATATTAATATTTTAATTAGTGTCAAAATTTTTCATGAAGAATGAGTATATGGTCAATCTAAGTGGGGGAGAAGAAGAATGAGAGAATTTTGGAGAAAAAATGATGTTAATGGGGCCGCGTGTCTTTATTAAGTAAAGATAGCGCAGACAAATAAATATTTTAAATATTATGGGGACATCTCATTGGAGTACAAACTTCATACTTTGTTTGTACATGTGTAGAAGAAGGTAATAGAAGGAAATTGGAGTTAAATGAGTGCTAGGAGGATTAAATTAAAATGGAAGGAAACAAAAAGGGTAAAATGGTCATTTTGCACCCTGAGTCAAAATTTTAAGTTTTCGTAAACCCGAGTAGTTTAGATCATTGTGGACCTTGTCCTAATGTCAAAAGAATAAAAAGATTGCACAAAGGATTGGAGAAGAACAAGTTAACTTGCTAAAGGGCATTTTCGTAATTTTTAAGGGAATTGGATAAGTTTGAGCTATAAATATCTTCTTCAATTTTTAGCAGTTTCTTCAATTTTTAGCAGCTTCTTCTTCTTCCTCCTTCCATCTCACGTTTGTTTCCCCTTCCATGGAAGCATGGTATGAAAACTTCATAACTTTCTTTCTCTAGTTCCAATTTTCATGCCTTTGTGCACCTTTTCATGGAACCCTTGTGCCCTTTCACTCTTTTACTTCAAAACCCTTGAAAATTTCCACTTTCATACTTTCTCTCACTAGCTAGGTGTTTAGAGAGAGAAAGAGAGAGAAAGCTCCCATAATAGCTTGAAAAATTCATTGGAAAGAATTTCAAAGTTACAAGCTACCAAGGTGAGTAGTGAATTAGAATTTATTTATTTTTTTTGTGTTGGGAATGATTAGTAAGTAGACTTGTGAATGTAGACTTGTGAATGTTGTAGTTGAGGTTATCCACTCATTTTAGAGTGATTAGGGTAATGAAAATAGATAGCCATTTAAATGGCAATTGGAAGCTAGCTAAGAGAAAGCTTTAGACTTTATAAGTATGTGAATTGACAAATTGGTGATGCTAATGTGATGATAGGTTCCAACGAAGCCCCATCATCCCATTTGGACAATAAGGGAAGTTAGGTTTGGCTAAAGGCTCAAATAATACCGGTGAGTGAACTGCATTTCAAAACTTGTTTTGGGAATGTGAATGAAATTGCACAAACATTTGAATGATTTATCTAGCTTTTTTTAAAAACAAGTGCCTTGGGAACAAGCCTTTATAAATTGTCTTTATGCTGTGACATGTGGTTGGTTATGGATTTATGCACTATTACATTTTGGTGGTGTATATATATATATATATGTGGTGTGCATGATAATTGATATTGTGTTTGATGATTATAACCGTGTGTGTGCACGATGTGGGGGGATGCACATGCCGGTGATGGCGTGGTGAGGGAGGTGGATGATGATAGTGCCTGTGTGCATGATGTGGGGGGATGCACATGCCAGTGATGGCGTGGTGAGGGAGGTGGATGATGATAGTGCCCGTGTTCATGATGTGGGGGGATGTACATGATGACATTGACTGTGCACGATGTGGGGGGATGCACACGATGACTCCGACTATGTGCATGATGTGGGGGGATGCACATGAACTGGGTGTGATGATGGTGATATTGGTGTTTATCTATGTATTTATGCATATCTATGTTTATGAAATGAAAGCTCATGAATATGATATATGATTGAAATGCATGTGAAATTTGATATGTTAAACTTTGGGAATTTATATGTGTTTCATGTTGCATTTGTCATGTGAACAGGGTGGCCTTTTCTTGAGGGAATGGGGAATTTTTCCTGGTGCCTATTTCTCGCTGCAGCGAGATTCATTCTCACTGTAGCGAGAAACTCTCGGGTTTCGAGGGTTTCACCAGACATGGTTTTCGCTGCAGCGAGAAAGTTTGTGTTTTATGGCTTGAATCCTGCTGCAGCGAAAAACTTTCTGTTTCGCTTAGTATCTTGATCGATTGCTGCACCATTTTCCACTTCTTTAGTACCATAGTTGAGCATGGACCCTTTACATTAACTGATTTAATGGTAGGGGTTTTCTTGAGGGGTTTTGATAAGCACTAAATTAAATTGCATTGTTTTGAAATAAATGCATCATGATTTTTAAATCCTTCTTTACTATTGCTTGTTCCCTTCCTTGTTCACTCACTGGGTTTATACTCACCATTTTCAACTTCATGTTTTCATATCAGGAGGCAGTTGGTAACTAGGTCGAGGTGCCTTTGTAGACTCGACCATTGGTAGGTGTCTTGGTATTCAGTAGTTGTACATTCATCGAGTTTCTCTGCTAGACATCGAGTCTTCTTTTGACATGTATAGACAAATCTGATGTTAATTATTAGAATACATATTGTAGACAATATGTGTATATTTTAATGAGTAATGCTAGTACGAGTTGGCAATGGTTTTCATCATTTCGAATTGAGATTTTGAATTATGACTTTAGTAACTCGTGGGATGGAATGATAAAAAAGTAATTTAAGTAGGCTTGCTTGGGCTTAGTAGACTACATCCATTGGGCCCATGCGTCGGTCATGGCTCGAAATTTGGGTCGTGACACTTGTATGCATCGTTCCACAAGATCCAAACATGAGATTGGTCATAAGTCTCTTTTCGATGCTTTGGTGTTGTTTCAGAATAAACATAATGGCTCTTTAAGCCTAGGTATTGATTATCGGGGTTTAAACAAGTTGATAACTAAGTACCTCATTTCGCTTAACTTGTTTGATCAATTGGGGGTGCTAAGTGGTTCTGGAAATTAGACCTATGATTTGTCTACTATTAAGTGCAAATAGTTAAGGGGGACATTTCTAAGACAGCTTGTGAGACGAGGTATAGGTCCTATGAGTTTCTAGTTATGTCTTTCAAACTCACCAATACCCCAACAACCTACTATACACTCATGAACAAGGTACTTCAAGCCTTTCCTTGATCAATTTACAATAGTGGACTTTGATGATAATGTTGTTTATAACCACACTTTACATGAGTACATATAGCACTTGAGACTTTTGTTTGATGCCTTTAGATAGCATTAGGTCTATGCTAAGAAACAAAAATGTTGTTTTGGGTTTCATGAGCTACTACTCCTTGGGCATATTATTGGTGAGAGGAAGATATGGATGGACCTAACCAAGGTGAGTGTCATCCTAGAATGGAAGTGTAATACCCTGTACTTGATGTGGTGACTAATAAAGCTTATTAGATACCAATTTAGGTTAATTATAATGTTTAAAAGTGATGAAAGATGAAGGGAACAGTTGGGATAAAATATTTCGCACACGAGGAAATAATAATAGAATAATGATATTTTTATTGAAGAAGAATTTGCAAGATACAAAAAAGTGATTTGGAAGTCAATTGAGGCATAATAAGGTATTTTGGGTACCAAGGTGACAAGAGGAGACAAGAGGAAATTTTTGGAATAAAATAATATTTTATTAATAAAATAATATTAAAATATTAATATTTTATTCAGTGTCAAAATTTTTCATGAAGAAGGAGTATATGGTCAATCTAAGTGGGGGAGAAGAAGAATGAGAGGATTTTTGGAGAAAAATGATGTTAATGGGGCCTCATGTCTTTATTAAGTAAAGATAGCGCGGGGAAATAAATATTTTAAATATTATGGGGACATCGTGTTGGAGTACAAACTTCATACTTTGTTTGTGCATGTGTAGGAGAAGGTAATAGAAGAAAATTGGAGTTAAATAAGTGTTGGGAGAACTAAATTAAAATGGAAAGAAACAAAAAAAGGGTAAAATGGTAATTTTATGTGAAGTTTGGTCAAAGCTTCCAACTCTATTTTTTTAGGCCAAGACCGACCTTATCCTTTCCCCCAGCAGATTTTTCTTCTTCTTCATCCATGCTCCACGCCATTCTTGAAGCTTCCATGCCATTTTCTCTTTATCCACCATGAAATCAAGTTTTCTTCACTTTCCTTTCCATGTTTTCTTTTCCTTTCTTCTCCAAACTTCTTGAGCATTAATTTACAGCCTTTAACCCTAATTTTCAGCACACCAAAACCCTAGGAGGAGAAGAAAGAAAAAGAGAGAAAGGAAGAAAAAGCTTGGTTTTGGTGATTCAAGCAAGGAACGGTAAGGATTCTTGTTTTTTGCTTGAGTAGTCTTTAAAAATGAGTTAGTGACTTAGAGAAATGTCTTGTGGCAGCAAAGATTGGATTGATTGGAGAAAAATTGGTAACATGTAAGCCAATAAACCCATGGGTACATGAAGGACTCAAAGTGGAAAAGGAAAACGGTAAGCTTAACACTATATTTTAAAGCTTACGGTTAGTTGAATATTGTGAGGAATTATGGTTGTTGAAAGGATTTATTTGCCTAAGCTAGTTGAAAATTGTTAAGATTGTATGGCATGTTGTTTGAAAGAAATAAAAAAGGAATATTGTGGATGGAAGATTGAGAAACAAAGTATTGAAAGTTAGATAGATAACGATGCATGTAAACTAGGAAATAATCGAGTGAAAGTGAGAATAATTGTTGCTGCCATAGATGTGGATTATGTGTAGAAATATAAGATGGATTTGGGTGAAAATTATTTAGAAAGGTTGAAGTAGGCAAGTGACATCATAATTAAGTTGCCGGAGATATAATTTAAGGAATTACGTAAGCAATGGATATAAGTAATGTTAGTAAAAAGTGTATTAAGATGTGAGTTAATTGAAGATAGTTTCATGATAGGATGAAAAATATAAATTTGAGTAAGGATTAATTGATCAAAGTGCTGTCCGTATACGTATATAATTAAATATATTGAGTTCGTATTATTGTTAGGAAGTGTAAAGATAAGGTTAGAGTATTGTGGTGGCGTGCTGGAGTAAACATCGAGCGACCGGCCAGTGAAAATAATCAGAGACACCTTTGATCAAATAGCGATGTAAAATCCCACTATCGTAAGGTGAGTGAACTTGCATTTCAAAATCGTTTGGGAGACATAATTATATTGGTATGAAACATTGAATGATTTATTCCAACTTGTCTTTAAAAACGTGTGCCTTGGGAACAAGCCTTTGATAAAATATTTTGATGTTATGAAAATGTGAAATGTGTAATAGGACGGACTTATGTGCTCCTATACTATGTTGATATATATATATATATATGTGTGTGTGTGTGTGTGTGTGTATACGAATAATGTTGTGTAATGATATTGACTCGGCTATGTGTGAGTAGGAGTGTGCATAAGCCGATGCTGACTCAGCTATGTGCGAGGGGGAGTGCGCATAAACAGATGCTGACCCGGCTATGTGCGAGGGGGAGTGCGCATAAGCCGATGCTGACCCGACTATGTGCGAGTAGGAGTGCGCATAAGCCGATGCTAACCTAGCCATGTGCTAGTGAGAATGCATATGAGCAGATGATGATGGGAGGGTGTGTATGGTGATGGATATATATATATATATATATACATATATAGATATGTGTGTTATAGAAAGTTCATAAGTATGGTATATGGTATTGCACATGTGAATCTTGCATGTTGAACTTTGGGAATTATTATGCGTTTCATGTTGATTTTTTTGTCATTTTAGCAGGATGGCTTTTTCTTGAAAGAAAGGAAACTTTTTCATGGTGCTCTGTTGCTGCAGCGAGATTCATTCTCGCTACAGTGAGAAATTCTTGGATTTGGAGGGGTAATGCTGGTCGAAATCTCGCTGCAGTGAGAATGCCTTTTCGCTGCAGCGAGGACCCGTTGTTTAGTTTACTTGAATTGCATGAATGCTATTAAAGTTTTCACTCTTCAAATCCTTTGTTGAGCATGGACCCTTTTTATCAAGTCATTTACTCATTTGGGGTTTACATGAGGGGTTTTGATAAGAGCTAAACTAAATTGCATTGTTTTCAAAGATGTGTATCATGATTTCTAAACCTTCCTTAACGTTGCTTGTTCCCCTCCTATGTTCACTCACTGAGTTTGTACTCACATTTTTTTTAAAATTCATGTTTTAGGTTTTCTGAGTTAAAGGTGATTAGATCCTAGGATGAGGAGCTCCTCCCTATACATTGCTCGGTAGGTTTAACGTGCCACTAAGTGCTATCAATCGTGCCCAAAGTCACTCCGCTGACGGTCGAGGTCTAATTATGTGTATATGGATATTTGATGTGAAACATTAAGGTTCATTTGTTATTCTATATATGTATATAATGGTTGATGATGCCATTATGAATGCATGACTGGGCTTTATGAATTGTTTTCAAAGGAATTGTAATTTAGTGTTATGAATTTCGAATTCTAAAAGAATATGGATTAATGTATAAGATCATGTAAGTAGGCTTGCTTGGGCTTGGTGGGCTGAGCCCATTGGGCCCTTACGCCGATCATGGCCCAGAAATTGGGCTGTGACAAGGAGCCTCCTACCAAGGTAAGGAAGTTGACATCCTTGTTGGGCTTGGCCAATTTTTACAAATGGTTAGTTTAGAACTACTTAGCCATTGTCACTTTTCTCATAGACACGTAGAAGAAGGGCAAAGTTTAAACATGTGACTTAGTGTGCCAACAGGTTTTCGATGGGGAAAAGAAAGCATTGTGTGAGCAACCAATGTTGGGGCTGGCTGACCACAAGCAGTTGTAAATGCGAGCGACTATGACATTGGTGTAGTACTAATGCAAGGGGGACACCCTATCATGTATAAGAGTCGAAAGCTTAATGGATTGAAAAAAAGTACATCGTTTAAGAGAAAGAGATGTTGGCGGTAGTCCATTGCTTTTGCATGTGGAGACATTACCTACTAGGTGCTCAATTTGTGGTCAAGACTAATAGTGGGCGACCTTATACTTCCAAAGTCTAAAAAAGCTCACACCAAGCAAGTTAGATGGAAAAACTTTTTGGCTAAGATCGATTTTGAGCTAGAATATAAGCTGTGCATGGCTAATTTAGTGGTGGATGTTTTGAGTCATAAGGCCACACTAGTAGGGATTAAAAAGGTAAGTAGAGAGTTGTTGTCACGCATTAGATAGGGTTTGGTGCATGATCTTATAACTCAGTTGATACTTGAGCATGCTAAGGAAAGCAAGACTAAAAGGTTTTGGGAGTATGAGGGCTTGTTGTACACCAAGGGCAATATGTTGTATATGCCATAACATGGGGGCCTACATAAGTAGATTCTGAAAGAGTGCCATGATAGTTGTTGAGTAGGGCACCTTGTTGTAAATCAGACATTCGCATTGATCAATGCAAAATTTTATTAACCCCATTTAAAGGAAAATGTGGAGGGGTATGTGAAGACTTTTTTGGTGTGCTAATAGGACAAGGTTGAGCAAAAAAGGTTGGGAGGATTGCTTGATCCTTTACTAGTGCTGAACAAGCCGTGGGATAATGTTAACATGGATTTTATCATTGGATTGCTTTAAGTTGACGGGTTTGGAAGCATTATGGTAGTTGTGGACATATTCTCTGAATGTGCCACATTCATAGATACCACTCGAAAGTCTCCAATGGAGGAGGTAGCTCGGCTGTTTATGACGCATGTGATGAAATATTGAAGGGTCCCCAAGACCATCATCAATGAGAGGGATGGTTTGTTCATAGGTAGGTAATGGATTGAATTGTTCAAGTTGTTAGGGTCTGAGCTATATTTTTCTAGTAGTTTCCACCCATAGTCCAATAGGCAGGCTAGGAAGGTGAATGGGATGTTGAAGCTCTTTCTGCTATACTTTACGCACAGCAATTAGATAAACTAGCCTTGATGGCTTGATGTGGCATAGTGTTCTCACAACCTGCAACGTAGTTAGTCCATGGGTCAGAAACCCTTTGAGATAGTGTTTGGACAACAATCACATATGCCTAGCATGATAGCAATGGGATACCCTGGTTCAACCCTTGCTGTTTATAAGCATGCACAAGCATGGGAAAAACAATGAGAAATGGCTTGAGTGTGACTCCACAAGGATATTAAAAGGGCTAAGAAATGGCAAAAAAGTCACAAAAATAGGCTCATTTTAATATAGGTCACATGGTGATGGTAAAGTTCCACTTGGTGTAGAGGCATAAGGGGATCGACAAAGGCCTAGTGCAAAGATACAATAGGCCCTACAAGGTGGTTAAGAAGATAGGTTGGGTGGCTTACAAACTGAACATGCCTCCCAAACCCAAGATGCATCTAGTTTTCCATGTAAGTATGGTTAAGCTTTAACATGGGATCAAGGAGGATCCTAATTGTGATCCATAGAGCAGGAATGGGGGTTCGAGCTATATATGAGGGAGAAGTAAAGGAGGTGCTGGTTGGCAGGGTGTTAAGGTAGAAGTATCATACACAAAGGCACTAGTGCCTTGTGAAGTGAGAGGGACTACTCGAGATCAAAGCTAGTTGAGAGTATGTGAAAAGACTTGTGGTAGTTTTAGAATAAGGTTGATTCCTTCCATGAGGCAACGAGTACGTTGCTAGCTTAGGTGGGGGATGGTGTCATGGCTCCTAGTTTAAGATGTCGAAGAAGGCTGAGTGTGCCTATCAAGTCTGTAGGTGAGGAGAAAGGTTTGTTAGTAACCCCTATTTCATCGTACCCATAAAATGGGGAAATAACCCCTTTTGGTGTTGAGGCATGCTAACAGCTTACTTGGGGTGTGCAGCAACCTACATCATGTAGACAAGCTAGGCTGCACGTAGCAAGGCAGACTACACGTACCATTAAGCTAGCTTGCAGTCCTACACGTAGCACTAATAGGTAGATAAGGCAACACTATAACCAATGATCCACTAAATGGGTAAAATGTCCAAAACAATATGGGGGAGCCTCTTGTTCATTTTGAACCCAACTAGCTTTCAGACCCATATTTTGGCTGTTAGAGAGAATGAGCAACCCTTAGGCTCTGAAATGGCTTGTATATATAGGGTAGCTACTTGGGGGTACTTTGTCTATATAAACCCTCTTGAGACATGTGTGCAATTGATGATTCGTTAATTAAAGAAGCTTTGCTATCTTAAATCTTGTTTTACACACATTTACTTGTTTAGCATATCTTGCTTGCTTGTGTGCTTGAAGGCTTTGTGCCTTATGTGCTTGTGTGCCTGAAGCCTTTGTGCCTTTTTTGCTTATGTGCTTGCATTCATCTTGCATAATTGTGTTGCTTGTAAGGGTTGCCACTCACACATGGTTTTGGAAGACTTACATTGACTTAAGCGTAAAACTAGTTGAAAGGGAGTCTGAGGCTGCAAGTAAAGGGTCTAAAAAACCACCACTTGACACCTGTACATGCTTGTGTCTGTCATTTTTTTGGTTTACTTGTTATTTTGTTTTATGATAGTGACATGCAGGTTATGAATGCACAGGCAGGATGTTTACTTTCTGCATTGTGTTGCAGTATAGCCAAAAAACTAATGATGCTTTGTTTGAATTATGTTGTATGCTACTTATGCAGTGATGTATATACATTTTTAATTAATGAAAAATCAATGTGTTAGTTTCGTTTTTCTCAACTCGTTTCTCATTGTTTTTCTAGTAAGTTACCGCTTTTTAAACTATAAATACAATACCAACATTCATTCATTATAGTATAACAGATAACTAAGATTTCATATTACACAACAAGAACTCTCTCAAATAGTTATTTGGCTTGGCTTCCCATGCTAGTATGAAATATCTTTTTGTTTAAATGAATTGTAAATTCTCCTTGTTACATCCATATTTCTTTGATGAGGTTTTCTTTAGCTACTTGTCTAAGAAATTTTAGTCACTATTTCTAATAAGACAAGCGTTGTTAAAAGGATAGAAAGATACATATGAGTGATGATCAATGTTCTTTAACTACATCTTTGGAATCACTAATTGCAGCAATGAATCAAAATTATGCCAATTTAGTTATGCAAAAGAAGTCGTGCACTCGTGCTAGGTGTTAAATGACATGATTCAGGATGATGGAGAGCCTCAAAAGAAGAAACTCTATGAATTGAAGCTCACTTTTCTTGATGATATTGGATGGAGCCATTCGTCAACATATGAAAGACAATGGATGCATGTGCGCTTCCCTACAAGCTTGCCCCTCTTTTAAGTTGGCTCAAATTTTATGAGACAAGGTGTCTGATAGTGGTTAACTAGGTTAGATGCCAGTTTTAGTTTGATAGAAGATCGAACATTGTAAGGATAATTTTTTTTTTTTAGATAAATCATTGTAAGGATGGTTTCCATGATAACAAAATACACTTTTCTTTTAAAAAACAAGTGGAAATTACACTTTCCTCATTAAAATATAAATTAAAGCCATTAATTGTTGCACGTAATGGGAATAAGAAAAATTTCTTTGCTGTTAGTGTATAAAATAAGTTTCTAAGTGCTGATGAGATGTGTTAGCAAGTTTATTATAAGGATTTCACTAGTGCTTACACTAGATATGGGATGCATATGGAAAATGTGAAGTTGGGCAATCATTAAGAAGTAGAGATAAGATTGAACCGATATGTAAAAGGGAAGACAAAATCTATAAGCTAAAACGGTTAACGATGTTGTATGTTTGAATTTTGATTTCAATGCTAGTCATGGTAATGAGTTAAGGCTTTTCAAAAAAAAAAAATAATGAGTTAAGGTTTGAGGAGAAAGATCCTAATCAAAATGCAACTAGCTTTTAGACCCTGTTGAATGGCGTGGATGAACCATTGTGGTCAAGTTTCACAAAACACACAAGGTTATCAACGTGTTGCAACTTTTAAATTGTAAGTCAAAGTTTAACATGAGCAAGTCATGTTTTGATCGTCTCATGAGGATATTAAAAAATATGTTGCCATCAAACAAACCTTTACCTTGAAATCTTATAAAATGAATAAATGACGATGAAACTTGGACTTGATTATGTTCAAATGCATGCATATAAAAACAATTGCATGTAAATTTATAAAGAAATTGCTAAGTTGACATATTGTTTGGTATGTTGTCATCTTCAGTATAAATTGACTAAATCAAGTGAGACAAGACAAAAAAACAATTCTTACAAGATTTTGCACTACTTACCACTTATACAGAGATTATAAAAGTTTTATATGTTAGCAAAAATCACAGAGCACATGATATGTGTCATGACCCGATACTTTCTTCGAGCTTGTGACAATCGCTGCGATGTCCTGATAGACATATCTTACCCAAAATGTCAACCGAAACCTCGCAAGGCTCTAGCATCAATTCTTCGCCTCCCTTGTGAGCAACAGTTACTAAATATCATGTTTTAAAGGAATATAGACTATTTTCAAATCAAAGACAATCAAAAAGTAATTTCTACCGAATAGGGGTATTTTGGTCATTTTATTCAAAAATTTAGAAACCTGCTAAAAATATAATATATATATATATATATATATATAGAAAAATATACATTTCATATCTAAAAATAAATTTAGGTATATAAATAATCCATTTAAAGTGAAATTATAGCTAATCAAACTAAATAAAAATATTGAATAAAATATTCCATTTTTATATAAAACAATATATATAAAATTCTATGTAAACAGTTAATGAAAAGTAATAACAAAATAAATTTATATATATAATAGCACACTGCGCCAAGGTATACAAAAATATTCTACAATGACATGTGAGCCCCAAAATAACAAAAATAAACACGACTGTAAACCTACGATTTCTAAGGGTGCGAATCCAAAAGCAAACCCTCGACAAAATCGATAGTCTACAGACTGCCGTAAGCCTGAAATGGGTGAAAGAAGGGTGATGAGTTTTTATAAACCCAGTGAGTAAGCAAAGATCATCTATAACATCTAAAGTCGAGTAAATGGAGACAATTTAAAACATCTCATCATAATATGATTCATAACATTAAAACTCATTTCAACCCATATAAAATACTTACATTTCATAAAAAAGATCAACAAGGCTTATGACTCTCTTAAAAACTTGGCTCGTGCCAAAACTTGTACTCTGTGACACCTTGCGCTGGCATCCAACCGAGTCCGCCAAGTCTGTTAAAATAACATATACACATAAAACATGTTTTTACGTTTAAAAACATAGTCGTTCCTTGGCGTTGGCTGAGTTTCACACTCATGTGGTGGTTCAGCATGAAGTGAACTCTAAACTACCTTAGGAGATACCCTCCGCGCTTGTCATATTAAGGTAAAATATGACGGGGTTTACCATGACCCTCTAATAGGCAGGTCCACGGAAACTCGCCCACTGCAGTAAGCTAATCAATTACCCCACCAAATCAATAAAATTCTGGCAATATGACATGGCTAATATGATATTACCCAGCCTGTCAAGGTAAACAAAATAGTTCATATATTCCACACAAACACAAATCTAGCCATTCATGCCATCACATTGTCATAAGCCATCAATTCAAAGCATATGTCAATTACAAATCCCGTTATGCCGATACATTTATTACAAAGCAGGGTCGGCATAACTAACAATAGTCAAAACATATATATATATATAACACAAGTATATAGTCTCTGCTTACTCAATTTCCAAAACCAGGATTCAATTTTAAACCGAATTATGAATCTCATTTCATTTAACCAACACTTCAGTTATAAAACATAATAGTTTACAATTTAAGTTCATTATTCTTTAAAATCATAAAAACGAGTATAAACTACTTTAGATAGTTAAGATGATCGTCTGTTTACTCACAACAACAGGAGTACTCCTACTCTTGGTCCTCGAATACGATATCCTTGCCCTTACCAGAGGGTTCACCACCTATACCTAATACACAACAAGTAATTCAATACATTTGTGCCAAACTGTTATAAAACTATTCCAAGCTCTATATGAATGCATGAAATTGAATAAGGAATGTTCGAATAATCACTTAAAGATGGTGTTCTACGTAGGTTCAATTGTTATTGGACTGAAATGGTATTTGACCTAACTCGCACTCTACACTGTTTAATTAGCCAAAACATCTTATTAAACTCCAAATAGATTCATTGCACTTTCGGTACTCCAAATACACCCAAAGTACCTCAATAAACTTGATTGTGACTTAAATGATCACATCCGAAACTCATTCCAATTCCGAACTAACGTGCTAATCAGTGTCAACACAGTCCAATAAGTCTATATATATCATTAGAAATCAAATTCAAGTCCATTTACCATGATTTTCTCGGTGTCGTTCAAGTCGTTTACTAAAGGCACTATACTTTTCGATAACAATTGTCGATATTCGACATCATAAATCATCAAATACGAGCTAAATAATATGAAATATAACAAAATTGATCATCAATATTTCCCCTATTAAATTCGGCCAAGGAGGGTTTAGTGAAGGACATGTGGTTTTCTTGCTTGTTTTTCATACCAAATATTACAAAACCACTAAATACACCTAGATATTATGAAATCTAACAAAAACCATCATCAAAACTTCACCCCCTTGATTCGGCCAACATGACTTCCTTCATGAAAGTTTGGGTTTCAACCATAGAAAATGAAAAGGAAAGCATGGGAGAGGTGAATCTTAAGCTAAAATCGTGAAATCTTACCTTAGATCGCTTCGTTTTTCGGTAACCGATGAATTTCTCTTGAATTTTCTTCCTCAAGGGTTGTTTCTATTCTTTCCCCCCTTTTCTTTGGCTTGCACGGCAATGAAAGAAGAATTGGGAGAGGTTTATGTTGGTTTATAAGGAAAATTATAAAAGAATTAAAGCTTGACACGTGTCTACGTGTAAATGGTTCATGGTTAAAACTTAACTATTAAGCATTTTCTTACCACCACATATAATACCTTAATTATCCAAAGAATAAAAATGATAATAGGTGAAATTCATGGGCTTGACAAGTGTCACGGTGGTGTAAAATTTTAAAAATTCCAATTACGTCCTCATGGACACATAGAATGACCGGTTTGCCCTTAGCTCGAAAAAATGTCGAAATTGAAAATTTTCACTTCTTAAATTCAAATTATGCTCCAATTAGTCAAACTTGGTCAAAAATCTTGTCTAACATTCCAATTTTTCTCTCGGGTGGCAAAATGACCATTTTGCCCTTACGTTATAAAAATTCTCGATTAGATTCCAAATTAATTCTCGAACTCCAAATCAGCATTTTAAGACATTCTAAGGTTCAATAACTCTCAAATACATTCTAAAATCTCTATTTGGACTAGTTCGAGGCTTTAATCGACTTAATTGTACCACTAGGTACGATACCGATTTTTAACGATTTTTCGAGGCATCCTAGTATGCAGACATGCTATCAAGTACATGAATGACATGGCAAGTATATAATAGAGCTGGGCTTGACAATATGGCACACCCATAATCAAAATAAGGATGAAGTGCTTAGACACCCTATTGATGGTGAAGCTTGACAACACTTTAACCACACTTTCATCAATTTTTTGTTATCGAACACCAAAATATAAAACTTGATTTCTGTGAGGATAGTTTCAGCTTGTTTAGACCATTTGCCAAAACCTTATTCTATCTGCGCACTAATGCTTCACTATGTACAACTTATTGTCGTGGATAAGCTAACTAAAAGTCAATTAACTAGCAAAAAGGATAGCTCTAAAGTTAACTTTTTTCTTTTGGCAAGCAAGGTATGTGCAAGCTGAATTCGTATCTTGAGAAAGACCTTGATAGATCTTTATCACACATTCATCACTGATGCCACCAATTTTCATTATCTCTTCATACAAAATGTTCTTTTGTATAATGTCTAGGATTACCTCACTCGAGCTACTGCAGTTGCTTCTATGCTAGTTTTAATAGACTTCAATTCATTGCTCACAAAGTCAAGTGCTTTTCTTCCTTTTTGGCTTGCATAAAGATGATGGCTTAGGACATGGTGAGGCCTTTTCATGAGTTTGATCATGTTGATGAGTTTCAGAACCGACATGATCATCCAAGTGATTCATCTCATCCTCAAATAACTCAAGGATAGCAGCATTTATAAAACCTTTCTCCATTTTCCAACAAGGTTGCATTTCTCTTGGACCTGCTGCAAGACTTCCACTAGTTCAACCCTTTCCAAAAAGAAAGTCTAACTTATGATAATTGTGAATCATCTTATATTGAGATGAAGCAACTTTAGGACGGGCCTACAAATCAAGTATTGCTTTAACTTTAAAGAAAAACATAAGCAGCAAATTAAAATTTCCAAGCTAATGCAATTTTAACTTTGCTAATTAGTAAAACATTACAACAATATTGATTTAAGATAACACATTTTCAAAATGTGTTGCTAAAAATATTTTTAATAACATTTTTTTATGGTTTTTAGAACATTTTTGTAGATTTGACTTCACTATATAAATTTTTAGATGCATTATAAATAAAATATAACTATAAAAATTACGTACACTAGTGATACAGGAGCATTTAGAATTCTATTATAATTGATTTAGATTTTCTAATTTTAACTAGTTTAGGATTTTATTTTCTTTATTATTTTTAGATTGAGATTTTTTTCTTAATTTTATTAGGATTTTTAATACTTTAAGAATTATCATGTTATTAGGCTAGTCATGATCTATTTAGGAATAGAATACTTATTTTATTTAAATTTCTTTTTAACTACTCTAATTATATTAGACAACTAGAAATAGAGTTTTATTAGTGACGTGCACCTATAATATTATAAATAGGACTCTTAGGCTTAGTTATAAGACATTCAAGTTGAGAATAAATAAATAATATTTTCTTAAGTAAGAGTGTTTATTTCTTTAGACTCTTTTCAGAAGAGCAAGAGATTCTAATAACTATAGCTTGGCTAACTAAAGTGGGATTTTGGCTATTTTTTCACCTTAGTGGAATTCTCAACCTTGCCAAGATTGGTGATTCACTTTAGTGGGGTTTCTAACCTCACCATAATTGGTGTCTGTCACAAAACCTAAGTGTCTTCACAATACCTCGACGTTAGTTTAGTATCAAAGTGGGAAGATCATTACTCACTGCGTAGTTTAGGTTTTTGTCATTGTTGGCTTCGACTCTTCTTGTTGAGTCAACAAAATGCTGCCAAGACGTCTAAATCATCAAATAAATGATCATGAGATCGAGATTCAAGAACTACGTTGCCAAATTCAAGAATTACAAGAGAAACTCACAAGTCATGATGTTGCTAAAATCAATAACAAAAGCTCTAGTGATGAAGAGGATGATACCAACCCTTTCCATCAAAATTTATTTTTTGATGAAGAAATACCTATTTGTCGCCTGAAAACTACTGTTACTAGAGATTTGGGAATCAAAGTCAATATTCTTGAGTTTGAAGGAAGACTTCACCCTAATGACTTCCTTGACGGGCTTTGCATAATGGAAAGAGTTTTTGAGCTCAAAGATATTCTTGATGAAAAACATGTGAAACTTGTTGCAATTAATTGTAGAGGCACGCCTTTATTTGGTGGGAAAATCTTAAATGACAACGAGAAAAAGAAGGTTGCAATAAAATCAAAACATGGGATAACATGCGTCGAGAACTCAAATGTAAGTTCCTTTTTGAGCATTATCGATAGGAAACAATGTCGGTGGAAGAATATATAATGGAGTTTAAACAATTTCATATGAAGTGCGATGTCCATGAACTTGAAGGGCAAACTAAAACTTGTTATCTTAGAGGTCTTAATGTTGAAATTGCAGATGTTGTTCAATTACAATCATACTAAAACTTAATTGATGTCATCAGATTCGCATTAAAGGTTGAGAAACAACGATCATGGAAAACCTCAATGCATTCATATAGACAAAAATATTCCACCTCAACTCGTGGGAGACAAAGTTCAACAACCAGTCCACTTCCAAAGGTAAACTTTTCTAGAACTTCAAACAATAACAATAAAGAAACTACTTCTATTCGTATTTCTAATGTCAACAAAAAGTGCTTCAAATGCTAAGGATTTGGGCATATTACTTCTGATTGTCCAAATTGAAAAATTATCTCTCTAGTAGTAGAATAAGTTATGAAAGAACCTAGCATGGAAGAAGTAGAGGATGAGCGAGAAATATTCAATAACAATGAGATAGAATAAGTTTCTGCCAACCATGGAGAAGCTTTTGTTGTTCACTGTAACCTCAACATTACTATGATGATTGAAGATGAAAGTTGGCTTCGTTACAACATATTTTATTCAAGGTGCACATCTCAAGGGAATGTTTGTAATGTCATTATTGATATTGGAAGCTGTGAGAATGTTGTTGCCAACTACTTAGTGGAAAAGTTGAAACTTCTAACTTAAGTACATTGTCATCCTTATATGCTACAATGGCAGAGAAAAGGAAATGAAGTTAAGGTAATGAAGCATTGTTGTGTTCAATTCTCTATTGGAAATAAGTATCAAGATGAAATCTGGTGTGATGTTATCCTAACAGACACATGCCACTTGTTGTTGGGATGCCTATGGCAAAATGATCGTCAAGCTCATCATGATAGATGCAAGAATACTTATTATTTCTTCAAGAATGGAGTAAAAACTATGTTGACTCCATTAAAGCCAAATGACTGCCCAAAAAGACAAGAGGAAGATAAAGCATTCATCATTGTGTCTAGCTTAAACAAAGCTTATTGTGAGTCAATTCATATACCTCTTATTAGTTTGTGAAGAAAATGAAGTATCTTCACCTTTATCTAAAGATGTCAAACCCATAATTGAGGAGTTCTGTGATGTTGTAATTGATGAGATACCCCATGGACTGCCATCAATGCGAGATATTCAACATGTGATTGATTATATCCATGGCTTTATAATCCCAAACAAGCCTACTTATTGCATGAGTCCGCAAGAGCATAAGGAGTTACAACATTAAGTCAAACAACTTTTGGAGAAAAGCCTGATTATAGTCAAGTATCGTTTTCCTATTCCTCGATTGGATGAGATGCTTGATCAACTAGTTGGTTCCAAGGTGTTTTTAAAGATCTATTTAAAGAGTGGATATCACCAAATTCGAATATGACTTAGAGATGAATGGAAAACAACCTTCAAAACACCAAATGAATATTCAAATAGTTGGTGTGAAGCATGATAGTATTGAGATCCAGACATCTACAAGAAGTATGTCAAGGCCTACTTGTCGAAGCTGAGTCTTTTTCTGACTCGAGGAAAATGATGCAAGAGCATCAAGAATTCTATTTTAATTCATTTAGATTTTCTAATTTTAGTTGGTTTAGGATTTTATTTTCTTTATTATGTTTAGATTGAGATTCTTTTCTTATTTTTATTAGGATTTTTAGTATTTTATGAATTATTATTTATTAGGCTAGTCATTATCTATTTAGGAATGAAATACTTATTTTATTTAAATTTATTTTAATTACCCTAATTGTATTAGACAATTAGAAGTAGAATTTTATTAGGACGTGTGCTTATAATACTATAAATAAGACCCTTAGGCTTAGTTATAAGACATTTAAGTTAAATATAAATAAATAATATTCTCTTAAACAAAAGTGCTTATTTCTCTAAACTTTTTTTAGAAGATCAATAGGTTCTAGTATCTTTGGCTTGGTTAACTAGAGTGGGATTTTGGCTTTTTGTCATCTTAGTGGGGTCTTCAACCTTGTCAAGATAGGTGATTGACCTTAGTGGGGTTTCTAACCTCGCCACAATTGGTGTCTTTCACAATGCCCAAATGTCTTCACAATGCCCCGGCGTCAACTAGCAAAGGCTGCACTTTTTTATATTGCTACTAAATGTAAAAAAAGGGAAGCTAAAAGTTTAAATAGGTGTACTTTTTAAGATTTTACGATAAAAAAAATATGTCGTAAAGAAATGTGATTAAAACTCAATTTTGTTGTAATGAAAGCTGCACCTTTAATTTGCCTTTGTCATCTATGAAGTGGGTTGTGACAACTTGAATTTGAATGAACTTTCTTGACAATGAATAAGGGCAGACCGACATAGAGTGGAGTGGTGTTAGATGACACTACTGAAGTGTCAAAAATGCCTACTAATTATATTAATTATACTAGAGTTTTATGTAACTAATTATGCTAATGAATCCATTACTTTTTTTTGTAATTTTTTGAGGAATGTGGTCAAAGACTACAAATTAAATTAGATTTAGTTACGACACCACTCAGAAAAATTTTTAGGTCCACCTCTAACAATGAATGCAAGGATGAATGAGTGATTGTCAGCTATATTAAAGAAATTTTAAAACTTGAAGTGCAAGAACAAAATTTTAAAGCAAAATTGTTACTGATATGTTCAAACAAAGGCCTCAGGTTTCACAGTTTTTCAATCTTAGTCTACTCCGTAATTCCTGACAAAGGCCTGATATCATAGAGTCTAGTTTAGCAACCTGATATCAGATGACAGCGCACATAGTTCGTTCAATTTCAGCCTGCTGATTAGCGCTAGTTGGGCTTGGGGCTAGCGCATATATGCCACTGCCAATAATGGCTATAATTACAGATTTAGATAAGAGTTAACTACTAAAGCATCGATAAGTAGATATTTGCGATGTTACTTATCAAGATTTAAGACGTATACAGAACATCATCTACATCTTGCAGATAGTTGAAACTTTAAAGGAATTTTAACTACCAATGGCTGGACTTTATTCAACTAAGCACTACTTGGAACAGAACCCCTATATAATGGCAAATATGCATTATCTTACCTTGATATAAGTCCACCACACAGCAGTTTCAGCTTCAATCATTTGCATTGATGCATTAAAACCAAATCCAGACTTCTTTAGGATTTCGCATGCTGTGGTATAAGTTTTCTTCTAGGTCCTCGGCCAATTCCTCACATGATTAGGCGACCGAGCTATGCCAAATTGCTTACAAATTTCATCAACCACAGTAGCATAAAAGAGGAGCCTATTTTTTATCCTTTGTGCATTTGATCAGACATGTCATTTGTCCAAGTCAAGTTCTTGTTTCCATTTTTATCCACACTTGTATCAATATAATCATTCTCATGGTCATCCTTACAATCTCCTCCTCTACCTGTAACCAAACATCCTGTAAAGAAGTGAAAAAATCAACCAAACTTAACTTGGCTTTACTGATACAATGGAATACAGCAGCAGCACCATACGTGTACAAAATCAAATATATAAAAGTAACCAAATAAATACATATTCAAATATAAATGTCAAACCAAAAACAGATAATAGCTTATATAAACTGATGATGGAATTGAACTTAGACTTGAATTTAAAAAAAAAGATCAAATACTAGTGCCAAAGGATTCTCTACAAACAAATATACTAGAGAGGTTTTACTCCTAACACTACAAGCTATCTAAATTATAATCTCTCCATATAGATGTAGCAATTTTTCTCTATAACAGGGCCTCAATGCCATTGTAGTAGGTCACAGCACTCATTCTTTGATCACTGAAAAGTACCAACAGTTCTCGAAGCTCCTCTACCTCCTACATCTTGAGTCTCGAGTGTCAACAGTGACCAGTGTTTGCCTTTTGGCAAGTAGCCTCTGATCATAGTGAAGGAATATAACAATGTCACTGTTGGAGACTTAAGTTGATATGGCATGGGCAGATTTCTGGAAGACAAGCATGTTCCAATGTGTTAATGGACAGTTCAGGTTGCAGAGGAACCTACTAAACCATTGTTTATTCTACATTTTACTTTTTATTTTCCTTATAGTGATTTCCTCCCACGTTTTCTCTTTTTTAACTAAACACAGGAAAATGGAATCCAGGATTTTGTTTTACTTTCCTTATTATTCTTCCTAGTATCAGACAGGGCGTTAGGAAATTTGTTAATGTTACTACAAATTTCCTAACATAAGAAATAATCAGTGGGTTTCATCAAAGTGTTGGAAGTGGTCCTAGAAAATACTCCAAATTATGGATTAATTTTAAATAATATTAAAATGTAAATGAAATTTTGAATAAATTGAAAAATTGTATCATTATATAATTGTTTGCATCAAATGCATTTTAATTTTGATTGTGCAATTAAATATAAATCCAAGCAACTATGAAATTTTAAGAAATTTGTAAGTGAAAAATTTCTTGAGAGGTTTTGAAGATAAGGAAATATTTCTAAAATTTTACAAAATTGTTGGGAGAATTTAGGAAAAGTTTCAAAATAGAGGTTTGCATTGCAACAACAAAAAAACAAAATTATAAAATAAATATATTATATATAATATAAAAAATAAAATTAAAAAAAAATCAGAATTTCTTCATAAAACATCAAATTAATCCACCGACACAGCCTTGAAGGAAGTAGCGACTTCTTTGAATACTACTTTCGAAGCGAGACAAATTTTCTTAGATCTCACCAAAAGTGTCGAAAAATCTATGGAAAAATTACTAATATTAATATAAGAAAATCTAAAAAGAAATAAAAAGAAAATTAAAGAAAAAAAAAGAATAAAAATATTGAATAAATAAATGATTATGAAATCACTTCAAAAGGGTGATGACTTTCGTGGATACTCTTGAGGTGACGGGAGTTTTCCTTAGATCCATTAGATCAAGTCCAAAACATGATAGCATACAATTACTTGGTATCATTTTTTGAACAGATCGATATGGAGTGTTAATTTTTTTCCCCTGCATAACTGTATTTTTAAATTCAACTTTTATTTTGTAGATCAAAACTTATCTTTTGTAATAAATTTAAGTCAAGCATAGTTTTTTTATTACAATGTGTAGAATTACTTAGGCAAGCAATCACACTTATTCAACATAGATGGGTGAAGATTTTTCAAAATTGTCAAGAAAGGATATTTTTCCCGTGCGGATATGCCAGGCAGGCACTCAACCTTGAAACCTTAATTTTCTTATAAAATTTCTCAGAATTACACGTTGCAATGATTATATTAATCAATAATACAGTAAAATCTCGATAAATTAATAATTTTGACTAAATAATATTTTTAGTTGGTCTCAACTTGGGACCAACGTGGTAATAATAATTCACTAAATTTATAAGATAATACATTTTAAAAAATACATATAGGTCTCACTTCACATATAAATTAATAATCTCCTTATATTTTAAAATTATATATATACATGACTTAATTAGGAGCATTTTGTAAAATATGACTCTAATGTTACTTGTTTTTTCTTGAAATTGATGTCTCTTTGGACCTCATCTCTAACTTTTCTTAATGCATTAAAAAGTTTTGGTATAGTGTTCTTGTATTACAAGAGAAAATTATATTGGCTGATAAATACTTGACCTCCTGATCGTATTTGATATTGGTACATGGCTCACTTGTAAGTTAAACTTTTCTAACACCATTGTTGCAATTGCTTTTGGGTGCAATTTGGATTTTTTATGTTGTATTCACATAATACTTTACGCATTTCATCCGTCATTATTGATTTTTTTTACACCTTTGAGATGAGAAGTTATTGTGTTTAGTTTTACCGTTTGTGATATTATATATTCTTTTTAGAGATGTTTAGTTCATGAAGTATATTAATTAGGTATACATCGAATCTATTTAAAAGACTAATTGCATTCATAAACTTGTTTTGGTTAAACAAATGTTAATTCGTAATTTGATAATTAGGTAATATTTTTGTAATCACAATACACAATATATGTATTAAGTTCAATATTTTGAACAAAAAAAAAGGAATATCTTGATAAATTAATTTTTTATTAATTAATGTATAAATTAATAAATTATTAATTTATCGATTAAATAATATCTTGATTAATTAATAAATTTTCATGATCCCAAAAGAATTAATTTCTAGAGATTTTACTATATGTCTTACTTAAAATTTAAGTCTAAATGTATTTAAAATATTAATATAACAAGTTTTTTTATTATTTTAATAATAAAACTAACTTAAACAAGAGGATCGGGTTGGACCATGTACAAATTTGAGCTTGAGTTTTCAAGTTGTCGACAAGGTCTAATCTGACCCAATCAGATTTTTAATTAATGGCAAACCAATATGGGTGAGTAAAAAATTCCAAATCCAAAAAATCAAGCGAAACGAATTGATTTGATTCGATTTGATTACAGTAGTCAACGATTATTTAAATTTTTAAAATTTGGTTTTTTTTGTCTATTCAATTTTATTTTTGGTGGTTAAATTTTTTATCGAAATGGTAAAAAAAAACCGAATATAAAATAAAATATTTTAAAATTACTATATATATTATTTATATAATTAAAATTTTCAGATGTTATTTATATATGTTATTTTTAATTAATGTGAATTCAATTTTGATTTTAAAAACCAACTGAACAGTTCAATGTAGTTTGGTTTTGAATAGATTAAATCTTCAGTAAAAAAATCAAATTGATTTAGTATTTGGAATAAGCAAATTCAATTTTTTGGATTTTTGAATTTAATATCCACTTGTCTACTTGAACACTTCTACTAGTCAATACGATTTTTTGGAACTTTTTAAATTGTAATTTATTATTATATTTAATTGAATGTGATTGATTTGAGTTGCTCTAATTTCTTATGATGATCGACTATTCTCTTGACCCATTACATTAATAGATGACTACATGATATCAACAAGATATGAATGACAAACATTTTGAACCAAAAGTTAGATACAGGAAGACTTATGGTTTGTAAAAAATAGGTCAAAATATTTGGAAAGTTCCTATACTCATGCATTTTGTTCAATTTAATTCCTACATTTAAAATTGTAACATTTTTATTCCTTAATTTTGAGAATTGCTTTAATTTAGTCTTTCTCTCTAACGACATCCAATTTTACCGTTAAAAAGATGACACCAGCGGTGACATTAGTGATGATGTGGCACATTTTAATGACATGACACCTACATGATGACGTGGTATGCCACGTAGAACTACTATGATGACGTGATAATGTTGATGTGGCACTAACATGTCACATGATAGATAAAAAATTTTTCAAAAATTTTTTTTTGCCACGTCATAGGGACTAATTGAATAAAAATATTTAGTATAGGGACTAAATTAAACAAAATTGAGATGTTGAGGGATTAAATTGAAAAGAAAATTGAAAAATGCAAATCTTTAAATAGATGATGATATACTTATTAATAAGTCAAATATTTAAGTGTAAAAAATTTATAGTGTTAAAAAATATATATAAATATTTTCTTATTTGATTATTTGATTGTAAAATATGTACATTAATTTATCTTTTTTGCAAAAATTAAGTTTAAATTCTCCTTTTATTAAAAAATTTCAAAAAAAAGTTCATACTTAAAGTCAAATTTAGATAAATAACTTACATTATGTTAGAAAAAAATAATATAAAAAAATAAATAAATTCTTTTTTCTTCTATTTATAATAGTATAAAAGTTTGAAATTTATTTGACTTAATATTTAACTTTAGCTGAATTCAAATTAACAAAATAAGTTGATTTAGTTCCAATTTTTACAATTTACAAACAACTATTCTTTGGAATTATACAACACTTACCCATTTTATCTTTTATTTAAATTTACTCAAAATTCTTATAAAACGATTTTATTTAACTTCAAATACCACAATCAAATTATGCTAAATTTAAATTTAAATTATTAATTTGGATCTATAAAAAATTTGTAAATACAAAATAAAATTATACAAATATTTACAATTATATTTAACTCTATCAACCATAAATACAGTTTTTAATCCAAGAAATTTCAACCTAAAAAATATAACTTGAAATATTAAACAAAATAAAAACATAAAAAATAAATAAATAATTGAAGGGGTGGAGTAACTCAGATTTTATATTGTAATAAGAGGTTTGTAATGCCCAATTTAAGCAAGTCAGTATGAAGAATTATTTTTATAATCATCACTAACTCCATATCTCATTTCTTCATTATTTTAAAAGAAAAACTAAATCAATTTATTTTGCTAATTTAAGTTCAGCTCAAGTTAAAACCAAGTCAAATAAATTATAAAGTTTTGTACTATTATAAATAAAAGGAAAAAAATTATTGAGTCTTTTTATATTATTTTATTCCAACACAATGTAAGTTATTCATCTAAATTTGACTTTAGGTATGAAATTTTTTTTGAATTTTTTTTATAAAAGGAGAATTCAAACTTAATTTTTGTAAAAAAAAAAAAAATGATGTATATATTCTAGAATCAAATAATCAAATAAGAAAATATTTATATATATATATTTTAACACCATAAATTTTTTACACTTAAATATTTGGCTTATTAATCATCTACTTAAAGATTTGCATTTTTCAAAATTTTTTTCAATTTAGTCCCTCAACATCTCAATTTTGTTCAATTTAGTTCTTGTACTATATATTTTTGTTTAATTTAGTCCCTATGATGTGGCATAAAAAAATTCTTTTGGAAATTTTTGATTTGCCACGTGGCATTGACATGTCAATATGTCAGTGCCATGTCATCATAGTAGTGCCATGTGGCACTGCCACATAATCACGTCGATGCCATGTGGCATGTCATGTCATCATGTAGGTGCCATGTCATCAAAATGTATCACGTTAGCACTGATGTCAGTGCTAATGTCATCCTTTTAACGACAAAATTGGATGCTGTTAGAGAGATGGACTAAATTGAAGCCATTCTTAAAATTAAGGACTAAAATGTTATGATTTTGGGTATAGGGATTAAATTGAACAAAATACGTGGGTAAAGAGACTTCTTATGTATTTTAACCTAAAAAATATGCTAAGGAAAAAAATAATAGAAATATTTAATTTGAAAAAGTTAATATAATATCTACTTTCTAATGTTAAATTGGGTGCCTTGATTAAGATTAAGCCAATAAGAAAGAGTCTAACCACTATTTTTAGCTTCAATATGCCATTTCACATGCAAATAAATGAATAATAAATGTTCTTGGGTCGCGTGGTGGTTTTTCAAGCCTTAGACGTGCTACCTTAAACTTCTATTGTAACCAATTGTAAGTCTAAGTTAGCTTAGAATTGCCAAAACCATGTAAGGGTGACAACCTTTGAAGGCAACAGAATAATGCAAGATGAATGAAAGAACACAAACACATAAAGCAGCAAGCCTCTAAGCACATAAGCAATAAGGTATACAAAAGCAATTAAAAGTGTGTAAGAAGAGCTTTGAAAAAGTCAAGCTTTAAGTATCATTGAATCATCAAATGTACAATGAGTTTCAGGGGGTTTTTATACACAAAATCCCCATAAGTATCTACCCATAAAGAAGGTTATCTCGCCATCCCATGGGCCTTATGGAATTAAGGTTACCTAAAGACCTACCTCCTTTTCCACACATCCAATAAGCACACCTATCCTCTTTTGGCTTCCTAAACCACAAGTTGTGACAATTTCCCCTACCTAAGCTGATAGCATCCTCACTGTCCCATGGAAGGTGTCTACTTTATCTTGGAATTGTCACAAGTCCTTAACAAACTCCCAACTTGCTTGACTCTCAAGAAGTCCCTTCCACTTCACAAGGTATTGGTGTTGTTGCATGTGATACTTCTATTTGATTACCCTATCAACTAGCACCTCTTTCTCCTTTATTTCCCTCTCGTATAAAACTCGAACCTTCATTGGTGCCCTATAGCTCATTGCGTGATTTGAGTCTTCCTTGTCACCATGGTAGTGCTTAAGCATACTCACATGGTAAATTAGGTATACATTGGGTTTGAGGGTCATGTCAACCTTGTAGGCCACATGTCTTATCCTTGTAACTACCACCTTGTATGGCCCTTCATACATACAAACCAAGCTTGTGTGCAACCCTTTGCGCATCAACACTAAGTGGCTAAGGGTGGCCAACCCTCAGAAAATGTGGTATATTTATAAGCTAGGGTGTGAAAATACGTTTTTACCCCATTTATTTTTCTAAATCGATGAAATGTATTGATACATTAGCCCATGTATCGATACATTTGGTTCTAGAAAAAATGTATCGATACATTATGAACATGTATTGATACTTGTTCATCAAAAACCCTTTTTGGGCTAAATGTATCAATACATCATGAACATGTATGGATACATTTGAGATAGAATGCAATTTTTGAGACAAATTGCCTATAATACCTCCCCAGCTTATTTAAATTAAATACCATTGAAGTAAATGTCCTATTTACTTGTTACTCCCAATTTAGTTAGGATATTTAATGTAAATAAGCCAATAACCCTCCATTTGGATACAATAAAAATATAAAAAAAATCAAAATCCAAAAGAATCAAAATCTAAATTTTAGATTCAAAAACAAAATAAAAAAGGTTCGACTGAAATTAAATTTGTGCTCACATTTGCCATTACAAACGTACTCCAAAAATTATGAAAAATCATTTTTGGTCATCTGAAAATCAAAGGAATCATTATCACCATTTTTTTATTTCCAAAAGATTGTTCTATAAAAATCACATATTTTGACTTCTTTCAAACTTAAAAAATTTGTCTACTTCAAGGTGACGAACAACCTAAAGTTTCAATGTCATGACCCGGTACTCTCTTCGAGCCTGTGAGAATCGCCGCGACGTCTCGGTAGACATTCGTTACCCGGAGTGCCAACAGGAACCCCGCAAGGCTTTAGTACCATTTTTCTCATCTCCCCTGTGAGTAATCATCGCCAAACCTCGTTTTTAAAGAATTTTAAGCTTTTTCCCCTTCAAAACCGTGAAAAAATAATTTTCACCTCACAAGGGCATTTTCGTCATTTTTTCTCGAAATTTTTCAAACCCGACTAAAAATGTAGTAGATGAGTGAAAAACACATATTTCATGATTTAAAATAAATTTGGGTGTCTAAAACATTTATTAAAAATGATATTACAACTATTTGAATAAAATAAAAATATTCAATAAAATATTCTAATTTCTTGTAAAACAATATTTATAGAGTCATCAGTAAATAATTTTTGTAATGTAAAAGCTAAATAAATTCATAAGTACTATAATACAGATAATCGAGATATGAAATTTACTTTACAGTGACTCGTGGGCCCACAAAGAACAAAAGTGCACAAAGGTAGTAAACCTACAGTTTTTGGAGTAGTAAAG